>NC_136270.1:32531197-32968688 GCF_964187855.1 Myxine glutinosa | reverse complement strand
ACACATCCCTCCACCCCCACACCCCTCCCCCCACAACGAACACCCACTCCACCACACATACACCCCCCCACACACACACACACACACACACACACACACACACACACACACACACACACACACCCCCTCACCCCTCCCACCCCCCCCCCCCCCCCACACCCACATCCACACGTCAATCCATGCACTGATTGCAGAAAAAGCCATTTTAAAAAGAAAATTAACCTGAAATTGCAGACAGAATTATTTATTTTATCTGAGAAGCTAAACGCTTCTTCTTCTTCTTCAGGCGCTCATAACTTTGAGTGAAATGCGATCGACTTAAAAATAGTCAGAATTGGAGCAAATCTGTTTCATTCGTTTGTTAATATGCCTCACCTATTGATAATTCTGCAATTGGAATTTCATTTGTTGTTGAAATGACCGCGGGAGATCGCGTTATCGTGAGCACGTTCTGGCAGGGACAAATTGGTGTGTTTCTTCTTCTTTCAACAATAAAGACTTATAGCTTCGAGGACCATACATCCAATCATCTTGAAATTTTGCACACTTGTTACTCTTCATGACTCCTACTACAGTATGAAGTTTCACGTCGATCAATAAAGCCATTCAAGAGATATCCATTTTAAAAAAAATGTTTTCGTTTAATTAACGATATCTGCCAAACCACGTGACCTATCGCAAATTCTAAAATGACATTTTAGTAGACTGACATGCTGAACAGATCTGTGAATTTTCTCCTCGATTGGATTAAAAATGAGGGAGGAGCTAGGTTTTAAAGGTTCATGCTTAAAAACGTCATAACTCTGAAACCATGTGTCGGATGACGTCGCCCTCGCTGACGTTTTTTGTTCGTCATGGGCATGCGATTCTGCTTGCAAAGTTTGGCCTCGATCTGTTCAGCCGTTGCAGAGAAAAAGGGTTTTTCGTGTGTTCACGAAAAACAATATGGCGGCTGAACCACGTGACCTACGACGTCATATTTACCATTAAAATATTCTACAGACCGAATCCCTCCTATGGTGAAAATTTTATCTCAATCGGCCCTATTATTGCAGAGAAAATGTTTTTTAAAGGAAATTAAAACTTAAAATGGCAATAGCACTCACTGTGAGATGTGGCCCGGCAGGACAAAATGGTGTGTTTCTTCTTCTTTCAACAATAAAGACTTATAGCTTCGCGACCGTACATCCAATCATCTTGAAATTTTGCACACTTGTTACTCTTCATGACTTCTACTACAGTATGAAGTTTCACGTCGATCAATAAAGCGATTCAAGAGATATCCATTTAAAAAAAAAAAATCGTTTAATTAACAATATCTGCCAAACCACGTGACCTATCGCAAATTCTAAAATGACATTTTAGTAGACTGACATGCTGAACAGAACTGTGAAGTTTCTCCTCGATTGGATCAAAAATGAGGGAGGAGCTACGTTTTAAAGGTTCATGCTTTAAACCGTCATAACTCTGCAACCATGTGTCGGATGACGTCGCCCTCGCTGACTTTTTTGTTCGTCATGGGCATGTGATTCTGCGTGCAAAGATTGGCCTCGATCTGTTCAGCCGTTGCAGAGAAAAAGGGGTTTTCGTGTTTTCACGAAAAACAAGATGTCGGCCGAACCACGTGACCTGCGACGTCATAATTACCATTAAAATATTCTACAGACCGAGTCCCTCCTATGGTGAAAATTTTATCTCAATCGGCCCTATTATTGCAGAGAAAATGTTTTTTTAAAGGAAATTAAAACTGAAAATGGCAAAAGCACTGGGAGATGTGGCCTGGGAGGACAAAATGGTGTGTTTCTTCTTCTTTCAACAATAAAGACTTTAGCTTCGCGACCGTACATCCAATCATCTTGAAATTTTGCACACTTGTTCCACCCGATGAGAGCTACATTGCATTAAAAATTCAAGTCGATCCATGCAGTGGTTCAAGAGTTACAAGCTTTTTAAAATTTAACTTCCATTATTTATTGCGGCCAAACCATGTGACTTAAAAAAACGTCTCAAGTAACGATTAAACATCCCCCCATGAGGAACATTTGTGTAAAGTTTCCACTCGATACCTCCACAAATTATGGAGGCGATTCCATTTCTAGTTTGTGATTTGAAAACGTCATAACTCTGAAACCACGTGTCGGATGACGTCGTGCTCGCTGACTTTTTTGTTTGTCATGGGTATCCGAATACGCATGCCAAGTTTGGGCTCGATCCGTTCAGCCGTTGCGGAGAAAAAGGGTTTTTTGTGTTTTTTCACGGAAAACAAGATGGCGGCCGAACCATGTGACGTATGACTTCGAAAATTTTCGCATTCTGAGTTTTTTTTAACTAAGCATCTGGGGGGAAAATCTCTTTTTCAGGGGAGAAAAACTGTGTTTGACGAATTCTAACCTCTTAACGTTAGCATTTTTGATATACTCACTACACATGTTTTTTGTTCCCATTGCAGAGTTCTTTAGAATGAGCCATTCCTCAAATTTTTCCATTGAGCCGTTTCGGAGATACAGAGGGGCAAAGTTGAAGGTGTTTTACAAGATGGCGCCCATACCACGTGACCTATGACGTCATCATTAGCATTTAAAAATTCTACGAGCCTAGCCGATCATTTGATGAAAATTTCCTGTCAATCCGTCCAGCGGTTGCTGAGAAACTTAATTATGAAGTTTTCGGAGGTGCAAAATAGCGTGGAAGAATAATAAGAAAAACTCGAGCAGTAATAATAGGTTACTCTCCATTTCATGGAGAGTAAACCTAAAAAGCCTGCTATCGCTTGCCAAGCTAGCCGTTCCCCCCTCCCCCTCCCTCCCCCCTCTCCTCCCCCTTCCCCCACTCCCCCCTGCTCCTCCCCCACCCCTCTCCTCCTCCCCCTCCCTCCTCTTCTCCCCTCTCCTCCCTCCCTCCTCCCCTCCCCTCCCTCCCTCTTCTCCCCTCCCCCCCTCTTCTCCCCTCCCCCCCTCTTCTCCCCTCCCCCCCTCCTCTCCCCTCCCCTCCCCCCCCTTTCCCCTCCCCCCCCGTTCCTCCTCCCCTCCCTTCCCCCGCCCGGCATTGCCGGGTACTTCCCATGGCCAGCTGTACGTGGGCTACTCAAGGGTTGGAAAACCAAGCAATCTTTGTCTTGGCACCAAGTAAGAAAACCAGAAATGTTGTATCCCAAGAGGTTTTGAGAAATTGAAAATTGACAAAACGTCATGTAGGAAATGTACTGTGATATTGCTCTAAAATATACATGTTCTTTTCATCATATATTTGTATTATTCTTATTCAACCCGGGCGAAGCCGGGTACCTCAGCTAGTATTTTATACGGCTGTGTGTATGTGAGGGGGTGAAGGATCTCGATCACCCACACTCCTGGAGTTTCCCCATCTGTACATAGACTACATACTTTATATTTAGAATTCCCATTCAGTTATACATAGCTATATAATAATGGCCACAAGATGGCGCTATAGTTTTTGCTAATTAGCATAACTAATTAATGTGCAACTTTTTGCACTGACGAGTTATGAATTCTTTATGTGATTTTTAAACTAAATATATGCAAAATTTCAGTAAGATACCAGAGGTGGGTCACAAAAGTCAAAAACTAGACACATTTTGCTTGTTCGGCCCACGGTCTATCTCTCTTACACTTGCAAGTGTAAGTAGTGCAATAGCACAAAGCTTGGCAAAATAAATTTCTCTGCACATGCATCAGCAATGTTTGTGAACGTAGTAAGTTCAACCCCACAGAGAGAGGAAGAACCTATAATTTTCACATATCGATATTGGAGGGCGGTATCAACAGGTAGCATCTCACAACTATCCATCCTCTTAACCCTCCAAAGAACAAATGCATATTTGCATCCTCCTTATGGAGATGCTTCACTTCATGCTTCATCAACATTCTACGAGCATGTTACCTTATCCTATTAACTTAAGACACATTTTTGCAAACAAATGTGGGATTGAAAGGAAAGGTCGAGCTGCAATCCCTCGAAATACAATAAAGAGCAATAGAAAGGTGGTTTGGCACAAACTTGAGTTTAGCCAAGAGAGGACCATCACTCCAAGCAACACTGCCATCCACCTTGAATAAATAATGCCCGAGTTATCAGGAAGAGACGTCAAGTGACTGAAGAAAGCAATGCTACCAATTTAACCCGCAGTACCTACCGGGCAAAGGAGCGCTGCTTGTAACAATGCGGCTTTGGAAAGCAGCATACTCAGCATGCACCTGTTCAACAGAGAGCGAGTCAAATGAAATATATGGAATAAAAATTGAAGTGAAGAATGAAGTCACAAAAGGAGACAAAGCAAGTGAACTTGTGAAGTCTCACCGTCAGAAGAAGGTTTTCACAAAGTTTCCTTGCTGCTGACAGGCCCTCTGGTCTGGAATGGCTAAGAAGAAGGCAGAGCAAAACATTAATACTTTTATTTTATTTTAAAGCAGCAACTAACTCGTGTACCTGCACCTCATGTAAATATCATCAAAGTGAAAGGAACAAATAAAATACCAAAGATGTAACAAAAAAATAGACCAATGCGACTGTGTCGCCAATATGCCTCCGGATTGTCCCACAACGGGTAGATGCCCTCGTTCACTGTCCTATAAATAAACAAGTTTGATTTAAATCCCTTCAGCTGTTTATAAGTATCACATGTCACCAGCCATGACAGGTTTCACATCGATCGGTGAAGCGTTTTCAGAGAAGAGATTTTTATTAAACATCGGTATTCAAGCCAATATGGCTGCCAAACCACATGATATATGACCTTAATAAATGTACACTCTGCATATGTATGGGTAGGGGATCACATTTGTGAAGGCTCATGTTGATCGGATAAGGTTCGTTTTTCTATCCAAGATGGCTGCCAAACCACATGACCTACGATGTCATCATTTTCAAACTGTATGCAACAGTGGTGTTAGATATTTGTAAAATTTCACATCAATAGTGGTTTCAGCGATATAATTCTTCAATATTTTCCTTCAATCCAATATGGCTGCCACACCATGTGGCCAATGACGTTTTCGTGGTCATCTTTTAATCGCCATGCCTAGTCAATGACACGTAAAGTTTCAAGTCGATGGATTTGGTGTTTTGTTTTATTATAATGTTTTTTAAAGGTTTTAGGTTTAATCCAATATGACTGCCAAACTATGTGACATATGATGTCATAAATTTAATATTAAAAAAAAACGGGTCATGTCATGTGCATGCAATTTCAGATTTTTAGGATAAGGAATGCGATTAAAACATTTTTGGCTGGTCGACCACTTCACCGACGATGTCACCATTATCATGCCTCTGCCTCCCCATTGGGAGTACATGACAATGTGCCAAGTTTCAAAATTTTCCATCGAGTGGTTTCTGAGAAATATTTTTTAATTATTTGCGCTTAATCCAAGATGGCTGCCATACCACGTGACCTATGCCGTCACAATTATCATAAAAACATTCTGCATGGGTGTCACTCCTAGCCTGAAAGTTTCGTCTCAATTGGCCATGTGGTTGCTGAGAAAAACGAGGTTTAGCTCGTACGGACAACCCAAAGACAATGCCTCCGGCCACCTTTGGGGGTGGAGACATTTGAAAAAAAAAAAAAATTGTACTCATTCTCCTTTAGCATAAAGATGCCACAAAAACTAGATACCTGATGTATATGTAAAGGCTCTCAAAAGCCTCTCTGCCAGATGAGGGTTCCATGAAGCCAGAGCCACGACCACGCAGGTGAACCTTGGCACCAGTCTCCTTGACAATGTGGTACAGGTAGGAATACTCTGGCCCCTCGACATGTGCCTTCACATCAAACGAAGGGTGCATGTGTTCCAGACCTACAAATACCTTGTCCTGAACATAGTGCATCTGCAAGCGGGAAAGACAGTCAGCGAGCTTTCGTCACAATGACAGGTGAAGCTAGATTTTCTGGCAGGTAGAGTATATTTGAGGTTGGAGAAAGGGCAAATTTGTGTGGAGCAATTCATAACCAACAAAATAACCTTGAATTAAAATGCTACAATTCAAACCATCATAAACATCTTAAGCTCAATTTTTTTTTTTATTGTTAAATTTAGTCCAAGTATGGACTGTAGAAAAGTTGGGCTAGCCCTGAAGACCCTGGTGTTGGGCTAGCGGCTAGGGTGCCGGCTTAGGATCCTAGAGTCCTGGGTTCGAATCCCGGTCGATTGCTTAATTAACGCCAGGGGGGTTGACTCAGCCTGTCATCCTTCTGAGGTCGGCTAATCGAGTACTAGTTCACTGGTAATTCCCCGTTTGTCGTAAAAGGCGACAAAAAGGGTTGGCGGCAGGAAGGGCATCCGGCCGTAAAACATTGCTTCAAAAAGGGGACCGAAAAACAACAACAACCACGGTCCCCGAAAAAGGCCAACCCCCACTTTGTGGGGAAAAATGGCCTCTAAAGGTGTTTTTTTTTTTTTTTTTTAATGGACTGTAGAAAAGTTGAACAGATTAGAATGTTGGGTTTAAAATAGCAAAGGTCAGTGCCCTTCAAAGGTCAGGTCAGATGCATATCTGGTCCATCAGTGGGATACAAAACGTTAAATTGTTCACCCCGGCAGAGGTATTCGCTCTACCGAGTGACATTATAGTTGGTTGTGTTTATTGTTCTCATCGAACTACGCATTAAGATCATAACGCTGACATTCCAGATTGAAATTACAATTACGTATTCATCTTTTAAGTCATCTATTAATGTCCTTGTCCTACATGCAATGTGAACACCACAATATAATATATTATGGAAATGATAAAACAGGAGTGTCTGTCCGTCCGTCCAGAAAGTACTCTCTCAATTTTGGGCCGAGCCCCGCCAAACCATCCGTGAAACATCTAGGGGTTCCGAAGGTATCGCGGGTATCCAAAGGTAGGTGGGAGATTTCATAAATTCCTCAATACAATTATGATTTTGACTTTGGAAACGTACAAAACTGCTCCCAACCCGGAAGTTAACACGATGCCGAACATTCGCTGGTTTGATATCTCAATACAATCGTTACTTGAAGTTTCTACCTGAACGAAGCTGCTCTTATCCATCCTAAGGCGGGTGGGAAGTTTCATAAATTTGTCCATACAATTACGATTTTGACTTTTGATTTGTACGAAGTGTTTTGTATCCGCCCTTTCTCACCAGCAGATTCGTCTATCTATTGGTTATCACATCAGATCGGTCAATATTCATTGACCTCGAGTGTTTGTCACATTGTATTTTGTTATATCAATGAAGAACCACCTTTAGAGGCCATTTTTCCCCGCAGAGCAGGGGTTATATCAATGGGATAGTATTAATATGCGATTGGAATGAAAATAGAGGTCATAGATCGTGTTGAAATTAAATGCAGAATGAAGAAATGACGTGAGGGTTTCCACCTGTGACATCCGCAGATTCAGCATTTGCAGTTTCACCATTGAATGGGTGTATAAACATTCAGCCGCAGTAAGTGTTTTGCCCAAGTCCTTCACAAACCGGCTGTCAATGCCCGAGGGTCGACTGAAGGTGGCACAGGAATGTGAATTTTATCGCTTCACAGTTTAGCATTCACCGTTTCCACATTATGTTTCTGGCCTCCCACCGATGCATCGCACGAGTACCCTTGTTACCCTCGCAAAAGAAGAGGGTATTGCATTTGAGTGTTTGCTTGTTTGTCCGCACAGAATAAATAAGATTTTCTCTGCAACCGTTGGTCCGATTGACAGGAAAATTTCACCAGAGATACACCTCCTCCTGCAAAATTTTCAAATGATAATTATGATGTCATCGGTCACGTGGTACGGGCGCCATCTTAGGGAAACATACCTCAGGCCTTCAACAGTGAAGGCCTACACATTTTAAGCATTGCACAGAATCAAACATACAACGGAAAGGTTCTCCCTACAAAATGGCTTCAACAAGGCTCAGCTTGTACCCCAGGCTGCAGTAATGGTACAGATGGAGAGGGTGGCAGCATAGTCGATGATGAAGAGGGAATAAAAGCAGCAGGATCTGTGGATGAATGTGAAAAATGAGAGGCGGCTGTGCTGGTCACTGTGCTCTCTATCATCTCTTTAATCCGGGTCACAGCTCCTGCAAAAGAAAGCAAAAATTGTAAAATGAGGCCAGGGGTGCAGTAAACAAAGCAGCAGACCAAGAAACAAAATCCCATACTTCTGTTACAAAGTGACGGACAACTTACTGTCAACAGATTCTTGGATTTTCCCCTGAATGCTCAGGAAAAGTGGTCGATCACTATGGAGTGGACAATAAATAAATGAATTAATAAAAATAAAAGTGCTATGGAGTGGACAATAAATAAATGAATTAATAAAAATAAAAGTGTGTTAATACAATACTATAGATTACAAAAGCACAAATTTTATAATCCTCTAATTTTGTAAAGCAAGATACATACACCAATAGGATTTGTGGGGGGAAAATGGAAACAAGGCTTGGGGTATTGGGGGTTCTGGGATTTGCGAGAAAGAAGGCACATCTACATGTGATAATTATAAAATTCAATCTTATAACCTCGTGTATGTACCTTAAGCGTTGTACCCTCGTGTATGTACCTGAAGTTGGTTACTACGAATGAGTGTTAGCACAAGTGTTGGTACACCATAATTAGCATCGACTCAAATCGCATGTCCAGTTTGAATCCCTGTCATCCTTCATCCTCGTGTCTCTTTCTCCCATCTCTCATCCTTGTTTTATCTGAAATCACCCTCTTTGTACTTTCATACATTAAATCACACTCTACATATTCAAGGTCATGGTGCCTGGTGTTGGCTTAGCGGTTAGGGTGCCGGCTTGGGATCCTAGGATCCTGGGTTCGAATCCCGGTCGATCGCTGAATTAACGCCAGGGGGGTTGACTCAGCCTGTCTGTCATCCTTCCGAGGTCGGCAAATTGAGTAGCTTGCTGGGATGAATGATCACGGTGTGTACCCCGGTTTAGAATAGGTACACCGTATCCCTGCGCATCGTAAGAGGCGACTAGGGGTTGGCATCAGGAAGGGCATCCGGCCATAAAAACATTGCCTCAAACAGGGAACCATGATTGTCATGGGGCCCGCAAGGCTAACCCACGCTCTAGCAGGGAAAATGGCCTTTAAAACGATCATTCATTCATTCATTCTACATATTCAAGGTCAGGTCTTCCGTCTGTTCCAAGTGTTACCACCGAGCCTCACACACAGGGCGTTAGCAACAGGGCTGTTCACATGTGATACCTCGCACAACCACGACACCAAGAATGCATGCAAACTCTTTCCGAGACACAGCAGAGACTACTAAAGCTCTCCTCTATTTCAGCCAGGAACACAGAACCCTCCCTTTCCTCTGACTAGAGAAACACATCATCCCCAAGGAGTGGACACCCATCCATTGGTCACACAGTTAAAAATTATCAAACCTGTTTGCTTTCAAATGATTGATGTGTATGTGTATTTGAGTCGCGATCTCAGTCTCCTTCCTAACTAGTCCTCCCCTAACCCTAACCTCCCTCCCCCCCTCCTCCCAGGTTAAGCCGGCCGACTGCACGCGCTGAAATAGTTACATGGTTGAATGGAACAAATCAACCACATTGCAGTGCATTATCCGCATATGTGCAATTCCGTCTCTGATCGGCATCTTGCGAGATAATTATTCTCCAACAGAGTCTGTTACAATATATTGCAATGGCGACTGCAGTACATAGAATATTAAACACTGCCCTATTTGCTATGGTTGGTCCACTCCAGTCTGTGGACATTTGGCGAGCTGCAATTGCATTTTAACAGCGTCTTGTATGGTTTCTAAATGTGTGCTCAAACTTGTATTGACGTATCCTCCTCGCGTGTGGATTTGTGAAGCTTGGTAGTGAGGGGGCTTTGGCACTATTCCAGTCTTTTATGGCCAGGTGTCCCACGATGGGCCTCTCTCATTCCTATGCTATTTAAGTAGCTCGGTTCTGCTGCTCTATCAGGAGGAACAATTCCAGCCAAGAGTTAAAGCCTATTAATATTCGTCAGGGGAGGAAGAAGAGTCAGTTTCTCCACCTGCACAACTCCACATCGAAGTCGAGTCTCGAGAAAAGTCCTGACTTGTGAGCTTTGGTCATGTCGAGCACCTTGAGAAGTAATCACTGATTGTTGCATACCGCATTCGGCAGACAAGTCAACAAAGTTTAACACTTGTAAGAAATAAAACATACATACTTTGCAGAAAGACACTTCTCCTCTGCAGACATATATCGACCCCTCGTCGACACAGCTGCCCCACTCATCTTGCTTATCTGCAAATAAACGAACAAAAGGAATTAAAAAAAAAAAAAAAAAAATTCAACGGCTACGATTCACCAGAACCAAGAACGATATCAAAAAGTGTATTTCGGATTTCCAATACGAACCTCATCCTGTATTTGCCCCTTGGTTAGGAGGTTGCGGCAGCCAATGGGAATATCGTTTATTTCCACCTCTGCAACGATCAACTCATCCTTGCGCGACTTCTCTGCCTTTGATAAGAGATTTTTGCAAATTGCTACAAGTACATCGAAGTATGAATATCCTATACAAAAGGTCCAAACAAGGATAGACCATTTACACAACCCCAGCCTAAACTATAATACAATACGGACGTCGATACTTTGAGGCCTGGTAGGTCTCCATTCCATCTCCTGAAATCCACCCACGTGTGCAGACAGTAGTCTGTGTCCGTCTGTCTTGTCTGAGCAGGAAATCTCAAAAAGTTATAGATGGATTCAGGTGAAACTTGGTGGACGAGTTGGGGAGGTGACGAGAACAAGCCGATTAGATGTTGGTTCAGGTCCAGATGCAGATCCGGCCGATCAGTGGAAGGTAAACTGTTCAACCTGGTGGATGTATGTGCTCTACCAAGTGCCGTTCTTGTTTATTTTTGTTTCTATTTTCATGTCCACAATGAGGAAAATAAATTGCAATTTTTTGGGGGTTTTTATAAGAATTTATAAAAACTAACTTTTTAAATTATTTATAAATTATAATTACGTATAAATTATAAATTATAAAATTATAAATTTATAAAATAATTTATATTTTAAAAGAATACAAGATCGAGGCTCGTGAAAGAGCTAACCTTAATCACACAAAAAGTCAAACCGACACACAAAACACAAAATAAGGGGAGCAGTAGACAAGATGGGGAGAGAGGGGAAAGGACACAAACACAACATTTGACATTTGAGAGCAAGGACATCGAGAGAACTGTGGGAGGGAGAGGGCTTGGGGGGAGGTGGGAGAGGTGGGAGAGGTAGAAAACATATGGACACTGCAAGGACTTCCAGGAAAGAAGTTGGAATTTCAAAAAAGTGTATCTGGGGTGAATTAGCGGGGGTAGAAAAGATCAAGGTTTTGGATGGGGGAAGATAAGAGATGCCCGCTTCATAAGAGACACATGAAACCCGCTTGGAGTTTGCAAAAAAGCACCTAAAGGACTCTCAGACTGTGAAAAACAAGATTCTGTGGGCTTTCATGTGTCTTTCACTGAGGAGTGGCTTCCGTCTGGCCACTCTGCCATAATAGTCTAGGGCGATTAGTAATTTCGTGTTTTTTGTTTGTTAAAATTGATTTAGCAATGGATTCTGCTTCAGAATATTATAGAGATGTAAAAAAAATAGGGTTCCATTTTTTCTTTTACGTCTAATAGGTAGTAATTCGAAGAAATCCAAGATGGCCGCCATAAAATTTGGAAAATACACTTTTGTGCATATCTTTGTATCTAGATATCATATAAACATGAATAATATGTCCTTTTATATGTTTTCAGACCCAAGGAAGCCATATCTGCCATTGTTTTTACAGAAAAATGCAAGGAAATTAAAATAGTGGGCAATATACCAGCCAAAATGGAGACGGCCGTCGTGAAATCGGATCGTATAATTTCCCAATTAGAATCGATTCAATAAACAATCTTCACTGATAACATTTATTTTGAATACACACACACGCACACGCACACACACACACACACACGCACACACATACACACACACCTAAACATAAACGATGAATGAACATAAACGATCACATAAACGAATGCCTCATTCATCCTCATCCATATCTATCACACGCGGTTCATTGATGTTTGCTTTGTTGTTACAACTGTAACCCACACACCCACAAACTTCAGTACAAGGAATATTGTTATTGCGACAGCTACATCTTCCCATACACCCTTTCTTGCACCCACAGTTCACGAGATTCATTATTGCTTCTGGGGCTGGAGGATTCAGGCATCGACTTGGGGCATAAACCCCATCATCCGAAAGTAACTGCCAACCATACTCGACAGGTGATGGAATGGACGGATGGCTTTCTGCTGCCTTTCTCCATATCATTGCGATATAATGTGCTCGCTGAACGTGTAACTTTAGCGAACCAGTGGTAGGTGGAAGACTCTCTCCCTCAGCAGCACGGTTGGAGAATAAGAACCAGCGAAGCTCGTTTACTTTCGTGTGAACTTTAGACTTGTACAGCAGACAGACGAAGCGTTCCAGCTGGGAACACACTTCTGGTGACGGATCAGTTTGTCCCAAAGACTCCAGAGCCTCCCATATCTTGTTGTCACATGTCATGAAGACCTTAAAGCACCAGTCCTTGCTCCTGCCAGCGAACCTTCCAGACATGTCACTTCCCGTGAATGCGTGGAATCCAAGTATTGCAGACGCACGTTTCTCTCCTAGCATGCCATGAATAGGTTGGACTGCAATGCTCCTCCTCAACTTTCCCTTCCCAGTGAGAAACCTCGTAGCAGGTGGTAGATCGTGAAATCTCTGAATCAGTAGGAGGAAGATATCGGTATCTGGCGAATCAATGATAACTTCTGCATCTTTGTCGACTGTGAGAGCATGCAGAATTAAGAGTGTATCGGCCTCTTCTTGGCTGTGCGTGAGTAGACTGTCTGGAACTTCAGTGTTGCCCGTGGTCTTAGTTCCTGATGTCACCATGAACTTCTTCAACTTGTTTGGATGAGCCTTGCTGTAAGATAGACACTTCACAGCCAAGTACTCTGTAAGCTCTGCCTTGGTCTTCACATTGGAAAGGAAATCTTTGAGTGAAATCTTCTGGATCAATGTACTATCCCTGACGTGATAGTATGTTGATTTCCCCTTTGTCCTTTTTAGGCGCATTTTGTCTTTCAGTGAGTTATCGATGTATCGGTCGAATACCAACCTCACGTCATCATAATGCACGGCAATATTTTCGAGGCGTTCAATGAACGATTGAGCAAAGTCACTGCATGTAATCATTTGTTCTGTTTTGGAGATCCCGTTAACAAGAGCCATGCCATCAATGATTATCACTCTATGGCGAGAAGTAGTCTCGTTTTCATTGATCACTCCTGATCTTGTGGTTGTGTCTGGGTTTTGGCTGATCTGAGAGGGTTCCTGCAAATTTTGGCTTGAGATTTCATAGTCAGTTGATGGGTCATTAGTTTCTTCCCCAGCGTGTGCTGCTGCATCATTCAAAGCGGCAATTCCCGCGTCTTGATGCTCATTGATTTCTGTCGAAATAGGTTCTCCTGGTGGATCATGTACATCCTGCTCTTCAGGCTCAGCCAGATGCTCAAGTTGACGAAGGATTTTTGCCTTGTCGTATGCCAACAAGAGGGATCCATCAGATGCAAATAAAGAACGTGGAACGATGCCAAATTCATAGGTGCCAATACATTCTTTCAGGTCGAGCTCTGGTCGGCTCCGTGAGATAACGATGAACCTCTGCAACAATCCTCGCTCTTCTTTGACTTTGATCAGCTTGTCGCCCGATCTCACTTCTGTTGTGGCATTCGAACTCTTGAATGTTCGAAGTTTTCTTTTCGTCATTTTGTCCCACACAGAAAGTTTTCCCTCAGCTAAACGATCTGTGGCAAATTGCTGGAACATCTGTTGTCCGATCTCGTCGCGCTCTAAGATGTCGCTGGACACTTTTTCATTCATGACTTCTTTGGTGAGCAGGTTGTAGACCTCGTCTACTTCCTCTTCCATAAATGGATCGCCATGTTCACGGAACACCCTAGAAAGCTTGGAGGCATGGCTCATCACCCGGGAAAGCTTTCCCCCCGTGATTTCGTGGTGTTGTTTTCTGCTCTGGTTTTCACCAAGACCATATCCCTCCGCAAACTCGTGCAGTGACTTTGACAGCTCAGGTGCAATGAGGAAGAACTTGTCAAGCGCCTTCTCATTTTGAGTTATCCCTACGATTCCTCCAATCACATTCAGTGTACGGTTTTCTTGCTCAATGCCATGGTCTGGGGCTATTGATGTGAAGCCTGCCAATCCTTTTGTCACACAGAAGTTCCCTTTCATGAATTCCCTCCACAGTTCTGGGTGCTGCTTTTCAGTCTCCTGCATTGTTGAAATGTAGAGAGGGAGCAACCGAGCATAGTTTAGATGATCGTGAGCGAAGAAGTACTTCGTGAGAGACTCGATGCTCTCCATATGCAGCAGCAGATCACGTTGTCTTGTACTTCTAATGAACAGAAGGATAGTCTCAAACTGTTTCATGTAGTTCAGGATGAAGCGCTGTATCTTGTTTGTGCTGACCTCAAATTGTTCCAGTTTTTTGGTCATATCTCTGGACTCCATCATGGCCAATGTTTTTTTGAGAATGTCGCATAGATTCTTCTCTGGCTCCATGCTCCCGCTGATGTCTCTCTGATATGCCTCTCCCAGACGAACAGATGACTCGTTCAGATAGGCCCTTTCTTCAGGTTCCATTGCCAGGAATCTCTGGAAGTACAGGTTGTACAAAGCGATCAGTGTTACCATGTGTGCCTCCAGAGCTCGATACAAGTGCCTCCCATTTAGTATTTGGCTCACTGTGGTTGGCGAGAAAAGTCCAGCCTCGACCCATGCCTGATCAATTCCACTCCCTTCCACGTATTTTCCTAATGCAGCTAAGGCCCAAAACACAACATGTAGCTCACCAGGTCGGAAGAGGAATTGCTTCCTGATGTCCTCGCGTTCCACCCACAGCTTCATCGCCAGGTCGTATAGCTGCAAATCGAGAGTCATGACTGTGATTGCCTCACTCCCCATAACACGAGTTGTGATGTTGTGAGCTCTCATCAGACCCGTGTACAGTGTATCATAGTCTGTAGGAGGCGACCTTATCAACGGAGGAACGAGAGCAACATTGGTCTTCTCACTGGACGAAGATAGCAAGGAATTGAAGGCTCCCCACGTCCCCGGAGCTGTGAGTTTGACGTCAACTTCTCCTTCTTCCTCGAAGTTCAGGCATCCAATCATCCAGGTCATATCGGTTTTCTTGTTCTTGTCTGTCTCGGGTTTTGATGTGAGCAGCTTGCAGTCGCTCTTTCTCTTCTCGGGTGCTGGCTTCTTGCAGGTCAACGTTTTACAGCCAACTGCATCATGTATCGTTTGAGCTTTTGATGACCGGTCAAGTTCAATTGGTGGTATCATGGGTGATTTCTCCGGTGATACAGGCTGGTAGATCGCAATTGCTGTACCATGAAGGGTATTCATCCCGCAAGGAGTTGACTCTAGAAAATCGATGTTGTCCATGGCAAACCAGACGAACGTGTCCTGAACCAACCATGGTGGTAGACAGATGCCTCCGGTGGACTCCATTTGCTTCAGTACGGAGTTGGCAATGCTGGTCTCAATCTCCATGACCTTTTTGTAGGAGATGGCGAGGTCCAGATGTGCAAGTTTCTCTACAAGCGCCTTGGATCGTGTGTTTTTGTGTATGTCGAGAGCTAAGCCCACACTCAATGGAGTTTCAAATCGTTGTTTGAATGATCCATCCTCGCTTCTTGGTTCGTACGATACCTGTCGGTCAGATTTATAAGCACCGACAAAGTGCTGCGCCAACAATGATGCACTCACACCAATGGAGTCCTCCCTGTTGCTATTTCCTACTTTCCTTGTTCCCATGACTGCATGCTTGCAGAAGATGTTGAGCATCGGGGGTGGCTTGTAATCAGCAAAGGTTCCATTAAATTTCCATGCTGGGGAAGATGCGATGTCTTTCCTCAATATTTTCGCAGCTCGCAAAAGTACTTTAAAATCGTCTTTGATGCTGTCTGCTGTAATTGTGCTTGATATCATGTGGTCTTTGAGCTTTGTGGAAAGAATCTGCTCTGGCTTTGTTTTGTTTGAGGGCCGGCTGAAATGAACATCGGCAATGTTGTCTAGGATCAATTGTTTCAGGTATGGCTTATAACTATGGTTGTCTGAGACCGGAAAGTCGTGCTCCTTAAGTAAATTGACATAGGTTACATGAATTTCATTCATATTCAGCACAGCATTTTCAGTAGTATCATTCAACGCAGTTTCAACAATTTCAATGAGTTCAAGGTCTGATAACACCTGACCAAAGTTAACATTGGTTGTTTCTGTTTGTTTTTCCGTCTTAACTATAGCACGTTTGGCCTTAACTACACATGGTAAATGATATTTCATGTCCTCAGCCACTGCTTGCAATGGGTCAGGCGAACTTATGACACTGTTCAGTCTCACTTTCAGATTGTCATTACTTGTTTCTTGGCCAATGTTTCTGATCTGGAGTCCCATGTTCTTTGTTGACACATTGTGTAGTTCACTTCCTCTGTCTTCCTGGCATATGACACATCTGAGCGCGTCAAATGTCTGTTCTCGGGAACACCTTCTGGATGTTGACGTGCTTTCCCCTAGATCACTAGAACTTGGTCGTCCTCTCTTTTTCAGTCGGATTTCTGCGGCACTGCCTGATGTTGTTCCTTTCTCAAACCTAGCCTTTGCTCGATCAATGTGCATCTTATTGGTAACATCTTTGTAACAAGCTTTATGGTAGCGGAGACCTTTTGCGAGCAATTCTTCAGCAGAGGAATATTGCAAACGTCTATTCAATGATGCAAACTTTGTTTCACCATACGTGTACTGTTCCTCAGCACCTGCCATCAGTTTCTCGACAGAGGAGAGTTTTGGTTTCGTTACAAAGGTTGTATAGTCTGTTTGCCCTATGGCCATTTGGCATACAAAACAAAGTCCGAAATCTACTGACTTCTCAATCTTCCTGGGTGGTGAGTCACTCATCTTGAAGGTAGGTGTAATTTTCTAGACACTCTTGAACTGTCGTCGGTCCTGCAAAGATAGATACTACTATTCAGATTCACATTTCGTCAACACAGTCAAAACCAGACCTTAACTAGATGGTGGAAACTTAATTAACCGATTTCATGCCGGCCGACCCCACTTTGGCTGGTATATGTCCACTATTTTATTTTCCTTGCATTTTTCTGTAAAAACAATGGCAGAAATGGCTTCCTTGGGTCTGAAAACATATAAAAGGACATATTATTCATGTTTATATGATATCTAGATACAAAGATATGCACAAAAGTGTATTTTCCAAATTTTATGGCGGCCATCTTGGATTTCTTCGAATTACTACCTATTAGACGTAAAAGAAAAAATGGAACCCTATTTTTTTTACATCTCTATAATATTCTGAAGCAGAATCCATTGCTAAATCAATTTTAACAAACAAAAAACACAAACAATATTGTTATGACATATGGGCCTGCACTATAAAGCCCAGATCGGTGGAGTGTTGCAGTGATGGTTGTCCTTCTGGAAGTTTCTCCCATCTCCACACAGGATCTCTGGAGCTCAGCCAGAGTGACCATCGGGTTCTTGGTCACCTCTCTTACCAAGGCCCTTCTTCCCCGATTGCTGTTTGGCCGGGCGGCCAGCTCTAGGAAGAGTCCTGGTTGTTCCAAACTTCTTCCATTTAAGAATTACTAGGGCATTGCCAGTACTATATCTATATCTAAAATTATATCCCCCCCCTCTATTTACATGAAATGGTTTGGTCCAAAGCGAACGGCTTCCGGAGTTTGGTAAAGAAATCGCCATCGCGTGCACAAACGCGCAGGAAAGCGAATGAATCGCAAATTCGGTTTTATTAGTTTTAAAACATAGTTTAACGCCAACATAGTTTGCAAACGTGAAATAAATGAATACGCTGTCAAATGTGCCATCCGAGGCAGAGTGTGTCCTCCACGTTCGGCACACGCGATCGTTCGCTGCTCTCTGATTGGTTGAATCGTTTTTTGGACATAGCTCGGTAAGTAATTGTCCGATTAATATGAAACCTTGAAAAGGCACATCCTCGGGTCCCCAGCAATATACCTGGCAAGTTAAAAGTATATCGGACCCGTGGTTGTCGAGAAACAGCGGTCACAGACAAACGTACAGACGTACAAACGTACAGACGTACAGAGATTACTGGAATTATAGATAGATGGAGGCCACTGTGCTCTTGGGGACCTTCAATGCAGCAGAAATTTTTTTGTAGGCTTCCCCAGATCTGTGCCTCGACACAATCCTGTCTCTGAGCTCTGCAGGCAGTTCCTTCATCCTCATGGCTTGGTTTTTGCTCTGATATGCATTGTCAGCTGTGAGACCTTATGTAGACAGGTGTGTGCCTTTCCAGATCATGTCCAATCAATTGAATTTACCACAGGTGGACTGCAATCAAGGTGTAGAAATATCTCAAAGATGATCAAGAGAAATGGGAGGAACCTGAGCTAAATTTCAAGTGTCATAGCAAAGGGTCCGAATACTTACGTCAAAGTGATATTTCAGTTTTTTCTTTTTAATAAATTTGCAAAACTTTCTAAAATCCTGTTTTCTCTTTGTCATTATGGCGTATTGAGTGTAGATTGATGAGGGAAAAAATGAATTTAAACGATTTCAGCATTGGGCTGCAACATAACAAAATGTGAAAAAAGTGAAGGGGTCTGAATACTTTCTGAATGCACTGTATATATAGTCCTCATTGAGGCAAGGCCTTAAATAAAATAACTGCATTGATATACCTGGATATCGACATTAGGTGGATATTTGAGTTTGCCTTTCGCCACCAGCATGGCATTGATCCGTGCAGCCGCTGCGGCAGCTGCATCCAGAGCACCGGCTGGAGCAGTGCTTCCATCGCTGCGGGTATCCACAGGCTTTGAGCTAGCCCTAAGCACAGCAACATATTGGGAGATTTTAAACACAATAGATTTGTGTGATGCAAACCTTTAAAAATTGCGATCGGCTCGAAGAAGCATATATGCATCAAGCACAGTCTCATGAGCACATGCTCACAACACGACCTCATGGAACTCTCGGTATTAAAATGGCAGCATGTGGCACGCTTAAAGTATCTGCAGATTTTTCTGGCAAACAAAGGTGGCATGTGCATCACCATTTCCAATAGATCCATCAAAGCATCAAAACAATTTCTGCGTGGGCCTGGTTGCCTACAATTATGACTAGCACAGCTGCAAGAGGAGACCCCCCCCCCCCCCCCACCCCCACATCCACAGAGCATGTGTTGTCACCCAATGTTTTGATGAGCATGACATTGATGTTATCGATGTCATGGCCTTCTTAGTCGAGATATGAGCCCAATTGAGCATTTATGGGATATTCTGGAACGACGCCTGAGACAGTGTTTTCCTCATCCATCAAACATGTGTGAGTTGATCAACTTCCTTGTGGAAGAATGGTGCCGCATCCCTCATATAAAATTCCAGACACTGGTGGACTTTAAGCCGTGGTGCATAAAAGGTCGTACTGGCAGCAGCACGTCGTGGCCCAACGCCATATTAAGCGTCTTGACATTAGTGTTTCCATTTATTTTTTGTCCACTACCTGAACATCAGAGTTTATAACAAACTGTTTGCAGGAAGTATATCCATTATCCCTCTGGATAACACCGATAAAGGAATTATATCCGCTGCAAGTCCAACTGCATTTATAACAAAGGAAAATCGATACATAACCGTTAATAAATAAGCCATTCATCTCTGGAAATGGCATTTCAGTTAAAGACAACGAGTGCATTCCAGCCGTTAGCTGCGGTTTTGTCAAAAATTGTGTTGCTATGGTAACCAATTGGATAGCGTACATTTTTCTCAAAATAATTACTGTTCTACAGGAATAATAAAATAACACAGGCCATGTTCAGGCACAAGTATTCCAGTTACAAAATAAATAAATTAAATGATATTGAAGTGATGTGTGCATGTGCTGCGTAAAGCGAGGCGGAGGGGTGAGTAGAGGGGCGTAACCCCCTCATGTGGAGCATTTTGCCTCAATTATCTAAAAAAAATAAAATGGAGTAGCCTATTCCAGCACACTGAGTCAAAACCCACCAACCTGGTTTATTACATAAACCCAGGTGAAAAAAAATAAAATAAAATAAAAATACGGTACTCCAATACCATAGTATTCCGAGTTTTATAGGGAGACCATGATGAGGGTTCATTGATAAAGATCGGCATTTATGGGTAAGTTACAGTGAAAGTTGGGAGACCATTCATGTTCATTTGAATTCAAATTCATCATGAATGCATGCATTCGGAGACGGGCAAAAGCATTCGGAGACGGGCAAAAGCATTCGGAGACGGGCAAAAGCATTCGGAGACGGGCAAAAGCATTCGGAGACGGGCAAAAGCATTCGGAGACGGGCAAAAGCATTCGGAGACGGGCAAAAGCATTCGGAGACGGGCAAAAGCATTCGGAGACGGGCAAAAGCATTCGGAGACGGGCAAAAGCATTCGGAGACGGGCAAAAGCATTCGGAGACGGGCAAAAGCATTCGGAGACGGGCAAAAGCATTCGGAGACGGGCAAAAGCATTCGGAGACGGGCAAAAGCATTCGGAGACGGGCAAAAGCATTCGGAGACGGGCAAAAGCATTCGGAGACGGGCAAAAGCATTCGGAGACGGGCAAAAGCATTCGGAGACGGGCAAAAGCATTCGGAGACGGGCAAAAGCATTCGGAGACGGGCAAAAGCATTCGGAGACGGGCAAAAGCATTCGGAGACGGGCAAAAGCATTCGGAGACGGGCAAAAGCATTCGGAGACGGGCAAAAGCATTCGGAGACGGGCAAAAGCATTCGGAGACGGGCAAAAGCATTCGGAGACGGGCAAAAGCATTCGGAGACGGGCAAAAGCATTCGGAGACGGGCAAAAGCATTCGGAGACGGGCAAAAGCATTCGGAGACGGGCAAAAGCATTCGGAGACGGGCAAAAGCATTCGGAGACGGGCAAAAGCATTCGGAGACGGGCAAAAGCATTCGGAGACGGGCAAAAGCATTCGGAGACGGGCAAAAGCATTCGGAGACGGGCAAAAGCATTCGGAGACGGGCAAAAGCATTCGGAGACGGGCAAAAGCATTCGGAGACGGGCAAAAGCATTCGGAGACGGGCAAAAGCATTCGGAGACGGGCAAAAGCATTCGGAGACGGGCAAAAGCATTCGGAGACGGGCAAAAGCATTCGGAGACGGGCAAAAGCATTCGGAGACGGGCAAAAGCATTCGGAGACGGGCAAAAGCATTCGGAGACGGGCAAAAGCATTCGGAGACGGGCAAAAGCATTCGGAGACGGGCAAAAGCATTCGGAGACGGGCAAAAGCATTCGGAGACGGGCAAAAGCATTCGGAGACGGGCAAAAGCATTCGGAGACGGGCAAAAGCATTCGGAGACGGGCAAAAGCATTCGGAGACGGGCAAAAGCATTCGGAGACGGGCAAAAGCATTCGGAGACGGGCAAAAGCATTCGGAGACGGGCAAAAGCATTCGGAGACGGGCAAAAGCATTCGGAGACGGGCAAAAGCATTCGGAGACGGGCAAAAGCATTCGGAGACGGGCAAAAGCATTCGGAGACGGGCAAAAGCATTCGGAGACGGGCAAAAGCATTCGGAGACGGGCAAAAGCATTCGGAGACGGGCAAAAGCATTCGGAGACGGGCAAAAGCATTCGGAGACGGGCAAAAGCATTCGGAGACGGGCAAAAGCATTCGGAGACGGGCAAAAGCATTCGGAGACGGGCAAAAGCATTCGGAGACGGGCAAAAGCATTCGGAGACGGGCAAAAGCATTCGGAGACGGGCAAAAGCATTCGGAGACGGGCAAAAGCATTCGGAGACGGGCAAAAGCATTCGGAGACGGGCAAAAGCATTCGGAGACGGGCAAAAGCATTCGGAGACGGGCAAAAGCATTCGGAGACGGGCAAAAGCATTCGGAGACGGGCAAAAGCATTCGGAGACGGGCAAAAGCATTCGGAGACGGGCAAAAGCATTCGGAGACGGGCAAAAGCATTCGGAGACGGGCAAAAGCATTCGGAGACGGGCAAAAGCATTCGGAGACGGGCAAAAGCATTCGGAGACGGGCAAAAGCATTCGGAGACGGGCAAAAGCATTCGGAGACGGGCAAAAGCATTCGGAGACGGGCAAAAGCATTCGGAGACGGGCAAAAGCATTCGGAGACGGGCAAAAGCATTCGGAGACGGGCAAAAGCATTCGGAGACGGGCAAAAGCATTCGGAGACGGGCAAAAGCATTCGGAGACGGGCAAAAGCATTCGGAGACGGGCAAAAGCATTCGGAGACGGGCAAAAGCATTCGGAGACGGGCAAAAGCATTCGGAGACGGGCAAAAGCATTCGGAGACGGGCAAAAGCATTCGGAGACGGGCAAAAGCATTCGGAGACGGGCAAAAGCATTCGGAGACGGGCAAAAGCATTCGGAGACGGGCAAAAGCATTCGGAGACGGGCAAAAGCATTCGGAGACGGGCAAAAGCATTCGGAGACGGGCAAAAGCATTCGGAGACGGGCAAAAGCATTCGGAGACGGGCAAAAGCATTCGGAGACGGGCAAAAGCATTCGGAGACGGGCAAAAGCATTCGGAGACGGGCAAAAGCATTCGGAGACGGGCAAAAGCATTCGGAGACGGGCAAAAGCATTCGGAGACGGGCAAAAGCATTCGGAGACGGGCAAAAGCATTCGGAGACGGGCAAAAGCATTCGGAGACGGGCAAAAGCATTCGGAGACGGGCAAAAGCATTCGGAGACGGGCAAAAGCATTCGGAGACGGGCAAAAGCATTCGGAGACGGGCAAAAGCATTCGGAGACGGGCAAAAGCATTCGGAGACGGGCAAAAGCATTCGGAGACGGGCAAAAGCATTCGGAGACGGGCAAAAGCATTCGGAGACGGGCAAAAGCATTCGGAGACGGGCAAAAGCATTCGGAGACGGGCAAAAGCATTCGGAGACGGGCAAAAGCATTCGGAGACGGGCAAAAGCATTCGGAGACGGGCAAAAGCATTCGGAGACGGGCAAAAGCATTCGGAGACGGGCAAAAGCATTCGGAGACGGGCAAAAGCATTCGGAGACGGGCAAAAGCATTCGGAGACGGGCAAAAGCATTCGGAGACGGGCAAAAGCATTCGGAGACGGGCAAAAGCATTCGGAGACGGGCAAAAGCATTCGGAGACGGGCAAAAGCATTCGGAGACGGGCAAAAGCATTCGGAGACGGGCAAAAGCATTCGGAGACGGGCAAAAGCATTCGGAGACGGGCAAAAGCATTCGGAGACGGGCAAAAGCATTCGGAGACGGGCAAAAGCATTCGGAGACGGGCAAAAGCATTCGGAGACGGGCAAAAGCATTCGGAGACGGGCAAAAGCATTCGGAGACGGGCAAAAGCATTCGGAGACGGGCAAAAGCATTCGGAGACGGGCAAAAGCATTCGGAGACGGGCAAAAGCATTCGGAGACGGGCAAAAGCATTCGGAGACGGGCAAAAGCATTCGGAGACGGGCAAAAGCATTCGGAGACGGGCAAAAGCATTCGGAGACGGGCAAAAGCATTCGGAGACGGGCAAAAGCATTCGGAGACGGGCAAAAGCATTCGGAGACGGGCAAAAGCATTCGGAGACGGGCAAAAGCATTCGGAGACGGGCAAAAGCATTCGGAGACGGGCAAAAGCATTCGGAGACGGGCAAAAGCATTCGGAGACGGGCAAAAGCATTCGGAGACGGGCAAAAGCATTCGGAGACGGGCAAAAGCATTCGGAGACGGGCAAAAGCATTCGGAGACGGGCAAAAGCATTCGGAGACGGGCAAAAGCATTCGGAGACGGGCAAAAGCATTCGGAGACGGGCAAAAGCATTCGGAGACGGGCAAAAGCATTCGGAGACGGGCAAAAGCATTCGGAGACGGGCAAAAGCATTCGGAGACGGGCAAAAGCATTCGGAGACGGGCAAAAGCATTCGGAGACGGGCAAAAGCATTCGGAGACGGGCAAAAGCATTCGGAGACGGGCAAAAGCATTCGGAGACGGGCAAAAGCATTCGGAGACGGGCAAAAGCATTCGGAGACGGGCAAAAGCATTCGGAGACGGGCAAAAGCATTCGGAGACGGGCAAAAGCATTCGGAGACGGGCAAAAGCATTCGGAGACGGGCAAAAGCATTCGGAGACGGGCAAAAGCATTCGGAGACGGGCAAAAGCATTCGGAGACGGGCAAAAGCATTCGGAGACGGGCAAAAGCATTCGGAGACGGGCAAAAGCATTCGGAGACGGGCAAAAGCATTCGGAGACGGGCAAAAGCATTCGGAGACGGGCAAAAGCATTCGGAGACGGGCAAAAGCATTCGGAGACGGGCAAAAGCATTCGGAGACGGGCAAAAGCATTCGGAGACGGGCAAAAGCATTCGGAGACGGGCAAAAGCATTCGGAGACGGGCAAAAGCATTCGGAGACGGGCAAAAGCATTCGGAGACGGGCAAAAGCATTCGGAGACGGGCAAAAGCATTCGGAGACGGGCAAAAGCATTCGGAGACGGGCAAAAGCATTCGGAGACGGGCAAAAGCATTCGGAGACGGGCAAAAGCATTCGGAGACGGGCAAAAGCATTCGGAGACGGGCAAAAGCATTCGGAGACGGGCAAAAGCATTCGGAGACGGGCAAAAGCATTCGGAGACGGGCAAAAGCATTCGGAGACGGGCAAAAGCATTCGGAGACGGGCAAAAGCATTCGGAGACGGGCAAAAGCATTCGGAGACGGGCAAAAGCATTCGGAGACGGGCAAAAGCATTCGGAGACGGGCAAAAGCATTCGGAGACGGGCAAAAGCATTCGGAGACGGGCAAAAGCATTCGGAGACGGGCAAAAGCATTCGGAGACGGGCAAAAGCATTCGGAGACGGGCAAAAGCATTCGGAGACGGGCAAAAGCATTCGGAGACGGGCAAAAGCATTCGGAGACGGGCAAAAGCATTCGGAGACGGGCAAAAGCATTCGGAGACGGGCAAAAGCATTCGGAGACGGGCAAAAGCATTCGGAGACGGGCAAAAGCATTCGGAGACGGGCAAAAGCATTCGGAGACGGGCAAAAGCATTCGGAGACGGGCAAAAGCATTCGGAGACGGGCAAAAGCATTCGGAGACGGGCAAAAGCATTCGGAGACGGGCAAAAGCATTCGGAGACGGGCAAAAGCATTCGGAGACGGGCAAAAGCATTCGGAGACGGGCAAAAGCATTCGGAGACGGGCAAAAGCATTCGGAGACGGGCAAAAGCATTCGGAGACGGGCAAAAGCATTCGGAGACGGGCAAAAGCATTCGGAGACGGGCAAAAGCATTCGGAGACGGGCAAAAGCATTCGGAGACGGGCAAAAGCATTCGGAGACGGGCAAAAGCATTCGGAGACGGGCAAAAGCATTCGGAGACGGGCAAAAGCATTCGGAGACGGGCAAAAGCATTCGGAGACGGGCAAAAGCATTCGGAGACGGGCAAAAGCATTCGGAGACGGGCAAAAGCATTCGGAGACGGGCAAAAGCATTCGGAGACGGGCAAAAGCATTCGGAGACGGGCAAAAGCATTCGGAGACGGGCAAAAGCATTCGGAGACGGGCAAAAGCATTCGGAGACGGGCAAAAGCATTCGGAGACGGGCAAAAGCATTCGGAGACGGGCAAAAGCATTCGGAGACGGGCAAAAGCATTCGGAGACGGGCAAAAGCATTCGGAGACGGGCAAAAGCATTCGCAGACGGGCAAAGCATTCGCAGACGGGCAAAGCATTCGCAGACGGGCAAAGCATTCGCAGACGGGCAAAGCATTCGCAGACGGGCAAAGCATTCGCAGACGGGCAAAGCATTCGCAGACGGGCAAAGCATTCGCAGACGGGCAAAGCATTCGCAGACGGGCAAAGCATTCGCAGACAGACAAAGCTTACCCAAGGGACACGTCCAGCAACGTTCCTCGACTCATGTTCACACTGGATGGCGGCACATTGAGCATTGGAGCAACGACGGCGGTGGGTAACCGCAGGGCGGAAAAGAACTGTCCAGCGCCGTGTTGAGGTAACGAAGCCTGTGTGGGTAACGTACTCGGGGTAACCATGGAGGGAGGCAGCGGGACAGCATCGAGCGCAGGTTGGTCCCATTTGCTGCGTCGCCCGCTACGAGGTTACGGAATAAAAACCATCAAATACCAAATGTATTCATGAGGACAAACTGAAACACGTACGTCGTATGACGAGTGAATCGTGAGAGATATAAAGATGTATTTAAAAACTCGCGACAGCCTCAGAAAACAAAATGGCAGCACAGACATCCCAAAGCCGTCGAAATTAACATTGCAACTACAACGGCTAACGTGCTCAGCACTAACCCCTGTGCAGCTTGCGCGAACATCTCGCCAATGCTGTTAATCAGTGGCGAATCAGACGAAACCACGTCCACGCGAGAAATACAAGGCCACACCACCAGTAACCAATCTTACGGTACAGCCTCTTCTTCCTACTCGCAAGCCTCCGCTTCTTCTTCTTCTTTTAGTTTCCTATTTGATAATTGGAGAGCCGTTCAAAATGGCGACGGCCTAACTCTCACCCCACTGTTCAGCAGTACTACGGTCAATACACTTATATGGGCTAAACCCTTCAGGTTATACTTATTATTATTCTGATTTTAAATGGCGTTTTCAGAGCCGAGACGCTCTATACACACCACACCCAAATTATTACGAATGAACTCTATATACACCACACACTAATTATTAAAAGGAACTCTATATACACCCCGATATTATACCACACGCGAATCATTACAATTGAACTATATATACGCCACACACTAATTATTAAAAGTGATCTCTATATGCTGTGCACTAATTATTATAAGTTAACTCCATATACGCCACTATATACACCACACACTAATTATTACAAGTTAACTCTAGATACGCCACTACATACGCCAATCGCCACACACAAATTATTTACAAGGGAACTCTAGATACGCCACTATATGGAGCACGCACCTCATTACGATGTAACAAAACACGTCGACAGCAAAGGGAATCATCAAGTTCCGGGAAACTTTATATAGTTTTCCCCGTTCCTTTAACGAATTTTAATCCCACTTTGCAGAGTCGAGGGTGCTTGTGATTTAGCCGCCATAGTACGTATATAATATATCCCGTAGGCCGAACCAACCTAGAGCCATAGAAAACCAGAGCTCGGCGAACTTAACAATCGGCGCCATTTTGTCACCCAACTCTTCCCGTGCGGGTAGCGACAATTACGTTTTATTGGAACGTACATTTGAGACCCTAGACATCATAGACCTCTGGAGACCCTTCGAGCTTTAACTTTAGACCCTAAAGAGCCCATGAGACCATCAAGACGCTTTAGGCACTTTGGACCCTCAAGCCACCATTATACCCTCAAGACCCTTAGGACCCTCAACTCATGCCAAGTCACAGACAAGGTTTCTTATATCTCAGCTTGCCTTCACTGAGACAAAACATCACCATAATGCGTCACAATCCGTGACGTTTCATGGTTCACTATAGTAGTAATATAGCTTTCATGCATGTAATGTATGATCTACTCATGATTCTGTGTGGTCCCATATACAGTATGTAACTAGATGGTATTCATAGAATACTTACCCCGTGCAGTCTTGAGAAGGACTTGGTGAGAGTTGGTGCAACTTGGTCTTCAAGTTCAAATTCATCCTGTTCAAATTTCAAGTCAGTCGGATGAAAATTAAGAATCTCAGAAATCTGACCTATGTTGACATTTTGGCCTATGTTGACCTCAAAAATACTTTGTGGTTGAATTCAGTGACCAGATATGCAAATCCTCTTAAAATTTCAAGTCAATTGGCTGAAAAATTTGAGGATTTTAGAAACTTGGCCTATGTTGACCTGAAAAAGATGACCGCTATATCAAATGGTCATGTAACATGTGGTAAAGTTTCAATTTCCTCCACTGAACGGTTTTCGATGTGCACTCTTAACAAAATACAGACATGTATGTTCACTGCCGGTCGCTTAACCACGCTTTTCGCTTGGCGAGCACAGGGTAATAATATGTAAAGTTACATGACATATGCATGTCGGCATGTACAGATTATTTTATTATTTGGACCACAACGTGTATTATATTGATAACAGAACAGAAACAGATTGTTCTTTGACTATTTCACAGAAACAGATTGCCCATTATATTTATAAGATCGTATATTATCAATGACATTTGGATATGTCACGTGGTACAACTCCTGATTCTACTTGGCGTGTAATCGATCATTTCAGCACAAAAATAGCGAATTGTGTGGGTGGAAGAGCAGTCAAAACGAATAAGAAGAAAATACTTTGAATGGTAATTGACCTACCATGAGAGAAAGGGAATCTGTAAAAGGGAATCATCCCTTTCTCTAATGGCGGATCAATTACCATTTCAGTTATTTCCTTCTTATTTGTCCTGATTTTACTTATCTCAATTTAACAGCAACAGAATTATTAACTCATCACCGCATTTTGAAACGAGTCATTGTTGATTCTTCTGCGCGATGAACTTTTACTTTTCCATATTTTCCTCCTTTCTGGATCACGAGGATAAGGATGCATCTTCCTTCCTCTGTCTGATCGATAAGAACTGCCCCATGATGACGAAATGTAAATATGACAGAGTCCACACAGATAAACACAATGTAGCGCAACGCTTGGCGAAGGTGAGTAACAAGATGGCGCCTTGCAGTCATGTGGTCACGTATCCTCCAATCGCGATAGTTTTCGCTCGAACCGAGTTCGTCAAACTCTAGTAGTCTATGGATCTGCACAGATTAACCCCCCTCTCCTCCCTGCGACTGATTTTATTTACTCATGAACATGAATTTTATGCTCAAGTTATTTCACTTTATTCCCTCGGCCACCGAAGATGGATGGAGGTTATGTTTTCACCTCTGTTTGGCTGTTTGCTGGATATCTCAAAAAGTTATAGACAGATTCAGACTAAACTAGTTTAGCAGGTTGGGTGTTTGACAAGGACAAATTAATTAGATTTTGGTGACGAATCGGAATCGAGATAGCAGTTTGGGATCGGAATCGATTCTCCAATTTTAAGAATCATCCAAGCGTAATTCAAAATGAATCCAAACCGACGGGAAAAATATAAATTTTTCAATCGGACTAAAAATTGAACCTGGGCGATGAATAAGGCAACAGACCGCCGCTGCGGTTGCTCTCAATTTTTTGGGGGGTTTGTTTTCTGTTAACAAATATGCCACGATATATTTGTTGGAAGGCTTTCTTTTATTTTTATATTGTGGTATTTTTTTACCATGGGCTACCAGCTAGTAAAGTATATAAATTAGTGCCTTGCCCATTAGAAAATTTGACTATAAACAATTACAAAAAAATAATAATAATAATGGTCCAATACTGATTATAAAGTGGTAAATAACTATATCCTAGTGCATTGTGCATTGTGCACACACGAAGTGTGTGCCCGCTTTTGAAATGTAAAAAAATTAATTTAACTGACGCTTTAATGCACTCGGGTACACCTGGAACGTATCACATCAAGACGTATAGTACTGTAAAGAATCTCGACAAACTGCGATCAATTGTCGTACGCGTTTATTCACTCTGCCGATCAAGGCCCGATTCACAGCAGCGCCATCCGAGGTCTGGCGTAGGGATACAACCCGGTCCCGGTGTAGGGATACAACGGTGAATATTTGCACTGCATACATGACAAGTACTGTGACAGGAAGTAGGTACAGAAGCATATGAGCAATCGCGTTTTCTTCGTACTATGCGGATTTTTCTTCTTCTTTTAAGTTTTGTGGCGTTTTCAGAGCCACGAGGCTATATACACGCCACGCACCTGGACATAAAATATAAAAAAACCACCTTTAGAGGCCATTTTTCCCCGCAAAGCGGGGGTTGGCCTTTTTCGGGCACCGTGGTTGTTGTTGTTTTTGTTGGTCCCCTTTTTGAAGCAGTGTTTTTACGGCCGGATGCCCTTCCTGCCGCCAACCTTGTTTGTTGCCTTTTACGACAAACAGGGAATTACCAGTGAACTGGTACTCAAAATTAGCCGACCTCGGAAGGATGACAGGCTGAGTCAACCCCCCTGGCGTTAATTCAGCGATCGACCGGGATTCGAACCCAGGATTCTAGGTTATCCTAAGCTGGCACCCTGACCGCTAAGCCAACACCAGGCTACGCACCTGGACATAACTGTGCTGAAAAGAAAACATTAAAAATGGAAAAGAAAAAAGAAGCCTATGGGAGATCCATAAAACAATATGGGTCGCCCGCTCACTTTCAAAAAGTTTAGGACCGCCTTGCAGTTAGGGCCGCCTTGCAGTCGTGGATGATTCTGGTTTAAATGACTAACAATGACTGGCAGATCAGACACACCGACCACCGCATCTCTAATGATTTTAAATAGGAGCAACGTGGGTCCATCATATAAGTGGAATTCCAGAAACAAGTGAGTTAAATCTTCAGGTTTCCTACAGGTGTCGCAGGTCCCAGTAGGGCGACACCCTATCACGTGAAGATACGAATTAAGGCGACAGTGCCCAAGTCTGCGGCTATTTCTAAAGCAATTGGTTAATTTATGTGAATCAGGTGTACTTTAGAAAGGTTATGTCGTTTCTCTTTGTGAGTTTCAAAGGAAAATATAAATTTGATAACACCTGATTTCCGAGCCGTTTGCCGTATTAACATGTTTTCCAAATTACCGAGCCAAAGTTTTTCCACTCGTCACAGGACGATTGCGAGCTGTTTATAAAGTATATTGTTCATGTACATCTCCTTAAAACGTCAATAATCAAATGTTGTTTTCTTTAATTTGTTCATTGAAATTCGCCTAAACAAGGGTGAAACTGACAAGGTTTTTGAGTTGTATACTGTACAGGTGGCTACAGTGTATTGTCACCCCTTGTAAAAATTGACTTTCCAACCTTTGTGCTTTTCCTTCCGTGCTTTGTCCCCCATACCCTTTCTGGTGAAACTCCCAAAATCCAGGATCACTGCGCACCTCCACTCATTTATTCCTCTTTCTTTCCTCACACCTGTAGAACCAAATTCCATATTCTTTTCAACCTCATTTTACTCTCCAGTGTCTTCAATCATTCCTCCATCCAAAACCATAATATTTTCTACTCCCAAAAAACCTGCACCCTAAGCCCACCTCATTCCAATTTTCCAGTTTTTCCTTCCTGAGAGTTTGCTTCTGTATCCATCTTGTCCACCCCTTGCATCCTCACCTACCCCTCGTCCGCTATTTGTCCAAGTCTCCCTCTATTTTGTCCTATAACCCTGCTGTTGGTGTTTTGCCCCTTTCTCTCCTGTTCCTTTTCTTCTGTTACATCCTGATCCATTCAGTGTCCAAGCTCTTCCACAAGCCTCGATTCTATATACAAAACTAGAACGGCAGTCGGTAGAGAGCACACCTCCACCAGGCTGAACAGTTTATGTATTGTATCCACTGATAAACCGGATCTGGATTCGGACCTGACCCAAAATCGAATCTTTTTCTTCTTGTCGCTTATCCAACTCAACCACCAAGTTTAGTCATAAAACGTCCACAACTTTTTGAGATATCCTGCTATATATCGTTTTTGCCCTATCATTCAATGGTGAAGAATCACTTAAAAATTAAATACTTATTGTATCCGGATACATATCTTCACCAAAATCTAATAATTTCATCCTTTTCACATATACAACCTCTCCACCAATTTTGTCCGAATCTGTCCATGACTTTTTAAAATGTCCTGTTCACAAACAGACAGGGGTAATAAATAAAAATAGGGGCAATGGCCCTGGGCTCACCTGGTAGGTGTGGATGATGTATGTGTGTATGATGAATGTGTGTAGTTTTGGAGAAGAGAGCAAATACCTATTTTTGAGGGTGAACCCCCCTGTAAACCCCCTTAATGAGCACACATTTTGATGCGGTCAATAAACCTTCGTTTTGCATCAGATATGAAGCTTATGTCCAAGTTTCATCAAAATCCTATGTTTGGTTCAAGCGATAATGACTGAAGAGTTTACGGACTCACTTACTCACTGACCTACGGACGTTTCTCGATCACATAACCTCACCGGACTGAAGTTCAGTTGAGTTAAAAACCTGAGAGTTCATAAAACACGTTAGCCCATACAGTGCTGAGGAAATGGGCAGGCTCTGCAAGCGACAAATTTGATTGGTTGTGATGACTTGGAATGCTGCAATATTTTGAACCAAAAAAAAAAAAAAAACCACCTTTAGAGGCCATTTTTCCCCGCAAAGCGGGGGTTGGCCTTTTTCGGGCACCGTCGTTGTTGTTTTTGTTGGTCCCCTTTTTGAAGCAATGTTTTACGGCCGGATGCCCTTCCTGCCGCCAACCCTGTTTGTCGCCTTTTACGACACACAGGGAATTACCAGTGAGCTGGTACTCAATTTGCCGACCTCGGAAGGATGACAGGCTGAGTCAACCCCCCCGGCGTTAATTCAGCGATCGACTGGGATTCGAACCCAGGATCCTAGGATCCTAAGCTAGCACCCTAACTGCTAAGCCAACACCAGGCTGTTTGGTTCAAGGCTATGTTTTGCAATATTTTGAACCAAATTAAATGAGCCAAATGCTAAAGTCGATTTTTGTTCTTCTGTGTTCAATTTTGTAATTCAATTGAAATAGAATTAAACATTTTAAAGTTGTCAGAATTTTTTTTCAGAAGTTTGCTACCATTGATGCAGCGTCTTATACACCACCTTATTTAACACGTGGTGTATAAATGGTGTGAAAATGATTTTAAAAAAATTGAAAACACTTCCGTTATCATGTTTATTTTGTTAATTTATGATTATCTGTTATTGGTCAATCTGTTGAGATTATCATGTTATTATATTTGTTTTGACGATTTATCAAAAAGCCTCGTCATTTCGGCATTCCATTCCATGTCTCTTCTGTTAAACTAATCAATGTTATTTGCCCAGCCTCTGAATACCCCTAATGTAAAGTTTGTTTTCGTGATTTAGGAATTATGTCCTTTATGATTTATATTTGCAGTTAAAATGAGATGAGAATGTCAAGCTTTTGTAAAACTGTTCTGCCTTTAAAAAGGGGGAGGGGAAAGGGGGAGGCAGGAGAGGAAGGGGAGTGGCTCACGTTTCTGAGTGAATGTGGCTCACGTTTCTGAGTTGAGTGTGATGCCGATCAGGAAGAAGAAGAAGCCGTACTACCAAATTCGTACTTCCGGAATTGTTTGATTTATTTGTATTCAAATGTCTGGTAATTGTTTTGTATTTATTTATGCGAATGTGTACTTGTATATAACTGTCATTAATTTAAAAAGACTTCGGCACCATCGAGCGTTTTTTAATATTTTAATTTAACTCCAAAAAAAACGATTTTTTTTTCAATATATATATATATATATATATATATATATATACTGTATATATATTGGCCTAAAACACGCCCAGGCACTCACTGATGAACCTATGAAAGTTTGATGAAGATCCGTTCAGCCATCTCTGAATAAAACGCGGACATGCAAAAACTGTCCGCGTGACTCGTGGTGGTCCCTCTCGGCTCTCCCCCCGTTGGTATTTTTGTGCACATAAGATTGTTCACGGTTCTGTTTAAATATTATTTAAATATGTATAACCTTTCCCCTTCAGTGTTTTACTCAGTGGTATTTTACAACACACTGTTTTTCTTCCTATTTAAAAGGCTTTTCTCAATTTCCTCTCCAACTCATTCCACCTCAAAAAAAAGAAATTCAATATCTTATACGTCTCCCTCACTACATGGTCTAAATTCACATTCATTCCATCCCTCCTCCATCATTCTGAACCGGATTGCTAACTTGAAAATCACAACAAACCCAATTTGTTTTCAATGTTCGTCTTTCATTAATCATCCACTTTCTAAACTCCCCTCTTGCCCCTCCCATCCAAATCCCTCCCCTTGCACCTACACTCCTAAACTCCCCCCTTGCCCCACCACTCTTAAACTCCCCCCCTACCCCTCCACTCCTGAACTCCCCCCTTGCCCTTCCACTCCTGAACTCCCCCCTTGCCCTTCCCCTCCTAAACTCCCCCCTCACTCCTCCCCTTCAAAACTCCCCCCCAACCCCTCCCATTCAAATCTCCCCCCATACCATTCCTCTCCAATTCTCCCTCCTCCCCCCTCCTCCTCCTCCTCAAAGCTGCCTCCTCCCCACTTCGTCTCCCTTCTATCTCATACCTCCACCCCCCCCCCCAACCTTCTTCTTTCCTCTGCCCCCCCTCAAACAACCCCTCTCTGTGCCTCATCCCTTCACATTCAAACCTTTCATCCTCCTCATCCTTGGAACTCTTCTGCAATCGCTGACACACTAACAACTGCTCTCCCTACCTCCCCCTCTCATCCTTCATCTTACCCTACTCCTCCCCTCCCCTGTCCTGTACCCGATGCTCCCCCTCTCTCTTCATTAACGGTATGGACCTCAAACATCCGGGGCCTTCGCTCAAACCTGACTGATCTCTCCATACAGGTTGCTTCTGACAATCCAGAATTGATCTGCTTAACAGAGACTTTCCTCCTTCAAGATGTCTCTGATTCCTTAATATCTCTTCCTGGTTACTCCCTTCTCCGGTATGATAGACCTGAGCCTCGGCCTGGTGGTGGGGTGGCTATCTTTATCAAAAACTCTCTTCCTCACTCTCCTTGCACTGCCCTCTCTCCTCCTCACCCCCAGGAGTACCTCTGGCTACGGCTTCCTCTCCGCTCCCACCTTTTGTTCATATGTGTTCTGTACCGTCCCCCAAACAGTGATGACTCCATCTACATTTCACTGTCTGACAACATGGACCAACTTCTATCCACTCATCCCAACTCTCTCTTCCTCATATGTGGTGACTTCAATTGTCATCATGCCACCTGGTTGGGTGTGGGTTCCTCTCTCACCAGTCATGGCACCTCAGCAAAGGACTTCTGTGACTCACTGGGATTGACACAATCTGTCAATTTCCCGACCCGGATCTCAGTCAATGGAGTATCTTCTCTTCTAGACTTGGTTATGACTAACTTCCCTGCTAATGTCTGCTGCTCTTCTTCTGCTCCAATCGGTTCTTCTGATCATGTGCTTGTCAAAGTGGACATCTCTCTGGCCATTCTCAGAGAGCCTCCTCAGCGTCGACGAGTCTGGCATTTCACTCAGGCCGACTGGGACGGTCTTCAAGCAGCCATCAATCGTCTGGATTGGTCTCCCATCTCCACTGCCTCTGACATCAATTCTTCCTGGGAATTCTTCCAAAGCAAACTGATCTCTCATGCACAGATTTATCCCATCCCGCCTTCAGTTGTCTTACCCTTCCTCCCGTCCATGGTACACTGAATCTTGTGGTGAGGCAGTTGCCCTGAAACAACTTGCCTTTGCCTCTTGGAAGGCTAATCCAACTGAAGGAAATCTCAGTTCCTTCCACCAAGCTCGGAACAAGTGTGTGTCTACCCTCAGGAGTGCCAGGAAGCACTATCTCTCCTCACTCAAGAATGAACTCTCAAACCTGTCTCCTTCCTCCAAATCCTGGTGGCATCTGGTCAAATCCGTTTCTGGTGTTTGTTCCCCCTCCATCCCCTCCCTTACCTCAAATGGCCACACAGTTGACATCGCACGTGACAAAGCCGAATGCCTCAACTCTGTGTTTGCCTCAAAATCCTTAGTCCCAAACCCATCTCTCTCTGTTCCCACCTTTCCCAGTCGAACCAAACTGCTCCTGGACTCTGTGACCTTCTCTCCTGACAAGGTGGAGGAGTTTTTGTCAAACCTCGACTCTGATTCTGCAACTGGACCAGATGGCATCAGCCCACGGGTCCTAAAATCCTGCTCTGCCGCTCTATCTCACCCTCTCTCTGTTCTTTTCACCCTATCTTTTGGTCAAGGTCATCTGCCAGCATCCTGGAAATCAGCAAACATTACCGCTTTACACAAAAAAGGTGCAAAAACAGATCCTTGCAACTACAGACCAATCAGCCTGCTCCCAATTATCAGCAAAGTCATGGAATCCATCATTGCTTCGGATATGAAATCTTTCCTCTTCTCCAATGGCTTGATCTCTGATCATCAATTTGGTTTCAGACCAGGTCACTCTACTCTGGACATGCTGCTTCTGCTGTCTCAACAATGGATGGAGGTCCTCAATGCCAAACAGGAAATCAGAGCTGTCTCCCTTGACATATCACGTGCCTTCGATACGGTCTGGCACCCAGCTCTGCTCACCAAACTCTCCTCCTATGGTATCCATGGAAATCTCCATGCATGGCTTGCGGACTTCCTCTCTGGTCGTAGTCAACGTGTGGCCCTGAATGGATTTCTCTCATCTCCCCTTCCCGTTCAGGCTGGAGTTCCCCAAGGCAGTGTGCTGGGCCCTGTGCTTTTTCTGGTCTTTATCAATGATCTCTCCGACTCTCTGGAAAATCCTCTGTATCTCTTTGCTGATGACTCCACTCTCTGCCGCTCCATTCCTCTTCCCTCAGATCGGCAGTCTGCTGCCTCCTCACTCTCTGAAGACCTGGACAAAATCACAGACTGGTCAAACATGTGGAACATGTCTTTCAATCCTGACAAATCTCACACTCTTACTCTGTCTCTCCGAAAAGATCGACTGGACAACCCTCCCAGCTACTTTCTCAACAATCCTCTCCAAGAAGTTCTGTCGCTCAAGCTTTTGGGTCTCACCATCTGCCATGATCTTTCTTGGGAAAACCACATTTCCAAGCTGGCCTCCAAAGCCAGTCGCCGACTGGGCATCCTCCGTCGTGCGAAGTCCTTCCTAGGCACACCTGAGCTCCTCACCACATACAAGGCTTTCATCCGCAGCTCAATGGAATACTGTTCTCCCCTATGGGCTGGTGCTCCTGCCTCACACCTGGCTCGGCTTCACGCTGTTGAATCCAAAGCTTTCAGAATCATTGGAATCTCCCGCGATGAAGCTATCTCTGAGGGCCTTTCACTCACTCACTGCAGGCAGGTAGGTGGTCTTTCTGTCTTCTACCGACTCCTCTCCGGCCTTGCTCCCCCAGCTCTCTCTGTGCTCTGTCCCCCAAATATTCCTACAGGTCGCACAAGATCTGCCAGCCACCCTCTGATGGTTAAACTGCCGAAATCTCGGCTCTCTGCTCACCTTCACTCTTTCATTCCTCTTTTCTCCCGCCTCTGGAACAAACTCCCACACTCACTTCAATCACACTCCTCCCTCCAGGTCTTCAAAACAGCTGTTCACCACCATCTCTTATCTTCCCCCATCCAAAACCTTGATCTTTTCTACCCCCACTAATTCACCCCAGATCCATCTTGTTTGAAATTCCAACTTCTTTCCTGGAAGTCTTGGCAGTGTCCATATGTTTTATACCTCTCCCACCCCCCCCCCCCTTCCCATGCCTCCCCCCCAAAGCCCTCTCCCTCCCACAGTTCTCTCGATGTCTCCATGTCTCTCGGTCCCTGCTCTCAAATGTTGTGTTTGTGTCCTTCCCCCTCTCTCCCCATCTTGTCTACCGCTCCCGATGTTATTTGTTTTGTGTGTCTGTTTGTCTTTATGTGTGATTAATGTTCGCTCTTTCACGAGCCTCGATCTTGTATACAAAAAAAAAAAAAAAAAACTGGACCCACACACACACACACACACACACACAGACAGACAGACAACTCGCGTTTATATAATATATAGATTAGCATCATGGAAATGGAAACTTTAATGTAAAAAAAAATAAACAGGATTATATACAAAACCTTTAGGGAGCAGTTAAAATGTTTTTTTTTTACATACATTGTAAACTGTACAATCCATACAAAACATCTTTGCTGATTGGAAACATTCATACACACAGTGCATTTCCCACAGTTCACAGTGCATTTCAGAGCAGAAACTTTACCATGAAGTCCTAGGAACTGTCTGTAAAAGTCCGAGATAGAATTGTGAGGAGACATAGATCTGGGGAAGGGTATAAAACAATTTCTAAAGTGTTGAAAGTTCCCAGGAGCACAGTGAGCTCCATCATTAGGAAATGGAAAGAATATGGAACTACCGAGACTCTTTCTAGAGCTGGCTGTCAGACTAAACTGAGCAACCGGGCAAGAAGGATTTTCGTCAAGGAGGTGACCAATAACCCAAAGACCACTCTGACCGAACTACAGAGTTACTTGGCTGAGATGGGAGAACCTGCCGGAAGGAGAGCAGTCTCTGCAGCATTTCAGAAATCTAGGCTCTATGTGAGAGTGGCCAGATGGAAACCACTCCTGAGAAAAAGGCACATGACAGCACACCTGGAGTTTGTAAAAAGTCATGCAAAAGACTCTGAGAGTATAAGGCAAAATATTCTGTGGTCTGATTAATGAAAATTGAAATCTTTGGCCTGAATGCAAAGTGCTACGTCTAGTGGAAACCGAGCAGAGTTCATCACCCATCTAACACCATCCTCACTGTGAAGTATGGTGGTGGCAGCATCATGCTATGGGGATGCTTTTCAGCAGCAAAGACTGGGAGACCTGTAAGAATAGAGAGAACAATGAATAGAGCCAAATACAGGAAAATCCTTGAGGAGAACCTCATTCAGAGTGCAAAAGAACTTGCACTGCAGTGAAGATTTACATTCCAACAGAACAATGATCCCAAGCATACAGCCAAAGCAACACTGGAATGGCTTCAGAACGTGAAAGTCCTTGAGTGGCCCAGCCAAAGCCCAGACTTGAATCACATTGAGAATTTCTGGAAAGACTTGATGATTGCTGTTCACCGACACTCCCCATCCAACTTGACAGAGCTTGAGCAAATCTGTAAGGAAGAATGAAACTCCCAAATACAGATGTGCAAAGCTGATACACACATTTCCAAGAAAACTTGAATCTGTTCTACAAAGAATTGACTCAGGGGCCTGAATACCTATGGAAGAAACTCCAAGGGCTCTTTGTAATTCCAAGGGCCTTTCACTCACTTGCCGCAGGCAGGTAAGTAGTCTTTCTGTCTTCTACCGACTCCTATCCGGCCCAGCTCTATCTGTGCTCTGTCCCCCAAATATTCCTGCAGGTCGCACAAGATCTGCCAGCAACCCTCTTCTGGTGAAATTGCCAAAATCAAGACTCTCTGCTCACCTTCACTCCTTCATTCCTCTTTACTCCCACCTCTGGAACAAACTGCCTCACTCTCTTCAATCCCACTCCTCCCTCCAGGTCTTTAAAACAGCTTTTCACCACCATCTCTTATCTTCCCCCATCCAAAACCTTGATCCCTTCTACCCCCGTTAATTCACCCCAAATCCACTTTTTTTTTTTTTTTTGAAATACCGACTTTTTTTCCTTCCTGAAAGTTCCAGCAGTGTCCATGTGGTTTATACTTTCCCACCCCTCTCCCCCCCCCCCCCCCGCCTTCCCATGCCTCCTCCCCCCAAGCAATCTCCCTCCCACAGATCCTCTGTTGTCGCTGTTCTCTGCTGTTGTACTTGTGTGCTTCCCTCTCTCTCCCCATCTTGTCTCCCGCTCCCTTTTTTGTATGTTTTGTGTGTCGGTTTTTTTTGTTTTTTGGGTTTGATATGAGCTCTTACACGAGCGTCGATCTTGTATACCAAAAGAAAAAAATATATATATATATTTCTCTCATTCATTTTCAATTATTTTGTAAAAAAAACAACAAAAAAAACAAAAACATTTTCACTGTCATGACGTTTTCATTATTGGGTATTTTGTGTGGATTGGTGACAAAAATATCAATTTAATCCATTTAAAATTTAAGCTGTAACACAACAAAACGTGAAAAAGTCAAGGGGTGTGAACATTTTCTGATGACACTGCACAACCAACCAAGGAAGTGGGATTAAATGGGACCATAAATGTAGTAGTATAAGTCGATCTATTTATATATATATATATATATATATATATATATATTTCCTTCTATGTTAGACCATAGTTTTACAGATCACCTTTCATATAATTTTCATTCAGGTCAAAGCATCACATCTAGGATTCCAGAACAGAGTGCCGGTTTCTCAGCATGGACGACTGATATTTTTGGAAGTATAGAATCCCATTGAACAAGTGTATCCTCTCAGCTCTAGGACTTGTTAGATCTCCTGCAGCCCAAACTCTTCCTGGGCTTGAACTTCTGCTTTCATACGCTCACTTCTGGAACACGCTGGAGTCTCCTAATCCTGAAAGATAAAAACAACTTAGGGTTCAAGTTTACTGCGTCATACATACACCAAATGACGTAATGAGTATAGATTACATGAGTGCGCTTAAGGAATGAACTCAACTGAAGTTTTGTAACAACAGGCATTTTAAATGCATCTAATAGGAGTTAAAAACGCTATTGCTGGCCAGAAACGTTACAAAATGCATCTAATAGGGGTTTAAAAACGCTGTTACTGGCCAGAAAGGTTACAAAATGCATCTAATAAGAGTTAAAAACGCTGTTACTGGCCAGAAACGTTACAAAATGCATCTAATCGGAGTTTAAAACGTTATTGCTGGGCACAAACGTTACAAAATGCATCTAATTGGAGTTTAAAACGCTATTGCTGGCCAGAAACGTTACAAAATGCATCTAATAGGGGTTTAAAAACGCTGTTACTGGCCAGAAAGGTTACAAAATGCATCTAATAAGAGTTAAAAACGCTGTTGCTGGCCAGAAACGTTACAAAATGCATCTAATCGGAATTTAAAACGCTATTGCTGGCCAGAAACGTTACAAAATGCATCTAATCGGAGTTTACAATGCTATTGCTGGCCAGAAACATTACAAAATGCATCTAATCGGAGTTTAAAACGCTATTGCTGGGCAGAAACGTTACAAAATGCATCTAATTGGAGTTTAAAACGCTATTGCTGGCCAGAAACGTTACAAAATGCATCTAATCGGAGTTTAAAATGCTATTGCTGGCCAGAAACGTTACAAAATGCATCTAATCGGAATTTAAAACGCTATTGCTGGCCAGAAACGTTACAAAATGCATCTAATCGGAGTTTAAAATGCTATTGCTGGCCAGAAACATTACAAAATGCATCTAACTGGAGTTTAAAACGCTATTGCTGGCCAGAAACGTTACAAAATGCATCTAATTGGAGTTTAAAATGCTATTGCTGGCCAGAAACGTTACAAAATGCATCTAATTGGAGTTTAAAACGCTATTGCTGGCCAGAAACGTTACAAAATGCATCTAATTGGAGTTTAAAACGCTATTGCTGGGCAGAAACGTTACGAAATGCATCTAATAGGAGTTAAAAACGCTGTTGCTGGCCAGAAACATTACAAAATGCATCTAATTAGAGTTTAAAATGCTATTGCTGGCCAGAAACATTACAAAATGCATCTAATAGGGGTTTAAAATGCTGTTGTGGGCCAGAAACGTTACAAAGTGCATCTAATAGAAGCTTAAAATGCTGTTGCTGGCCAGAAACGTTACAAAATGCATCTAATAGGGGTTTAAAATGCTGTTGTGGGCCAGAAACGTTCCAAAATGCACCTAATAGGAGCTTAAAATGCTGTTGTGGGCCAGAAACGTTACAAAGTGCATCTAATAGGGGTTTAAAATGCTGTTGTGGGCCAGAAACGTTACAAAGTGCATCTAATAGGGGTTTAAAATGCTGTTGTGGGCCAGAAACGTTACAAAGTGCATCTAATAGGAGCTTAAAATGCTGTTGCTGGCCAGAAACGTTACAAAATGCATCTAATAGGGGTTTAAAATGCTGTTGTGGGCCAGAAAAGTTACAAAGTGCATCTAATAGGGGTTTAAAATGCTGTTGTGGGCCAGAAACGTTACAAAGTGCATCTAATAAGGGTTTAAAATGCTGTTGTGGGCCAGAAACGTTACAAAGTGCATCTAATAGGGGTTTGAAATGCTGTTGTGGGCCAGAAACGTTACAAAGTGCCTCTAAGAGGGGTTAAAAATGCTGTTGTGGGCCAGAAACGTTACAAAGTGCATCTAATAGGGGTTTAAAATGCTGTTGTGGACCAGAAACGTTACAAAGTGCATCTAATAGGAGCTTAAAATGCTGTTGTGGGCCAGAAACGTTACAAAATGCATCTAATAGGGGTTTAAAATGCTGTTGTGGGCCAGAAAAGTTACAAAGTGCATCTAATAGGGGTTTAAAATGATGTTGTGGGCCAGAAACGTTACAAAGTGCATCTAATAAGGGTTTAAAATGCTGTTGTGGGCCAGAAACGTTACAAAGTGCATCTAATAGGGGTTTGAAATGCTGTTGTGGGCCAGAAACGTTACAAAGTGCATCTAAGAGGGGTTTAAAATGCTGTTGTGGGCCAGAAACGTTACAAAGTGCATCTAATAGGGGTTTAAAAACGCTGTTGCTGGCCAGAAACATTACAAAATGCATCTAATAGGGGTTTTAAAACGCTGTTGCTGGCCAGAAACGTTACAAAATGCATATAATAGGAGTTTAAAACACTATTGCTGGCCAGAAACGTTACAAAATGCATCTAATAGGAGTTTAAAACGCTGTTGCTGGCCAGAAACGTTACAAAGTGCATCTAATCGGAGTTTAAAACGCTGTTGCTGGCCAGAAACGTTACAAAATGCATCTAATCAGAGTTAAAAACGCTATTGCTGGCCAGAAACGTTACAAAATGAATCTAATCGGAGTTTAAAATGCTATTGCTGGCCAGAAACGTTACAAAATGCATCTAATAAGGGTTTAAAATGCCGTTGCTGGCCAGAAACGTGACAAAATGCATCTAATAGGAGCTTAAAATGCTGTTGTGGGCCAGAAACGTTACAAAATGCATCTAATAGGGGTTTAAAATGCTGTTGTGGGCCAGAAACGTTACAAAGTGCATCTAATAGGGGTTTAAAATGCTGTTGTGGGCCAGAAACGTTACAAAGTGCATCTAATAGGGGTTTAAAATGCTGTTGTGGGCCAGAAACGTTACAAAGTGCATCTAATAGGGGTTTAAAATGCTGTTGTGGGCCAGAAACGTTACAAAGTGCATCTAATAAGGGTTTAAAATGCTGTTGTGGGCCAGAAACGTTACAAAGTGCATCTAAAAGGGGGTTAAAATGCTGTTGTGGGCCAGAAACGTTACAAAGTGCATCTAATAGGGGTTTAAAATGCTGTTGTGGGCCAGAAACGTCACAAAGTGCATCTAATAGGGGTTTAAAATGCTGTTGTGGGCCAGAAACGTTACAAAGTGCATCTAATAAGGGTTTAAAATGCTGTTGTGGGCCAGAAACGTTACAAAGTGCATCTAACAAGGGTTTAAAATGCTGTTGTGGGCCAGAAACGTTACAAAGTGCATCTAATTAGGGTTTAAAATGCTGTTGTGGGCCAGAAACGTTACAAAGTGCATCTAATAAGGGTTTAAAATGCTGTTGTGGGCCAGAAACGTTACAAAGTGCATCTAATAGGGGTTTAAAATGCTGTTGTGGGCCAGAAAAGTTACAAAGTGCATCTAATAGGGGTTTAAAATGCTGTTGTGGGCCAGAAACGTTACAAAGTGCATCTAATAAGGGTTTAAAATGCTGTTGTGGGCCAGAAACGTTACAAAGTGCATCTAATAGGGGTTTAAAATGCTGTTGTGGGCCAGAAACGTTACAAAGTGCATCTAATAGGAGTTAAAACGCTATTGCTGGTCAGAAACGTTACAAAATGCATCTAATTGGAGTTTAAAACGCTATTGCTGGCCAGAAACGTTACAAAATGCATCTAATTGGAGTTTAAAACGCTGTTACTGGCCAGAAACATTACAAAATGCATCGAATAGGAGTTTAAAACGCTATTGCTGGCCAGAAACGTTACAAAATGCATCTAATAGGGGTTTAAAAACGCTGTTACTGGCCAGAAACGTTACAAAATGCATCTAATAGGAGTTTAAAACGCTATTGCTGGCCAGAAACGTTACAAAATGCATCTAATAGGGGTTTTAAAACGCTGTTGCTGGCCAGAAACGTTACAAAATGCATCTAATAGGAGTTTATAACGCTATTGCTGGCCAGAAACGTTACAAAATGCATCTAATAGGGGTTTAAAAACGCTGTTACTGGCCAGAAACGTTACAAAATGCATCTAATAGGAGTTTAAAACGCTGTTGCTGGCCAGAAACGTTACAAAGTGCATCTAATCGGAGTTTAAAACGCTGTTGCTGGCCAGAAACGTTACAAAATGCATCTAATCAGAGTTAAAAACGCTATTGCTGGCCAGAAACGTTACAAAATGAATCTAATCAGAGTTTAAAACGCTATTGCTGGCCAGAAACGTTAGAAAATGGATCTAATAGAAGTTTAAAACGCTATTGCTGGCCAGAAATGTTACAAAATGAATCTAATCGGAGTTTAAAACGCTATTGCTGGCCAGAAACGTTACAAAATGCATCTAATAAGGGTTCAAAATGCCGTTGCTGGCCAGAAACGTTACAAAATGCATCTAATAGGAGCTTAAAATGCTGTTGTGGGCCAGAAACGTTACAAAATGCATCTAATAGGGGTTTAAAATGCTGTTGTGGGCCAGAAACGTCACAAAGTGCATCTAATAGGGGTTTAAAATGCTGTTGTGGGCCAGAAACGTTACAAAGTGCATCTAAAGGGGTTTAAAATGCTGTTGTGGGCCAGAAACGTTACAAAGTGCATCTAATAAGGGTTTAAAATGCTGTTGTGGGCCAGAAACGTTACAAAGTGCATCTAATAGGGGTTTAAAATGCTGTTGTGGGCCAGAAACGTCACAAAGTGCATCTAATAGGGGTTTAAAATGCTGTTGTGGGCCAGAAACGTTACAAAGTGCATCTAATCGGAGTTTAAAATGCTGTTGTGGGCCAGAAACGTCACAAAGTGCATCTAATAGGGGTTTAAAATGCTGTTGTGGGCCAGAAACGTCACAAAGTGCATCTAATAGGGGTTTAAAATGCTGTTGTGGGCCAGAAACGTTACAAAATGCATCTAATAGGGGTTTAAAATGCTGTTGTGGGCCAGAAACGTTACAAAGTGCATCTAATAGGGGTTTAAAATGCTGTTGTGGGCCAGAAACGTCACAAAGTGCATCTAATAGGGGTTTAAAATGCTGTTGTGGGCCAGAAACGTTACAAAGTGCATCTAATAGGGGTTTAAAATGCTGTTGTGGGCCAGAAACGTCACAAAGTGCATCTAATAGGGGTTTAAAATGCTGTTGTGGGCCAGAAACGTTACAAAGTGCATCTAATAAGGGTTTAAAATGCTGTTGTGGGCCAGAAACGTTACAAAGTGCATCTAATAGGGGTTTAAAATGCTGTTGTGGGCCAGAAACGTTGCAAAGTGCATCTGATAGGAGTTAAAACGCTATTGCTGGTCAGAAACGTTACAAAATGCATCTAATTGGAGTTTAAAACGCTATTGCTGGCCAGAAACGTTACAAAATGCATCTAATTGGAGTTTAAAACGCTATTGCTGGCCAGAAACGTTACAAAATGCATCTAATTGGAGTTTAAAACGCTTTTGCTGGCCAGAAACGTTACAAAATGCATCTAATAGGAGATTAAAACGCTATTGCTGGCCAGAAACGTTACAAAATGCATCTAATAGGGGTTTAAAAACGCTGTTACTGGCCAGAAACATTACAAAATGCATCGAATAGGAGTTTAAAACGCTATTGCTGGCCAGAAACGTTACAAAATGCATCCAATAGGGGTTTAAAAACGCTGTTACTGGCCAGAAACGTTACAAAATGCATCTAATAGGAGTTTAAAATGCTATTGCTGGCCAGAAACGTTACAAAATGCATCTAATAGGGGTTTTAAAATGCTGTTGCTGGCCAGAAACGTTACATAATGCATCTAATAGGAGTTTAAAACGCTATTGCTGGCCAGAAACGTTACAAAATGCATCTAATAGGGGTTTAAAAACGCTGTTACTGGCCAGAAACGTTACAAAATGCATCTAATAGGAGTTTAAAACGCTGTTGTTGGCCAGAAACGTTACAAAATGCATCAAATAGGGTTTTAAAATGCTGTTACTGGCCAGAAACGTTACAAAATGCATCTAATAGGAGTTTAAAACGCTATTGCTGGCCAGAAACGTTACAAAATGCATCTAATAGGGGTTTAAAAACGCTGTTACTGGCCAGAAACGTTACAAAATGCATCTAATAGGAGTTTAAAACGCTATTGCTGGCCAGAAACGTTACAAAATGCATCAAATAGGGTTTTAAAATGCTGTTGTGGGCCAGAACCGTTCCAAAATGCATCTAATAGGAGCTTAAAATGCTGTTGTTGGCCAGAAACGTTACAAAATGCATCTAATAGGAGCTTACAATGCTGTTGCTGGCCAGAAACGTTACAAAATGCATCTAATAGGGGTTTAAAATGCTGTTGTGGGCCAGAAACGTTACAAAGTGCATCTAATAAGGGTTTAAAATGCTGTTGTGGGCCAGAACCGTTCCAAAATGCATCTAATAGGAGCTTAAAATGCTGTTGTTGGCCAGAAACGTTACAAAATGCATCTAATAGGGGTTTAAAATGCTGTTGTGGGCCAGAAACGTTACAGAATGCATCTAGTCAGGGTTTAAAATGCTGTTGTGGGCCAGAAACGTTACAAAGTGCATCTAATAGGGGTTTAAAATGCTGTTGTTGGCCAGAAACGTTACAAAATGCATCTAATAGGGGTTTAAAATGCTGTTGTTGGCCAGAAACGTTACAAAATGCATCTAATAGGGGTTTAAAATGCTGTTGTGGGCCAGAAACGTTACAAAATGCATCTAATAGGGGTTTAAAATGCTGTTGTGGGCCAGAAACGTTACAAAGTGCATCTAATAAGGGTTTAAAATGCTGTTGCTGGCCAGAAACGTTACAAAATGCATCTAATAGGGGTTTAAAATGCTGTTGTGGGCCAGAAACGTTACAAAGTGCATCTAATAAGGGTTTAAAATGCTGTTGTAGGCCAGAACCGTTCCAAAATGCATCTAATAGGGGTTTAAAATGCTGTTGTTGGCCAGAAACGTTACAAAATGCATCTAATAAGGGTTTAAAATGCTGTTGTGGGCCAGAAACGTTACAAAGTGCATCTAATAAGGGTTTAAAATGCTGTTGTTGGCCAGAAACGTTACAAAGTGCATCTAATAGGGGTTTAAAATGCTGTTGTTGGCCAGAAACGTTACAAAATGCATCTAATAAGGGTTTAAAATGCTGTTGTGGGCCAGAAACGTTACAAAGTGCATCTAATAAGGGTTTAAAATGCTGTTGTTGGCCAGAAACGTTACAAAGTGCATCTAATAGGGGTTTAAAATGCTGTTGTTGGCCAGAAACGTTACAAAATGCATCTAATAAGGGTTTAAAATGCTGTTGTGGGCCAGAAACGTTACAAAATGCATCTAATAAGGGTTTAAAATGCTGCTGTGGGCCAGAAACGTTACAAAGTGCATCTAATAGGGGTTTAAAATGCTGTTGTGGGCCAGAAACGTTACAAAGTGCATTTCATAGGGGTTTAAAATGCTGTTGTGGGCCAGAAACGTTACAAAATGCATCTAATAGGAGTTAAAACGCTATTGCTCGTCAGAAACGTTACAAAATGCATCCAATAGGAGTTTAAAACGCTATTCCTGGCCAGAAACGTTACAAAATGCATCTAAATCGGAGTTTAAAACGCTATTGCTGGCCAGAACCGTTACAAAATGCATCTAAATAGGAGTTTAAAACGCTATTGCGGGCCAGAACCGTTACAAAATGCATCTAATAGGAGCTTAAAATGCTGTTGCTGGCCAGAAACGTTACAAAATGCATCCAATAGGGGGTTTAAAATGCTGTTCTGGGCCAGAAACTTTACAAAGTGCATCTAATAGGAGTTAAAATGCTATTGCTGGTCAGAAACGTTACAAAATGCATCTAATAGGTGTTAAAACTGCTGTTGCTGGCCAGAAATGTTACAAAATGCATCTAATAGGGGTTTAAAATGCTGTTGTGGGCCAGAAACGTTACAAAATGCATCTAATAGGAGTTTAAACTGCTGTTGCTGGCCAGAAACGTTACAAATTGCATCTTATAGGGGTTTAAAATGCTGTTGCTGGCCAGAAACGTTACTAAATGCATCTAATAGGAGTTAAAACCGCTGTTGCTGGCCATAAACATTACAAAATGCATCTTATAGGGGTTTAAAATGCTGTTACTGGCCAGAAACATTACAAAATGCAGCTAATAGGGGTTTAAAATGCTATTGCTGGACAGAAACATAACAAATTGCATCTTATAGGGGTTTAAAATGCTGTTGCTGGCCAGAAACATTACAAAATGCAGCTAATAGGGGTTTAAAATGCTGTTGCTGGCCAGAAACATTACAAATAGCATCTTATAGGGGTTTAAAATGCTGTTGCTGGCCAGAAACGTTACAAAATGCATCTAATAGGAGTTTAAAACGCTGTTGCTGGCCAGAAACGTTACAAATTGCATCTAATAGGGGTTTAAAATGCTGTTGCTGGCCAGAAACGTTACAAAATGCATCTAATAGGGGTTTAAAATGCTGTTCTGGGCCAGAAACGTTACAAAGTGCATCTAATAGGAGTTAAAACGCTATTGCTGGTCAGAAACGTTACAAAATGCATCTAATAGGTGTTAAAACCGCTGTTGCTGGCCAGAAACGTTACAAAATGCAGCTAATAGGGGTTTAAAATGCTATTGCTGGCCAGAAACATTACAAAATGCATCTTATAGGGGTTTAAAATGCTGTTGCTGGCCAGAAACGTTACAAAATGCATCTAATAGGGGTTTAAAATGCTGTTGCTGGCCAGAAACGTTACAAAATGCATCTAATAGGAGTTTAAAACGCTGTTGCTGGCCAGAAACGTTACAAATTGCATCTAATAGGGGTTTAAAATGCTGTTGCTGGCCAGAAACGTTACAAAATGCATCTAATAGGGGTTTAAAATGCTGTTGCTGGCCAGAAACGTTACAAAATGCATCTAATAGGAGTTTAAACAACTTGGTTCTAAGTGATGCGACATGTTAAATAAGAAGCGGTGATATTTGGTACAGTTCATATTTTATAGGGGATCCCTCTAGAACTAATGATATAACAAGGGCGTCCTCAAAAGGTAGTTGGCTACCTAAATACGGGTTTATTTTTGTATACACACAGACTTGATAAAGTCGTCACGTTTGATAGAAGGTTACAAAAACACCGATATTGCAAGGTTCAACAAAACACCGTCATCAGAAGGAATCCATAGACATTAGATGACTGAACTTAAAAAAATGAAGGAAATTCAACCTCAACATGGACTTGATGATGAAATCAAAAAGGTACAGAGGGGGTGAAACTCCATCTCTCTTCCTGCCGTTCCCCCAAACTTATTCACTCTCTGTCTGTCTGTCGCTCTCTCTTAAGGTATTCCTCTGCTATGCGTACACAATTCTCCAATTGATGTGGTGCACCTTGCTGCCTTGAAAATATTTAGGGAGGTACGCAACCATTTTAAGGCACATACTTCGACGTCTTCATAATTTTAAACTTGATGTCACCCAGATGCCCTTTGAGTGGTCCATATAGATGTATATCACAATGTGGCAAATTTGGAGTACATGGGAGATGATTTATAACTTTCCAATTGAGTAGTAGTGGTCACACATTAGTTGCGTGATGGCGAGCATTATCGTGCAGTAAAGTCAGGCCATGAGACTACCTGCCTGGCCATTGCCTAAGTATTGATAGTCTTACTCCATGGAGTAGCCGGTCTCTCTCTTACTGGGCATTGGAGTTTTCCCACGTTCAAGAAACTCCACATGAATTAAACTATTTGGGTCCCAAAACCCAATTGCCATCAAATTTCTGGCTGACGACTGAACCTTGAAATTATAAGGTTGTGCGGACAAATAATATATATCCAACTACAGTAGATGCTGATTGGCTTTGACTATGGAATTAAATTATGCATAAAGGTCTCATCACGTGTCAAAATCTTCAAGAAATCATTCTCCTCCCTTCGGTCCGATTCCAGGAGCTCTGCTGCGATGGCCACAAGAGTTGCCTTATGATCAAACATGCGGTTCTTTGATAACACTTTCTACGGATCATTTTGAATTCTGTACGACAACGAATGATCATGATCGTTTCGACACCTTCGACATGCACCGACATCCAATGAGTATCCTGCAAGTTCACATCCAGTATGATACGGCGATCCTCCAATTTCATCTGTTCAATACGTGTTGGCCCAAATGTTCATCGATATAGAGACCGAGTGCTTCGGGTGGAAGTTTGGAGATGTGCAAGAATTTGTGGACTCTGCTGATTAGGGCAGGAACTTGTTCAGGATCTCCTACTCTTCACAAAGGACACCATGGTCAATCTTTAATGCCCACCAAGGAATGCTGGCAGACAAAATGTCGGTTTGACATCATCCATTTATAGGACGTCATCATGAATCTCACACAGTCTGTGAAACACCAGGATGACAGTTTATAGCTGGGCTAGCTAACTTAGAGGCGAACGTGCACACATTAGACCGTGGGCAGAGCCCCTGTTTTGTTTACTTTTGTGAACCACCTCTCATATCCAACTGCATTTATAATATGTTGTGTAAAAATATTACAGAATTCATATCTGAAACTCGTCAAGCAGAAAACTTTTCAAATATTTTCAAAATGTGGAAAAAACACTCAAAATGTTGATGATCTTTTTAATAAATATTGTCCAATCACAGCACATGTAACATAGGCCACGAGCGGCCGTCAGCGCTAATCAGCCAATCGCGTGCTTCGTTTGAGGCTGTACATACAGTACTGGCGTAGCCGTCATGGCGACTAACATGTCGTCAGATGCATCTACGGAAGGCGAAGATTCTGATGTTAGTTCTTCGGGGTTTTGCTTCATGCATGTCGTCAATACGCACAGCAGAGTGATTCCATTTTTAAATATGATTTAATAACATTTTAAACAAGTTAATTTTTAATAAATGTAATTTTTAATAACATTCCAATTCATTTTTTTAATAAGAGCTTTGAAAACTAGTTTGACAATAAATTTCAGTTCATGAAGAATTAAAAAAAAAAATCACTCAGTTTGATATTAACATTAGAATGGCCATCTTCTGGTAAAATAAATATTGTATCATTTCCTTACTTTATACGGCTTTGTGTGTGTGTGAGGGGGTGTAGGACCTCGATCACCCACACTCCTGGACAGTTTCCCCATCTCTACATAGACTACACACTGTTACATTTGTAGTGGGTAGGGATACCTTAGTCCAGGTAGAGTGTATAGATTAGTGTGCTCCGACTGTCGTGAAGAAGAAGAAACCTCGATGTATCATAAGTATTTGTGTAGACTGGATGTCGGGTAAGCTTGTATCTTCGTCCCCATCAGAGGGGTGGGGCTTGTTAATTAGCAAGGGATTATGGGTATACAGATTATGGGATTATGGATTATGGGTATTAATTCCCTGTGTGTAATTGCCTCTGTAATCATTTCCTATGTTCCTTATGACACCGCACTACAGACACCTAGTAAGAAATCGGCCATTAAACACACTAATTAAAAACCAACCGGAAACCAGGCATGAAGCATTACCGTGGATAACACCGACTTGGTGAGCGCAGAGGCACAAACGCTCCATGAAGCCACGCCTCAAAGAGCAGTGATTGGACAGGGATTCGATTGGCACAGAGGACTGGTAAGATGGGACTATGGGATTGGTGAAGCAGGCACAGATGACGTCAGAGCCGCGCGTACAAGATAGGTGAAATGGCGGACATTTCTCCCTTCTCGCTTCTTCTGATTCTGGATCCCATAGTGAACGGTCGCAGTTCGGTCTCTCTCAGCATCGACGTCCTCTTGCCCTTCTCGTTTTGGAACTGGTGGTGAACTGTCATGTGCCGACATTCTCTTATCTCTTGGGTCCGGACTTTGTTGGTGAACGGTTGCTATTGCTCTTGCGCAAGGAAGCTTCAACACGAGCGGCCGTGTTCAGAGATCTTGCTGGTGATCGTGAGGACAAGCACTGCTGGAGGAGCAAGTTGCACGCCTACTCATTCGCTTCGCGCAAGGAGCCAGGAGTGAGCGAGATGCACAGTGAGGCCTAGTTCGCGCCAACGAATGTGCGTTTCCCGCCAAGGCCTGAGACGATCATTGACGATTCCTGACGAGATACACCAGCCGATTTGAACTAAGTGCCCACTAAATCACACCTATTTATTTTTCAGTTATTTTATCCTTTGTCTGTATTCGGGTTTGTGCGTGAGCGCTCCATTTAGGAATCATAGTTTTATTTTGCCGTGTTTTATTTTGTTACCTGCATTTTCTTCATAAAGCCGGCATTTTCTTGTACATTTTAAACCTGTGTCAGTTGAATTAATTATTGCAGGTTTGAGGACTGTCGGTGGGATCCGTGAAGGTAAGCGCTCTTCGGTCTCCCTCCCACCCCCCACGCGTATTCTCCGCTATATTTTGACTGAACACCTCGGAGTGTTGAGCTTGTTTGGTCAACTGTGTCACCCTGCGGTGTTCACCGCACAGGGTAGTCACACGACATTTGGTGTCAGGAGTTTGGGATTCGGACTAGACTGACATTTTGTGTTCAAGGGTTGCGTCAAAAGTCAAAAGTTTGACAAAAGTCAAAAACTAGACACAATTTGCTTGTTCAGCCCACGGTCTACATCTAGGCCATTCTATCAGTCCCCGAGAGGCATGTACAACCATTACAGGACACTTATAAGGAGTGCCAGACAAGACTTATGAAGAAGCACTTTGGGAGAGAGTGAGAGTTCTGAAGTTAAAGTTGGATTGCACCAAGGATTAGCACTGAGCCACTTCTTCTTCCTGATTGTCATGGATGTTCTAACCGAGCAGGTGAGACAGGAAGTGCCATGGTCAATGATGTTTGCAGATGGTATTGAGCTATGTTGTGGAGATGATAAGAATATGACTGAGTATCTGGAGAAATGTGCTCGGTGTATGAATATCAGTAGACCAAAGACTCAATATATGGATTGTCAGTTTGAGCCTAAGGAAGAGTATTTGGCTGGAAGTATAAATATTATGGGTGAAGACATGGGGAAGGTGAAGACCTGGGGAAGGTGAAGACATGGGGAAGTGCAAAGATTATGGGATACTGGGTGAAGACCTGGAAAAGAGAGAGAGAGAATGTGGTGAGGCAAGTGATGGAGATGTGACTGCCCTGAAGAAGGAAAGAGGAAGGCCGAAAACTAAATGGAAGGATGCACCGGTGAGAGGTTTAGAAGTTGTGGGATAGGAAGAAGAATGGACAGGAGATGGAAAAGGGTGATCAACCAGTATTGTGCTGACCGCAAGTAAAAATGGGAGAAGCCAAAATAAAAAGTGTAATATTTTCCAGAATGACAGCAGTTGGTTGCAAATGAGAATGTGAAAGATCTTTCACCATTTGACGTCCATTCTTGAACTCCGTACATTTTAAACACGCAACTTATGTGAAAGGCATGTTGCAGGTTGCGCACCTGCAGTATAGCCAGCACAGTATCGATAGCAGGGCGACCACGATCAGAAGACTGGCCAGTATGAAGAGGGGTTCGACGTAAAACTTGACCAAATGTTCTCTCCCCGGGTCTGCCTGTCGTTGCAACGTCAGCAACTCGCAGCGAGCACCTTCGTAGCCGGGGTAGCATCTGTTGAAAGAAGAATGATTGATTAAAATGACAATTGTGGTCCATGATATGGAAGTCGTAGTTGTGTGCATACTTACTGGCAATACAGCCGGTCAACAAACATAAGGCAGTCGCCATTGTAGCAATAGTGCCTTTTGCAACGCTCATCTGTGGGGAATCAAGAGCGAATTACAATCACGAGGCCTCCAATTGTCGTCATTGACAAAGAGAAATGACCACGACTTTAAAAGGCAACAAACGAAACATTCTCGACAATTTAAACAGACTGCCTTTCCATCCATTCATGACTATAACAGCGAGCAATCTTCCTTAATTGGTTTATGCATTACTCGCAGATAATCCGGCTATACCAGGTTGTTGGAAGGGAATTTGTTCCCAATAGAGAGTGGAATATTTAGGAATTTGCTGGGAATATCCTTTTAAGACTGCTAAGGTTTCTTGGTAAAGCAAATCGAAGAAAAGGTATTTATATGTTGGACGGAACTGACAGAATAGTTTGTTATATTATTTTTTTTGCTACCGGTAAGTGTGCAAACCAGCGACCCTCAACCTATACACCACCTGGTATGCAGCAAAAATTCACATTAATCGAAATTGCGTGAATATCAATATTTTTATACCACCCCACACACTGTACGGACCCAAGAGCACTTAAATGAGGTATCATTCAGCATTATACGTTCTGTGATTATGATATTTACCCCGTTCAGACACAATTGGACAACTTCTATATATATATATATATATTTTTTTTTCACAAGTTTGGCAACAGACTTGCTGATCAATCCTCTTGTATTCCGACAAATGTTGAAAGGGCATGGAACAATCATTTCAAATGTATATTTTTCTAGATTTCCTAAAGGAACACATTCCAGTAAATAAATATACGATATAATGCATCACATTTTAAACCGAATACGTATATATATATTTTTTTAAAAAATCAAAATCAAATCATTTTCACCCTTGGCAGAAATTAACTACTAGGAGAGTTCAAAAATGCCAATGATCTCAATCCAAGAAGTTGTTGAACGCACCTCGTACAATTGATTTCGTAATTCAGAAAAAACAACGGGTGCGTATAAACATCAAAGTGGTTGTTTAACGGAAGAGCTTAAACTCAATAACTCCTCGTTGATTTTGGATTACGTGCCTTGCTATGCCAGAAAAGTATTATTACAACAACGACATGAACTAAAATGCGTAAATTCCAGACACGTAAATTGCATCGACAGGTGAGCGAGCACCTTATCGATGTAAACGCACGAACGATCAGAAATGAATAGTTGTTGCGCATTCTTACCTTGCATCTTGGGGCGATATTTGTGGTCGGCAGATCAAGGACAATAAGTCTTAACCACGTCACTTTGAGACTGTCGAAAGAAGAGTGCAAAAGAAACAGTTAATCAATAAGAAAACAGACTGTCAAAACAAAGTGTCTAAGTCGGTATAGTGACGGGAGAGCCTGTTTTTGGACAAGTTCGGTTTTGGGTGCTGTGGGATACTTTTTTCGGCCAAAGGGAAGGTCTTTTATGAAGCCGAGTCATGGCGGGAGGCCAGACCCCTGCGTGACGTACCCATTGCACACCATCAGAGGCAATGTTTGCTTCCTTGCTTGACGTCCAGCATTTTAGGTGGACAACACCAGCGGAGGCTTTGATAGTCCTAAATGACCTCCTCGTGCGTTGAAATCCCTTGTGAAGGTCTAACGCTCCTGAACTTTTGTTCCAGACACGATGCAAGTGGAACTATGGGAAAAGGGTGCGTTTTGGGGGATGGCCTCGAAGGAGATTTTTGGGAAAAGCTATTATGCCTTGGATACTGTGTGACTGTTCATAGGGATGAATTGCTGCTGTCGTGTAGTTACATTGTAACCCTTACTTGTGACCTGCTGGGCAAAGTAGATGATACAAGATGCATTATTGCAATTAGGCCTGCAAATAAAGCTGCTCAATGATAGATTGTGAATCTGTGACTCGTCTGAGAGACAATTGAACATTCTGTGCTGACCACCATGATGACATTTAGCAGGTATCATTAAGGCACAGAGATATCCCATTGCAGGGGGAACAATGAATTTGGTCGAGGTTTGTTGGATTTTTTTTTTTTTTAAGGAAAAAAAGGTTTGTTCCTATGAGGAAAAATTGTAATATTGTTGATAATTATCAATGGAGTTTGATACCAAACTATAGTGGTCAACAAAGCACCTGGACTTGATAAATAAATACAACCACAAGGTTCTCACTATAATTAATGGGACACATCTCTTCTCACCACTCTTCCCCCTGACGAGTGGAGACAGGTCGAGGGTTGGTTCTTAGCTAGGGGAAACGTTCACGCATTGATTAAGCAGCACAAAATTTTTACTCTCAATCATGCAAACACAGACCGATCTCTTACTTTGCCAAAACAGTTGAAATAATGTAAAATTCACAAGTTATTCCAATTTTCATCTCAACTCTACAAAAAAATATATGCTTCTCTCAGTTCAAAGTATTACGCAGCCCAACCTTAGTACTGTCTGCCAAAAGCATACCGTAGTTAAACTAGAAGGGCATTCGGCTCGGTAGAGCGCATACCTGCACCAGGTTGAACAGTTTGTTTTGTATCCACTGATAGGCCGGATCTGCATCTGCACCTGAACCAAAATGGAATCGGCTTCTTCTTCCCACTTAACCAATTCATCCACCAAGTGTTGTCACAAATCTTCCACAACTTTTTGAGACATCATGCTATATGTCAGTTTTGGCCCCCCATCTCTCAAATGGTGAAGAATCATTGAAGAATTTAAAAAAACTCTCGTAGCCAGATTCGGATCTTCATCAAAATCTAATCAATTCTTCTTTGTCAGAGACACAACCTGTCCACCAGGTTTCGCGCAAATCCGTCCACAATGTTTTGAGATATCCTTCTGACAGACAGAAAGAGGTGAAAACAACCTCCTTCCACCTTCGGCGGCGGAGTAATAATTATAGTGATGCCAAACCATAGGTAGGGTATGAGGGGAGATCCAAAATATTCTTGGATGGGTGTATTCGTTGGCACACTCAGAACGCGTTTCTTTTGCTATTTAAACTGTAAGCATGCTTGTTGCCTGCCATTAGTCTCATTAGTCGAACATTGTTTCACAGCATAGTAGTGTAACAGAAATTAGTCGAGCTTCTTTTATTGGGGATTGAGGTTTGATCTTTTTTTTTTTTTAAGCAAAGAAGGTGCAGCAACAATTAAACCCACAAACCATGGTGGCTATGTTTGATGAAGGTCAAACCGACAGTTGCCAAATGTGTGGTTGACTCTTAAGCATGGATAAGACTCCCTTAAAAATGAATTCCAGGCCGGACCGCCAAATTGTTGTTGAAATGTTGAAGTGAAAAACATAGGAGAAAGGGTGGGACACACATTCAGAACGACATCATGGAACAAGGGAAGGGACCAAGAGTTGACTCGCATTAAAAGTAGCCCAGACCAGGCGAGGCAAGCAGATAATCCCACCCTGAAAGGCCATTTGTGAACCATCTGGGTTTTAAACAGACAATCCAATAAAGACATGACGATTTTCCTGCCTGATCATTAGAATCCAAATCCTTAATACTCCAGTCTTCAGTTGGATTTCAACCCACAGTCTCGGAATCTTAGTCCATTAATGTCCTCTACAAAAGGCCACCACAATACGTCCAGGGCGTGCCTTTTTCATCAGTGAGGATCGCCAAATTAAGGGTATGGACGTATCCACAGAACTTGGAATTTCTCAAGGTAGCATTACAACCATCATCCATGAACACTTCGGCATGTCAAAGGTCTCAGCAAGATGCGTTTCCAGAACCCACAGCCTTCCAGTCGACAGTTGCAATACCTGGAATCCTGCAGCAAGCTCATTAAAATATGCAATGAGGATCCAACCAACTTTATCATCCTCTAGGAGTCTAGGAACTGGTAGGCTTCTGGAAAGCCTTCATCGTTGGGGTCCTGAAAACAAATTGGGATCCATGCAATGGAACGCACGAGGGAAGGCCACCACCAAATACATTTTGCACCCAACCGCTAACCAATAAGAACATGGCCTTAATTTTCTGGGATACCAAGAGAATCGTGCCGATTGATTTTATGCCCCCAAAAAACGACAATCAAAGTGGAATATTACACCAGCCTCATCCAAAAATTCTGGCTGGCCATCAAGGACAGCCGGAGGGGCACTTTCAAAAGGTGTGCAACTTCATGACAACACAGCGACACACAAAGGCCCGTGTTACATGGATTACCATGTTGCATTAAATGCCATAGCCCCCATGGTTTTAGTAATTTTGCTTTAGGAGTTAAAGGCTGACGATCGGTAATCTTTGGGTGGATTACAAAACAAAATCTTCTGCATTTGTACACACTCATGTATTGTCTTTGTGCCACGTATGAACAAAATCGGTCCATGTATGTCCGATAAATGTTTGGTGACACGTTTAAGTAACAAAATGGCCACCAGTCGGCCATCTTGTATCTGACCTCAAAACAAAATGATGCACACATGTAAGCCATCATTCATTACCTGTGTGCCAACTTTGAATAAGATCGGTAAATGCATGTCTGAGAAATGGTTGAGGATGTGCACAACATCGGGTTTTTACAACTAAAATGGCCACTAGTCGGCCATATTTGATCTCATTGCACATGTTCAAGGCACCCAGTGCCAGAGGCACCACAGCAACCCCAAAACATCACTGAGCCTCCTCCATGTTTGACTGTAGGGAAGGTGTTCTTTTCTTTGAATCTTTCATTTTGTTTTCTGGAAACATAGAGATGATGTGCTTTACCTAAAAGCTCTAATTTGGTCTCATCTGTCCACAGGACATTCTCCCAGAAGGATTTTGGCTTGTTCAGGTGTGTTTTGGAAAACTCCAGTCAGGCTTTCTTATGTCTCTCTCTCAGCAGTGGGGTCCTCCTGGGTCTCTTACCATAGAACCCCCTTTCATTGAGTTGGTGACGGATGGTGCGAGTTGAAACGGTCGTACCTTGTGTCTGAAGGTCATCTTGAATCTATTTGGCAGTTGATCGAGGTGCTTTCTCCACCATTCAAACAATCTTTCGCTGCAATCTTCGATCAAGTTTTCTCTTGCGGCCACGTCCCGAGAGGTTTTCTACAGTGCCATGGGCTTTAAACTTCCCGATAGCATTGCATACGGTAGACACAGGAACATCAAGGTCTCTGGAGATGGCCTTGTAGCCTTGAGATTGTCCATGCTTGGCTACAATCTTGTGTCTGACCTCCTCAGACAATTCTCTGGGTTTTTTTTCTTTTCTACATGCTCATTGCGGTACACAGTGACACAAAAGAGCAGAGTGACTCCCTTTCTCTATTCAAACTGGAGTGATTTTTCTATTGCAGGCACCTGTAACTCACCATAGGGGAGTTCAATTCCAAAGTAGAGGAGAATCACCTGCTTGAAATATAATTATTTCTAACAACTTCTAAAAGGTACCAATAATATTGTCCAGGCCATTTTAGGATTTCTGTGTGGAATAAGTTAAGATTTAGTAATTTTTTCAGCCTTTTTTGTTTTGTTCCACTGCAAACCAAAGAAATACATTTGTAGATACCAAAATATTTTTTAGCTTCAACAATTTTCTGGAAGAAATGGTGAATTACTTGAAAAAAGTGCAAGGGTGCCAATATTTTTGGTCACAACTGTACATCTGCAGCCCACAACCCCAGTGAATTTAAATGGATAAACTGTTAGATGGAACCAACATGGTGCAGATGTAGCGCAGGCATGATAGGCCGAATGGCCTCCATCCACATCCAAGTTCCTTGTGTTTCCTTAGGTAACTGTAAGGTCCATCAGGTGCTGCTAGCCGACGGTTAACCCAGCTTGATGTCTATCCAAAAGATGGCACACTTTGAGACGCGACACCCTGTCTGCGAACCACCAATACGAGTTTATAGTTGAGTCAGGAATCAAACCCAGGTGAGACAACTCAAAGGTAGTTTGTGCAGAACAGAACCTCTACAATACCATCTTCTCAGAGTTTTAGGAAGACTTTCCTCAAAAGATTGACCGTTTCCTTGATAAAACATGAATGCTAGTTGTAGACATACAGCAAAAGGGGTGTAATGATAGTTATTTCCCCCAAACAAATATAAATTCAGAAATGGTTCAAATAATTCAAAGAATACAACAAAAGTTTGAGTTGATGAGATCTGGAACTTGCTAATCAGCTTTAAATGAATTATGTGGCATAAATATTTGCTTTGAAAATGAATGCTTGGTGTTTTTTAAACGAATTTGAAAATTTAAACGATGCACAGTGAAACAAATCCGTGCACGGAAAGCAACAGTGGCCCCACACCGACACAAAGCGGTGCCATGAGAGTCTTTGTTGTGAGAATTGCTCCTCCTGTGCCGCAGGACATGAGCCAAAGTGGGATGGGTTGGCCCAATGCAGGGAGACTGGAGCGGGATTCCCTTGCATTGGACATGTATTGCATCCAGGTGAAGGAAAGCTCGCGTGCACATCCCGGCTGTGCATTTAAGGGCGTGCAGCGACGGAGCTATGTGCGTGCGTGTCTGCGGAGCGCTCGGCTGGATGCCCTCCCCCTCACCTCAGCTATCCCTCGCGTTTTTGTCAATCTATCCAAGGGCGATACATAACGTCACAAGGCAATGTGGAAATAACAGGGTTTGATCGATTGGCAGGCTTGTCTCCTGCCATTTTCTCACCACACTGTCATTACATTTACGGAGAGAAATCTCTAAAATCCAGAATGAAAAAAGAAAGGAGAAATTTCAACAACAATTTCACATTTGCAACAGAAATAGAAAACAAATCCAATCTTACCATTTAAAATTCGGAAATTTTACTAAGGTACAACACCAATGCATACACGTTAAAACACATTTCACGGAAAGGAAACACACCAGACACACAACTCCACATACGAGCAACCATGTCATGATTTTCTTAAACATATGGCAAAGAAAAACTGCTGCAGTTAAAAGGGGATTTATAAAAGGCAATGGAACCTTCAGCAAACTTCATTCAAGAGATCAACTCAAAAATAAATTGGAGAACAAACGGGGAAACACATGCACGTGCATGCACACAAAAACATATACATATCAACATATACACGAGTATATACACAATGACATACACATATGTATACTATACATAAAAAGTCACAACATTTTCACACAAATGTACCTGTAAATTTGCCTTCTCCGTTCACAGCCGGCAATTCGCTACGATTATAATAAATGGGTAGCAACTCACAATTTGAGGAGGGTACATATATACATCAAAAGCATGCAGCATGGAATTCCCATGCGCCCGCAAACGAGAATCCGCCACAGCCCCTCCACACCCCTCCACACCAACGGCATGAAAAATGGTCGAACGTTATGAGGGGTTCTCACGCTATCCGCCCTGTGCCCAATGCAGGATGCAATAGTTCCAAACACGTGAACAGAAGCCACGAGATAGGACGAAGAAAAATAATTAAATAAATAAATAAAAGAGAACGCACCATTTCATGCCAAAACAGCAAAACATTGTGGATATTTGCAAATCGTTCTCCATGATAAGTTTTTCATGAGCATGGGCTGCGCATTGAGCAGTGCATGGACCTGGCAATCCAAAAAGTGCACACCTGCAAGTACCAAACCGTGCAACATGATTGTGACAGAGTAGGGAGACGATAAGACTGATGTTTCCAGTTGTCAGTTTACCTGGCACACCACAAGGACAAGAGGTGAAGGTGTATGAAATTTTTTGAAATTGAATTTGAAAAAAAAAAAGAGGATTTTTTTTTTTGCATTTGCGGTAAATTCCGCTTTGCCCTCGTATTGTACCATGGCAATGGGACAAATAGCGGATACACTACGGGGAAATAATTGGAAGGGAAATTTAGGGTTGCAGAAGGCGAGGGAGTAGAATTTCAAATAATAGCACGCTACGTTTTTGAATTATTGTCCATTTATTGCCAAGGAATCTGCTTCGGAGAAATCACGGGTGAAATAAATGCCGGGAATGACAACCGATGGATAAACCACAGTGGATCCTACCCTCCATCATCCAGTGATGTTTCATCCAACTCTAGAGCTTTTCCTAAACCAATGCCAACTCCCCTTTCCCAATAATGATGCTACTTTTTAATTGTCGAGGGCATTGCCAGAACACTAGCATAGAGAAGATGCTTGCGTGACTGATGGAAACTAAACACGCCGAGGCCGGATTCCCGGCCCCCTCACAACTTTGCATGGTTCTAAACAAGATGCAACATGAGCGTTTAACACAGGGTGTGTGGCTGTGGGATATTCAATTCTGGGGAAGGGCTGAGCATTGATGTTGTAAAACGTTCGGAAAAGGCCCCACAGTTACTCTTGTGCAGCCACAAGTTTTCAATTATCTCAACCATTTTGGCAAAATGCATCGGCGAACCCACGAGTAACCCAAGGTGCTGCATCCGTCACTCAAATGTAAAACTTTATTCTTATTTCTGCAAAACACGAGTCACATTCTCACAATATCCGATAATTTATGTGGGAGAGAAAGGGGGTGGTGTTGTTGGGGGAGGGGAAGTGTCCCACATCTCTTTTCTCCAAGTTTAAAGGCCATCCTTGTATTACAGACAATTTGGCAGGGCAAGTGACACTTAAGATTGCAGATGCAAGGGAAAAAAGAAGGTTCAAACAAATGTATGTTGGACTCCTTTGTATTTAATTTAAATACAATACACGAGAAATGAATAGCGTTTGATGTAGCTGGTGTTATTATGAAACTTCAAGAAAATAGGATACATTTGAAATGGGTCGAGGAATATCACTTCAAAAGCTTTGTCATTTCTGGAACTGCCTGAAAGAAAGATGAAAAAAAAAAAATCAAGATGTAAAAAGCAAACTTTGCGAAGAAGTATTCTCAAACTTTGGCATAGATCACAATTTGTGTATCTCAGCAGTATAAAAAACCATAAAAGGATATTACACAACTCTTATACAAGTCAGCAAATCTAGCAATCTCAGTTCTTATCACTTTGCATCATCTCAGCCTCTTCTTTCCCAGTATCAGATTACGATAATTAATTAGGGGGCTGTCATGCATTAAGCTAAAAGAAATTTAAAAATGCGACCTCATAAAATGGCATTGCCGGCATCAAGAATGCTCTGAGCAGTTTCACCACTCCCCACAAGGTCTTTCGTTATCTTGAATGTGAGTGTCCGCGCCTCTGCCCATGTCCACATTATGTGCAGACGTGAAACATGTTTTAATGTGTATTCATTAGTGTTGTATCTTTGTAAAATTCCTGAATTTTGAATGGTAAAACAGTATTTATTTTTCTATTTATTGTATGATAATTACCCTTGCCAGAAGAGAGGGTTTTGCATTTAGGTCCATTTGTTTCCTGTACATAATGCGTGTGCCTGTATCCGTGTCGGCGCGCGTCCGCATATCCGTGTCGGCGTGCTTCTGCATATCCGTATCGGCATATCCGTGTCCATCCGTATATCCGTGTCCGAGCACGTCCGCGTTTCACCACTCTTTACACTTTCACCACCATTTCAGCATATCCATGTATCCTCACGCGTAGCATATCCATGTATCCGTTTGCATGTCTATCTGTGTGTCCGTATCCATTTCTATGCATATTTCAATTGTTATCTATTCGAGGAGCGGCTTTTGCAAATCTAAAAAGCATATTTCATCACTCCATGACAAAGTCGTCTTTGCAGCTGAAACAAATAATCAGAAGTTCAAAATGGGGAGGGGGGCAACGAGAAAGCTTGTCCATGACATTAGACAATTTCTGTTTCTTCTTGACAATCTGGAAGAGTCTTGCTCACTGGCTTGGGTTTGAAGTCCTGTTTGGCTGAAGCACCACACCTCAGACAAGCCATAACAATGCCCAATCAAACTCGGTTTTCAAATAAGCTGCCACCAATATCAAGCCAAAATCCACCAAGTTTAGAAAAAACAAGCGTTACGCCTAGGTCCCCCGTCGGGGAAGTGATGTGAGTTGACAAAGTGGAAGACACAGAAAACATGCTATGATATGATATTTCGCTGACAAGGTTCAGACATACATGGCGGCGGCCATCTTGGATTTTGACGTGGGTTGCACCCACACACCAAATTCGAATGCGGTTCTTCGCTTACCAATATCAAGCCAAAATCCACCAAGTTTAGAAAAAAATAAAATAACCAAGACCCAAGTCCTCAGCCTTACTTGAAAAAGGTCTTTGACCAGTCCATAGTCAGCGACTTGAAAAATGGGTGCGTCTTTATCCTTGTTGATCGCAACAATGATCTGTGGTACAAGGGATGACAGCACATCGAATGGAAACCAAATATAATCACCCAACTCTAAGGACAAGTCCTGTCCAGCCATTTATGAGGCATTTCCCATGTATAATTTTACTCTCGTTTCTCTATTTCTGATACACAATTTAAAATTTCTCTAGTCTGGGCCAATGAATAAAAATGCAACGATAATTTACCTTGCTGTCTTTCATGCCAGCCAGGTGCTGGATGGCTCCAGAGATTCCAACAGCAATGTACAAATCCTAAGAGGCACAGATCACAAATGGAAGGTCACAATTGCAACTGTATCAGAGTGTTGTGGCGTTGTGAACCAGGTAATCTTCCAAATTAATTGGTAAAATGATAACTTATTAATCACCAAAATGCAAGTCATGGCATAACTCACCGGAGCCACAATTTTGCCCGTCTGGCCAATCTGCATGTCATTCGGCACAAATCCTGCATCGACAGCTGCTCTCGAAGCTCCGACTGAAATAATGACCACAGAACCATCAAGTAACTTCAACCGCTACAGTAACCATTAAACAAACTACTGGATCAAAGGTTGGTTTTTAAAGTAGAGTGGAAAATGAATCTTAATCCTGAAGAGTAGTGTCGATGTGCGTCAGCAGACAGGTAGAACAATGAATAGGAAACAAATGGACGTTGACGAGTTATGCTAAACGCCGTGGAGAGGAAAAGGTGACGTTTCGGGCATTAACCCTTCATCGGGTTAATGTCCGAAACGTCAGCTTCCCCTCGCTTTCCCCAGTGGTTAGCATAGCTCAACCAATGCACCGTTGATTACAATCTGCTCGTTTTTAAGGGTTTGTTAACACTGATCCATCATCACCAAAACAAATAATAATCTATTTCTAATGGGCAATTGTCACCAACGGTTTAAAAACAATTTTTTTGGGCATCCTTACCGTTTACTGCATGTTTGCAAGTGTACATATAAGATGGGATTGTGAGGCAAGTCACAGTGGACAGGCTGGCAGATGAACAAGGTAGGAAACACACCTGCGGCATTTAGTTTGTCAGCAAGTTTATAAAGGATCTTGAAGTTGTCCCCGCTTTTCAAGCCCCGGCCTAGGGGAATATGTAAAAAGTGAACATACAACAATTATTCCAATTGAAAATCCTGCTATTATTATGCTATAAGGTGGTAAGAAAAAATTAATAGTCCCAGGGGTTGAAGGTGTGGGGAAGACCCTAATTCTCTTCAAGTAAAGATGGATGGCACAGCAACGCTCCTGGTGAAAGGGGGTACACTAAATACACCAATTCTGAGGGGGATTAACCCCTCTACTTCTGGGCCAATGTTTTCTTATACTGTAAGCATGTGTATGACTGTGTACTCGTAATATTTGAGGTGACATGTTTATGCTAGAAACAGTGGCTCTTAACCTTTTTAAAGGCGTCGAACCCTAACGAAACCCACCGAACACTCGCGGAACCCCTCAAATTTGACAAAAAAATTAAGAAGAATTGCATCTTAATGCGTTTTCTGTTCTTCTTTTCGGGAGGCGATCTGGGAAATGTGTGGTTTTGTTTTGGCAAGGGCCACCCTCAAATCATTTTCGCATGCAAGCCTGCTCCTTTTCTTTGTTTTAATGTCCACCAGTTTCGAAAATGCATGCTCGCAGAGATACGTTGTAACGAACGGCGTGAGGCTCTCAAGGGCAATTTTAGCAATGCGAGGATACCCTTCCATTTGGCGGCACCAAAACGTTGAGAGCGTTGTTGTGCCGAAGAGTTGTTGTTGAGTCTGGCTCTGCTGAAGTTCGATGAGGTCGTCGAGGTATTGGTCGTTGACATTTGCCGTTGCAACGTCGAAAGTAAACGGCTGCCGCACCCATGCTGGGTATTGCTCTTGGTCGGGGAAGTAGCCGTCGAATGACTTTCCCAGCTCATCCAAGTGCGTGGCAATCGCTTGCTTCAGCTCCCCCGGTACAGCAGTGCCTCCAACTTCAGACTCATCTACGATACCGCTCACGCACTCGTCCAGTAGCGAAAAGTTCGCGAAGTTGTCGTTCTCTGTTCGCCGCCTCCACAACGGTAACGTCTTTCGGAAAGCGCTCAGCTTTTCTTCAGATTCGATGACATTCACTCCACCTCCCTGCATCTGGCAATTGAGATGATTGAGTGCGTCGAAAATGTCAGCCAAGTACGCCAAGGCGAGGATGAACTCTGACTCTTGGAAGTGCGTTGCATGGCAATGCTGGTGTTCTCGCAAAAACAGGGCTAATTCTACACGCAAGGCAAAAACACGGCTCACTACCTTCCCTTGTGATAAGCATCGAACGTTAGCGTGGAAGAGAAGGACTTCGAATTCAGAGCCGATTTCATTGCACAGCTCTTTGAAGATGCGATGATTCAGAGCATGGCTTCGCACGTAATTCACAGTTTCAACGACGATTTTCAGAACATTGGCCATAGTCTAGTAGGAAGACTAGGCCCCCCTGCACCCCCCGGAGATATACTTCTAATCAGTGTTTCTAGATTGGAAAAAATGTGTAGAAAATGACTAGCTATGGCCCCAAGCTGAAAAAATGTCCCACATACCATTTTTATGCAAATTACTGCTGCCATTATCAAAAAAACGATTTTTGACATATCTCAGCCAATATTGCAGATAATTGAAAAATGAAGGTGTCTAGACCCATGTTTTGAAGGGCATAGATCATGATAGAACTATTCATAACATGATTACATGTGTCTATGGTATACTAGTATGCATATTAATGCTGTAATTACAAAATAATCAGTTTTACAAATGATAAGGATACGTTAATACTGCAGATAACTTAACATGGTACATAAGGGGTCTAAACCCAGGTATTTTCAAGGTTAAATGTCAACAAGATGCTCCTGAGTCTTGCATAGGGGCGGGACATTGGCAGTAACATTGGTACCACTCAACTTTTCTTCCCACCATTGACTTTGTATTGCGAGAGATTTTCACTTGCTTATTTAAAGGTTTCTCACCCAGCCCACGTAAAATCTACCAACTCCTGCTGTTAACTCCCAAACATATTTTTTTATGTTATCCAATCACAGTGCAGAAATGACAGACTAGAGATCCAAATTAGTGCTGCTATAGCTGCCATTTTACATTTCCATCCATGTAACATGCGCGCTCGCGCGCTCGTATCAATTGGTAATGTCGCGCGCTCGTATCAATTGGTAACGTTGATGTTATTGAATACCTCAGTTGAAAGTTCAGTCTTCCATTCCATCTGTGTGTTGTTCTTGGTATTCATCCTCCAATCTAGCCAGGTAAGATGCTAACTATAATGTTACTCACACTCTTGACTTCAGTTTCTGCATGAAATCATAAACAGGCAGAATAACAGCTGAGCCAGCTAGCACCATGTTAGCTAACGTTAAAGCTAGCCTCATCTATGTACAGTATGTTCCTAATGTCGGTGTAACTTAAACTTTTGTTAATGCCAAACATGAGACATATCTGTTGACTTCTGTATATGAATTGAACCAGAAAGAGGCACGACAGCTGAGCTAGCTACAGTAACTTAGCACAATGTTTCATTGGCCTAGATAGCTAACGTTAGTGTGGAAGAATTTAGATGTTTTAGCTATTAGCACTTTTGATGCCACTAAACATGGTTTAGTCAGCTAAAAAGTACCCTAGTGTAGAACATGACTCAGAACCTCTGTTACCTCACTGAAAACTCAGAGCCTCCTTTCACAGGCACTTTTAACATCATTCGTGATTTCTTATTTGTCATTTAACAGTGATGGTAGACATCGACAGCAAGCATGCCCAAAAGAAAACGGAGTGTAGAACCTGCAGCCCAAAGCTCTCCTCCTACATGCATCCTTCATGTACCATCCATGTCTGATCATGGGGATTTCACGCCCCTCCGTAAAATTAAAGGATCTGCTTCAGAAAAACTGCAACTGCTTCAAAAGATCCGGGATAGACGTCTCAACCAACCGCATGACTCCCCATGTCGTATGCAATCAGTATGTGATCAGATCCCGGCAACTCTTCCTGATGACCTAGAAAGAGTAGGATATCACAGCAAGTGTTATAAGCACTTTGTCCGCCACTTTCATCGTCTGGGAGATGATACAGAACCAGGGCCATCAACCTCATCATGGCATCACTCTCCTCGTAAACCAGGAGGTTCTGCTGAACCCATCTTCCCGCCAGAGTGTATATTTTGTGAGAAAGTTGAGACCAAAGATGCTCATCGCAATACTGAGAGGCCTACAACCTTCCCATCCTTTAAAAACAAAGAAAATGCATGGGAGCAAATCGAAACACGGGCTGAGAAAATGGGTCTCTATCGACTCCATCTGACAGTTACCATCCTGAGTCAATCAAAGCGCAGGAAAGGCTGAGGCGGGGCAGCTCAGAGAAGATCATTCTGGCTGGACCAGCAACCAGGAAGCCATATGACTTCAAAATGTTCCTTGCAAATGACGACAACAAAAAGCAGATGTGCCAGCTTCTTCTGAAAGTGTGGAGTGGACAAGAGGCAGCTACCAGGCTGGAGAGAACAGAGATGGCTGTGCTGATCGTGGAGGGGAAGGCCCACCAACTTGCCTCAACGAATGGCAAGGTAAAATTGAAAGCCCTTCGTGAATGGCGATTCAATTTGTAATTTTTCCTGAAAAAAAGGTGATTACCTGTGATGTTTGTCTAGATCTGAAACTGGCAGTGACTGGTGATTGAAATGCGGTGCCTTTTTGTGTTTCAGGTCGAGGTACGTGAACTCCCCACGATCTACAGCAACCAGGAAGAGACTGATACCAGGGTGGTTCTGTACCTCCATCATGCTGCTACCATCGGATACAAGAACGCTGTAGTCAGAACACCGGACACAGACATCCTCCTGATCCTGCTCCACCATGCCCACAACATCAAGCTGACGGTGTACCTGGATACAGGGTCAGGGAAGCATCGCCAACTTGTCAACGTCTCTGAGCTGGCAGAATCCCTGGGAGAGGACTACTGTGCCACTCTCCTGGGGTACTATGTGTTCAGCGGAGAAGACTGCACCAGTGCCTTCAAAGGGAAGGGAAAAGTCGGGCCCTTGAAAAAGCTGGAGAAGAATCCCAGGTTTCACAGGGCATTCGGTGAACTGGGTGACAACTGGGATGCCAACCCTGAGGTGGAGAGGCAGTTAGAAAAATTCACCTGTGTGATGTACGGCCAGAGTCGCGAGTCATCAGTGGACATTGTCCGTGCCAAGCTGCTACGAAAAATGGTGGGAGAGGACAAGACCCTCACATCCAAGTCCAAGGTTGATCTGGCTCGCCTTCCTCCATGCCAGTCTGCCCTGAAGCCGCACATCCAGCGTGTGAACCACCGCGTAGCATTGTACAAAAGAGCCGATCAACCTATCATCGAAAAGCCAAAACCTTATGAGGAGCAAGGATGGATAAGGACTGATGAAGGACTGTTGAAACCAATGTGGTCCAGTGGTCCCATCCTACCAACCTCACTGGTGGATCTTCTGAACACAGGAGAGCACGAAGAGGAGGAGGAAGAGGAAGGAGAAGAAGAGTTTGACTCTGACGATTTCGATGAAAATGATGATGACTGACTCAGTGTAGAATCACTAATGCTAATGATGTTTATCTAAAACAAGCAAGAGAAGAGTGGTCACATTGAGTGCTAGGACTATTTTGACAGTTGTAATATTTAGAAAAATAAAACTTTGTGTTAACGTCTGTGTAGACGGACCTTAATATGAGTCTATTATTTCGTAAAACTGTGATTATTTTGTAAATAAAGCACTAATTAGCATACTAGTATACCATAGACACATGTAATCATGTTATGAATAGTTCTATCATGATCTATGCCCTTCAAAACATGGGTCTAGACACCTTCATTTTTCAATTATCTGCAATATTGGCTGAGATATGTCAAAAATCGTTTTTTTGATAATGGCAGCAGTAATTTGCATAAAAATGGTATGTGGGACATTTTTTCAGCTTGGGGCCATAGCTAGTCATTTTCTACACATTTTTTCCAATCTAGAAACACTGATTAGAAGTATATCTCCGGGGGGTGCAGGGGGACCTAGTCTTCCTACTAGACTACCAGTTTTGGAGGCAGGGTTTTTGATGCCAGCGCGTGTCTGTGCAGGACGCAGTGCGTGCCGATGATGTGTGGTGCATCGGCCTTCACCAGCGCTCCAATACTGGAGTTGCATCCCAGCATGGCTGGAGCTCCGTCCGAGCAAACTGCAGACACCATGTTCCACGAGAGGCCGTTGCTTCTGAAGAAGTCGTCCACAAGCTTCTTCACGTCAGCTGCCTTCGTCGTTGTTGTGAGAGGCTTGCAGAACAGAAAGTCTTCCTTGATCTCATCTCCTTTGACATAACGCACAAATAAGATGAGCTGGCTCAAATTCGAAACGTCTGTGGTCTCTTCAAGTTGAAGGCTGAATTTCTTCGGGCTCGTGACTAAATCTGCAACTACCTGGGCGAGGATGCCTTCACTCATGTCGTCGATTCTGCATCCGATGGTGTCATTTGAGAGTGGAACGAGAGACAACTTGCTTTCAGCAGCTTTTCCCAGCATGTTGGCCATCTTCAACGCGGCTGGTTTGATGAGTGTGTCGCCAACGGTGTGCGGTTTGCCCTGCTTTGCAATCAGGTACGCAACTTCATACGACGCGGTGAGGATCGGTTTGTCAAATGGAACGAAGCCGAGAGTGGGCAAGGTAGCACTTGCGTCGAATCGGACTCTCTTCAATTTGAATTCATCCAGCGTTGCGTCTTTGTACTGCCCCTCGCCGTGCAGTTTTTTGAAGTGTTCCCGTAGTTTTGCTGGTGCTAGGCTGGAGTTGCTCAACTTGACATTGCAAAGCATGCATTAAGGATGCTGACGTCCGTCCCGTTCCGTCAAACACGTGAACCCGTACCGCACGTAATCCTCTGACCACTTCCTTTTTTTGCTCGACATACTGCAAAAAAAAGTTTTTAAAAAAGTAACAAACTGATCTTAATTGAGTTCGGGCAAATAATTATGTGACAAAAATTAAAAAAGGAACATGCTTAAATATAATCAGTACCGCTCTGAAAACTGAGAAATTTTAGCGAAGAAAACACAACTTATAGTTACGATGACGGGATTTATTATCTACTCAACTCTATGTCACCTCAAATCCCATTATAATATTACATAGAAAACTGCGAATTGTTAGTTTTGATTGGCGACCAAAGGAGTTATATCACCTCCACCTAATTTTCGGAGTAATTCAATCATATTTTATAATCACCATCCACTTTTGACTTTAATATAACTCTGAACCCGCCTTGCATATCCACAAACATTTCCAACTTACTTTTCAATTAATCAATAACTCCAAAGCGACCAATGACGCACAGCACACGGCAAGCTAATCGAGGCTATTCACTGGAATTTCCGAACACCTGCAAAGTCCAAAATCCAGTAAGTAAGTAAGCAAGTAAGCACCATCAACAGAATAATTAGCAAGTTGCTCATTGATTCAACTTACTAGTCAATGTGAAACAACTTATCTTAAACACAGACCAGAGAAACCATGAATGGGATGGGAATACAATTACAAATAACATTTCCATTCGTTCGTAACATACAAAGCAAAATAATAATAATATTAATAATAAGCGTAATTACACATAGATTCAAAATTGATACAAAACTAAAAAAAAAAAAAAAAAAAAATTGCAATGCGTTTCGGAGGACCTCCGCCGAACCCCTGAGACTGGCTCACTGAACCCCTGGGGTTCGGTCGAACCCAGGTTAAGAACCACGGTGCCAGAAGAAGAGTTTTAAAAAGGTAACCAGTTATAGCAGGGTAGTTACACTTTAACCTGTGTGGAAATACAATACCACGAGGACCCAAATACATTTGCGGTTAGAGAATGGTCCACAGAGTATGAGCAGTTTGCAGAGGGAGGGACTTTCATGAATGTTCAAGAATATATAAACTGGAAGCAGAGTAGAAGTGGAGAGGAGAGGGGTCAAGAGGAGAAGAAGAGCAAGTCAAGAGTTTCTTTGATATGAACTGTAACGGTGATGCAGGTGGACACGGTCAACTCTTCCACCCGAATGGTCACCAATTTAGTGACGCTAGCCCTTGGGACTGTCAGCTACCGCAATATATTTGCTTCAGTTTCTGATGCACAGCATCTCCGACGAGCCTGTCATCTACGAGATGCGTTCGCCGGTTCAAAAGGATGGGGGAAGGAGGAGGTGAGCAAAGGCCCTTACGAATTACTGCATTTGTTTCCTCCTAAACGAGGGGTTTTCACGCCAATTTCCAATGGTTGTGGCTTTACTCCGGCAATGGTTTAATGTTCCGAATTCTGGACAGAGCCCTAAGGAACACTTCCGTAGCAACGTAAAACAGAGTTTGTTTACAAGCACTTAAAACAGACAGCGACACCATAAAGCAGCTGAAACAACTCCAATGCATCCCCTGTGCATTATCGGCGACATAAGCCATTAAACTTATCTGGGCCCACATTCACATATGAACCAAGACAGGAGATATCTCACAAAACAGAATAAACCTTCCAACCGTCTGACATGACAACATCGATCTCTGCCTCTCCCCACCTCTTCCCCTCCCCCAATCCTCCCTCCAATCTCCATCTCCCACCCTCCCTCCAATCTCCATCTCCCACCCTCCCTCCAATCTCCATCTCCCACCCTCCCTCCAATCTCCATCTCCCACCCTCCCTCCCTCCAATCTCCATCTCCCACCCTCCCTCCCTCCAATCTCCATCTCCCACCCTCTCTCCCTCCAATCTCCATCTCCCACCCTCCAATCTCCATCTCCCACCCTCCAATCTCCATCTCCCACCCTCCAATCTCCATCTCCCACCCTCCAATCTCCATCTCCCACCCTCCAATCTCCATCTCACACCCTCCAATCTCCATCTCACACCCTCCCTCCAATCTCCATCTCACACCCTCCCTCCAATCTCCATCTCACACCCTCCCTCCAATCTCCATCTCCCACCCTCCCTCCAATCTCCATCTCCCTCCAATCTCCATCTCCCTCCAATCTCCATCTCCCTCCAATCTCCATCTCCCTCCAATCTCCATCTCCCTCCAATCTCCATCTCCCTCCAATCTCCATCTCCCTCCAATCTCCATCTCCCTCCAATCTCCATCTCCCTCCAATCTCCATCTCCCTCCAATCTCCATCTCCCTCCAATCTCCATCTCCCTCCAATCTCCATCTCCCTCCAATCTCCATCTCCCTCCAATCTCCATCTCCCTCCAATCTCCATCTCCCACCCTCCCTCCAATCTCCATCTCCCACCCTCCCTCCAATCTCCATCTCCCAACCTCCCTCCAATCTCCATCTCCCACCCTCCCTCCAATCTCCATCTCCCACCCTCCCTCCAATCTCCATCTCCCACCCTCCCTCCCTCCAATCTCCATCTCCCACCCTCCCTCCAATCTCCATCTCCCACCCTCCCTCCAATCTCCATCTCCCACCCTCCCTCCAATCTCCATCTCCCACCCTCCCTCCAATCTCCATCTCCCACCCTCCCTCCAATCTCCATCTCCCACCCTCCCTCCAATCTCCATCTCCCACCCTCCCTCCAATCTCCATCTCCCACCAATCTCCATCTCCCACCCTCCCTCCAATCTCCATCTCCCACCCTCCCTCCAATCTCCATCTCCCACCCTCCCTCCAATCTCCATCTCCCACCCTCCCTCCAATCTCCATCTCCCACCCTCCCTCCAATCTCCATCTCCCACCCTCCCTCCAATCTCCATCTCCCACCCTCCCTCCAATCTCCATCTCCCACCCTCCCTCCAATCTCCATCTCCCACCCTCCCTCCAATCTCCATCTCCCACCCTCCCTCAAATCTCCATCTCCCACCCTTCCTCAAATCTCCATCTCCCACCCTCCCTCCCTCAAATCTCCATCTCCCACCCTCCCTCCCATCTCCATCTCCCACCCTCCCTCAAATCTCCATCTCCCACCCTCCCTCCAATCTCCATCTCTCACCCTCCCTCAAATCTCCATGTTCCACCCTCCCTCAAATCTCAATTTCCCACCCTCCCTCAAATCTCCATTTCACACCCTCCCTCAAATCTCCATTTCACACCCTCCCTCAAATCTCCATTTCACACCCTCCCTCAAATCTCAATCTCCCATCCTCCCTCCAATCTCCAGCTCCCACCCTCCCTCCAATCTCCATCTCCCACCCTCCCTCCAATCTCCATCTCCCACCCTCCCTCCAATCTCCATCTCCCACCCTCCCTCCAATCTCCATCTCCCACCCTCCCTCCAATCTCCATCTCCCACCCTCCCTCCAATCTCCATGTCACACCCACCCTCCAATCTCAATCTCCCACCCACCCTCCAATCTCAATCTCCCACCCACCCTCCAATCTCAATCTCCCACCCACCCTCCAATCTCAATCTCCCACCCACCCTCCAATCTCAATCTCCCACCCACCCTCCAATCTCCCACCCAATCTCAATCTCCGTCCCTCCCTCCAATCTCAATCTCCGTCCCTCCCTCCAATCTCAATCTCCCACCCTCCCTCCAATCTCAATCTCCCACCCTCCCTCCAATCTCAATCTCCCACCCTCCCTCCAATCTCAATCTCCCACCCTCCCTCCAATCTCAATCTCCCACCCTCCCTCCAATCTCAATCTCCCACCCACCCTCCAATCTCCCACCCAATCTCAATCTCCGTCCCTCCCTCCAATCTCAATCTCCGTCCCTCCCTCCAATCTCAATCTCCGTCCCTCCCTCCAATCTCAATCTCCGTCCCTCCCTCCAATCTCAATCTCCCACCCTCCCTCCAATCTCAATCTCCCACCCTCCCTCCAATCTCAATCTCCCACCCTCCCTCCAATCTCAATCTCCCACCCTCCCTCCAATCTCAATCTCCCACCCTCCCTCCAATCTCAATCTCCCACCCTCCCTCCAATCTCAATCTCCCACCCTCCCTCCAATCTCAATCTCCCACCCTCCCTCCAATCTCAATCTCCCACCCTCCCTCCAATCTCAATCTCCCACCCTCCCTCCAATCTCAATCTCCCACCCTCCCTCCAATCTCAATCTCCCACCCTCCCTCCAATCTCAATCTCCCACCCTCCCTCCAATCTCAATCTCCCACCCTCCCTCCAATCTCAATCTCCCACCCTCCCTCCAATCTCAATCTACCACCCTCCCTCCAATCTCCCTCTCCCACCCTCCCTCCAATCTCCCTCTCCCACCCTCCCTCCAATCTCCCTCTCCCACCCATTCTCTCCCCCAACATCCCCCAATCTCTTCAACAGTGACACTCTACTCTACAAATTGCACTTAGCATTGAGCCTCAAACACTACGAAGTCCTATACTACAGTGACGTGAAAAAGTAAGTACACCCCATGTAAAGTTTTGACTTTTTCAACATACAGAGTTGATCTTCATTTCAACAATATTGATAGATAAAGGTGATATAATAAAACAAATATCATGAAACATTTACATTTTGTAGTCCAGTGTATAATTTAAATAAACATGAATGCAAATTTCGCATGTGGAAAAAGTAAGTACACCCTTGGCTCCAATAGGTGGTATTGCCCCCTTTGGCAGAAACAACCTCAAGTAGGCGTTTCTTATAACTGTCTGCCAGTCTCTGACATCGACTGGGAAAATTTTTTGCCCACTCCTCCATGCAGAATTCTTTCAGCTGTGCAATGTTTGAGGGGTTTCTTGCATGCACAGCTCGTTTCAAATCCCCCCCACAACATCTCGATGGGATTTAGATCCGGGCTTTGACTTGGCCATTCCAGAACCCTCCATTTCTTTATTTTCAGCCATTCCTTGATGGATTTACTGGTATGTTTAGGGTCATTGTCATGTTGCAAGGTCCACCTTCGGTTGAGCTTCAACTTTCTGACAGATGGCCTCACATTATCCTCAAGCACCCTCTGGTACAATGAAGAATTCATAGTGGATTCTATGATGGTGAGCTGCCCAGGCCCTGATGCAGCAAAGCTGCCCCAAACCATAATATTTCCACCACCATGCTTTACAGTTGGTATCAGGTTCTTGTGGTCAAATGCTGTCTTTGGTTTTCGCCAAACATGTTTCTGGTACTGTGGCCAAATAGCTCCACCTTTGACTCATCTGTCCAGAGCACATTGTTCCAGAAGTGCTGGTCTTTGCCTTGGTGTTCATTGGCAAACTTTAGTCTTGCCCTGATGTTCTTTCTGGACAGCAAAGGTTTCCTCCTTGCACACCTCCCATGTAGATCAAATTTTGCAGCCTCTTTCTAATGGTAGACTCATGCACTTTGACCAACAGTGGCAAGAGCTACCTGTGGGTCCCGTGATGACATTCTGGGGTTCTTAGAGACTTCTTTCAGCATCTTTCGGTCTGCTCTCGGGCTGAACTTCCTGGGGCGGCCTGGCCTGAACAAGTTGGCAGTTGTTTGGAATCTTCTCCACTTGTAGATGATCTTCCGGACAGTCGAATGATCGATTTAAAATTGTTTGGAGATCTTTTTAAATCCCTTCCCAGACTCGTAGGCATCTATAACCTTCTTTCTGAAGGCCTCAGAGAGCTCTTTTGATCTAGGCATGGTGACGCTGCACACTTCAACAACAAAGAGCAAACCAAACTAAATGTCTGAGGTTTAAATAAGACAGGTTCCTCCAAGATCCTCTCTAAGGATGTTCTAATCATTTGCACCTGAGCTGGTGCACCTGATTCTAATTTAAGATATTTGAAGTAGTGATAAATGTAGGGGTGTACTTACTTTTTCCACATGCGAGATTTGCATTTATGTTTATTTAAATTATACAATGGACTACAAAATGTAAATGTTTCATGATATTTGTTATATTATATCACCTTTATCTGTCAATATTGTTGAAATGAAGATCAAATAGCTGTATGTTGAAATATGTTGAAAAAGTCAAAACTTTACATGTGGTGTACTTACTTTTTCACGTGACTATATAATAAACAATTTGTTCCATCTTGAATAATCGGTATAAACGACAATATGCTGCTGAACAAAATTTATAAACAAGTTGTGAAAATATACAATTGTGAAAACAAAATACTACATCACGATAGATCACACATCTCTTTACATCTCCTTCAAATAGAAACATGGAGGGGGGTGGGTGGGGGTGGGGGGAGGACAGTGTAGAAGGGGAGGTCAAAAATATTTTTTACCTCGATCACATTTTTCCAGCCTGGAAGGGACTGGGGTTTTTCCATTTGACTTTTGTGTAGGACTCATTTAGGTGTCACCCTCCCTGCTGTCCCTCCCCTCCTCAAACCCTCCCAAACTTTACGTGCGATTTATTTCTGGTTCACCATCGTTTAATTATATATCGTATTAGAGTAATCATCAGTCAAAATAAGGCAACTGTGAAGTGCAAACACTACAATACTACAATTCTCTGAGGGCCTTTCACTCACTCACCGCAGGCAGGTAGGTGGTCTTTCTGTCTTCTACCGACTCCTCTCCGGCCTTGCACCCCCAGCTCTCTCTGTGCTCTGTCCCCCAAATATTCCTACAGGTCGCACAAGATCTGCCAGCAACCCTCTGATGGTTAAACTGCCGAAATCTCGGCTCTCTGCTCACCTTCACTCTTTCATACCTCTTTTCTCCCGCCTCTGGAACAAACTCCCTCACTCCCTTCAATCCCACCCCTCCCTCCAGGTCTTTAAAACAGCTGTTCACCACCATCTCTTATCTTCCCCCATCCAAAACCTTGATCTTTTCTACCCCCGCTAATTCACCCCAGATCCACCTTGTTTGAAATTCCAACTTCTTTCCTGGAAGTCCTGGCAGTGTCCATATGTTTTATACCTCTCCCACCGCCCCCTTCCCATGCCCCCCCCCCCCCACCCAAAGCCCTCGCCCTCTCTCACTCTCAGATCTCTCGATGTCTCCATGTCTCTCGGTCCCTGCTCTCAAATGTTGTGTTTGTGTCCTTCCCCCTCTCTCCCCATCTTGTCTACCGCTCCCGATGTTATATGTTTTATGTGTCGGTTTGTCTTTCTGTGTGATTAATGTTCGCTCTTTCACGAGCCTCGATCTTGTATACAAAAAAAAAAAAAAAAAAAAAAAAAAAAAAAAAATACAGATGAAAACCAGTCAATTTTAAAAGGACGTTTTCTTTCTAGTCACAGAATTGCATGTTTTGGCCCATGTTTCTTCACACATTGTGGCATTATATTCCGACTTTATTGGTGTATCTGTTGGCGAATTACATTAACACTTTTTATACACGAGTACACACACTCCCTAGGGGAGCAGCAGGAGGGGTCATGTTATTATCCTCCCTGGGGTATATAGAAGACAGTAGATCTAGGCTCGGGTCCGTTAGTCGGTGGTGGACTCGATAAGCATATAATTCCTCAAGAACATCGGGTTTCCTCCCTTTCAGTTTGGTGTTAAACAGCAGTAGCGACTGTTTAAAAAGGTAATCACAAGTGTTTGTGGTTTATAACATTATTTTTTTTCTCCTGGTTGGAGTGCCCCACAAAACGTTACGTTGAGCTATTTACACATTACCAAGGCATTTGCACAATGAGAAAAAAACCCTTGGGGAGAGGGGATATTATTTAATATCAGTATTAATATTTTGTTTTAATAACATTAATATTATGCTGTTATCATGTGTTGTTATTACTTGTTATTTTATGTTATTACGCATGCATCCATGGATACAGGCACACACATTATGTAGAGGAAAACAAATAGACCTAAATGCAAAACCCTTTCTTCTGGCAAGGGTAATTATCATAAAAGAAATAGAAAAAAAATACTATTTTACCATTCTAAATTCAGAAATTTTACAAAAGTACAACACTAATCTGTCACTTCTGGAAGTGACACATTAATACATGTTTCACATTTGCACATACAGTCGTGGCCAAAAATATTGGCACCCTTGCACTTTTTTCAAATAATGCACCATTTCCTTCAGAAAATTGTTGAAATTAAAAAATATTTTGGTGTCTACAAATATATTTCTTTGGTTTGCAGTGGAACAAAACAGAAAAAGCTAAAAAAATTACTAAATCTTAACTGATTCCACACAGAAATCCTAAAATGGCCCGGACAATATTATTGGCACCTTTTAGAAGTTGTCAGAAATAATTACATTTCAAGCCGGTGATTCTCCTTTACTTTGGAATTGAACTCACCTGTGGTGAGATGCAGGTGCCTGCAATATAAAAATCACTCATTCAACCAGTTTGAATAGAGAAACGGAGTCATTCTGCTGTTTTGTGTCACTGTGTACCGCAATGAGCATGGAGAAAAGAAAGAAAACCAGAGAATTGTCTGAGGTCAGATACACAATATTGTAGCCAAGCATGGACAATCTCAATGCTACAAGTCCACCTCCAGAGATCTTGATGTTCCTGGGTCCACCGTACACAATGTTATCAGGAATTTAAGGTCCATGGCACTGTAGCCAACCTCCCTGGACGTGGCAGCAAGAGAAAAACTTGATCGAAGATTGTAGCGAAGGATTGTTTGAATGGTGGAGAAAGCACCTCGATCAACTGCCAAACCCAAACAAACATATTCAAGCTGACCTTCAGACACAAGGTACGACAGTTTCAACTCGCACCATTCGTCGCCAACTCAATGAAAGGGGGTTCTATGGTAGGAGACCCAGGAGGACCCCACTGTTGAGAGAAACATAAGAAAGCCCGACTGGAGTTTGCCAAAAAACACCTGAACAAGCCAAATTTTTCTGGGAAAATGTCCTGTGGATAGATGAGACCAAACTAAAGCTTTTTGTTAAAGCACATCATCTCCATGTTTACAGAAAACAAAATGAAGCCTTCAAAGAAAAGAACACCTTCCCTACAGTCAAACATGGAGGAGGTTCAGTGATGTTTTGGGGTTGCTGTGCTGCCTCTGGCACTGGGTGCCTTGAATGTGTGCATGGCATCATGAAATCAGGAGATTACCAAGGCATTTTGGAGTGCAATGTTCAACCGAGTGTCAGAAAGCTGGGTCTCCGTCGAAGGTCATGGGTCTTGCAGCAAGACAATAACCCCAAACACACTTCAAAAAGCACTCAGGAATGGTTCAAGACAAAACACTGGACTGTCCTGACGTGGCCAGCAATGAGTCCAGATCTAAATCCCATTGAACACCTGTGGGGAGATCTGAAAACAGCAGTTGGGAGAAGGCACCCTTCAAATCTGGGAGAACTGGAGCAGTTTGCACAAGAAGAGTGGGCCAAACTGCCAGTAGAGAGGTGTGGGAAGTTAATTCATGGCTATAGGAAGTGCTTGACTGCAGTTATTTTGTCCAAAGCCTACCAAAATATTAAGTCAAGGGTGTCAATACTTTTGTCAATGCCATTTCTTTTTATTTTCTGATTTAAAAGGATATATTAAGTTCTGAATAAAAAACAAAGGTTCTGTGATATTAACAGTGAAATAAACGATTGCGGAGACAAAATACTTTTGTCAATTTCAACTTATTTTTAGAGATAATTGTGAGTTATTTGAAAAAAGTGCAAGTGTGCCAATATTTTTGGCCACGACTGTAATGTGGACAGTGGACACGGGCAGAGGCACGAACACAGAGAAGCGGCCTTGGAAAAACACCATGACAAGCTATCTTAACACGGATATACACCTTAACACGGATCTCGCTCAAGACGGAAAAGCCCCTTGGGGTAGAGGAGGGGCAAATTAACTTGCTTCAACCTCCATCATGTGACCTGTAGTCCTCCTGTAAAGTTTGGTTGAGATTGGAAAAGCAACGACTAAATATATAATGATCAGACAGACAGACACCAAATTGCGTATTTTAGTGTGATTAAATACTGTAGTAACAAATATAAACAAGTAACACTTACTTATTTGGAAGTAAAGGCATGTCTCCTGAACTGATCATGACACAGAATTAAAAAAAAATCATGCATAATTGAATCTGCCCTCATGCTTCATGAGAAACGAACATTTCATGTATGGTCAATGCGGTGAGCTGAAGACTCACCCCCGGAGATGACGACACTGGCACTGGTAAGCTCTGGGCGATCACTCTTCGTCAGGTTCTGTTCCAGAAACTCCGATATGTTCAGAGCGGGTGGTGCAGACACTGCAAAGATTTCCACAAAGGTTTAAAACTTGACACTTTTTCTTATCAGATTTCTATTCCAGATTAATGTCTATAGAAGAAGATTGGGGCAGTTGGGATTATACATTATAAATAACAAGCGTTACGCCTAGGTCCCCCGTCGGTGAAGTGATGCGAGTTAGTTAACAAAGTGGAAGACGCAAGGGGGCCATCTTGGATTTTGACATGGTGACCCAATTTTCAATAGCGTTCTTCCTTATGCGTAGATACACCCACACACCAGATTAGAAGTTAGTAGTTCGTTTATATTTCAAGATATTTCGCTCACAAGGTTCAGACATATATATGGTGGTGGCCATCTTGGCGTTTGACGTGGAGACCCAATTTTCAATAGCGTTCTTCCTTATGCCTAGTTGCACCCACAGACCAAATTAGAATTCGGTCCTTCGCTTACGCACGCACGCACGGACGGACGGACGGACACACGGACAGAGGGGAAAACCATAGTCCCCCTTTCACTCCGCGGTGCGACGGGGGACAATAAAGCGAGAGCAGATCCAGTCCAGCGACGTTTCAACCACTTTCCAGATGGGTTCCTTGGGCCAACAGGCCCCAGGGAAAGACGAGCCTCTCCTCAGTGAAAGACACATGAAAGCTCACTTGGAGTTTGCAAAAAAGCACCGGAAGGACTCTCAGACTGTGAGAAACAAGATTCTGTGGTCTGATGAACCCAAGATTGAACTGTTTGGCTTCCGTCTGGCCACTCTGCCATAAAGCCCAGATTGGTGGAGTGTTGCAATGATGGTTGTCCTTCTGGAAGTTTCTCCCATCTCCACACAGGATCTCTGGAGCTCAGCCAGAGTGACCATCGGGTTCTTGGTCACCTCTCTTACCAAGGCCCTTCTCCCCCGATTGCTTAGTTTGGCCGGGCGGCCAGCTCTAGGAAGAGTCCTGGTTGTTCCAAACTTCTTCCATTTAAGAATTATGGAGGCCACTGTGCTCTTGGGACCTTTCAATGCAGCAGAAATTGTTTTGTAGGCTTCCCCAGATCTGTGCCTCGACACAATCCTGTCTCTGAGCTCTGCAGGCAATTCCTTCGACCTCATGGCTTGGTTTTTGCTCTGATATGCATTGTCAGCTGTGAGACCTTATATAGACAGGTGTGTGCCTTTCCAAATCATGTCCAATCAATTGAATTTACCACAGGTGGACTCCAATCAAGGTGTAGAAACATCTCAAAGATGATCAAGAGAAATGGGAGGCACCTGAGCTAATTGCCAAGTGTCATAGCAAAGGGTATGAATACTTATGTCAATGTGATATTTCAGTTTTTTCTTTTTAATAAGTTTGCAAAACTTTCTATAATCCTGTTTTCTCTTTGTCATTATGGGGTATTGAGTGTAGATTGATGAGGTAAAAAATGAATTTAAACGATTTCAGCATAAGGCTGTAACATAACAAAATGTGAAAAAGTGAAGGGGGCTGAATACTTTCTGAATGCACTGCATATACTGGTGGTGGACAAAATATGAAAACAACTGGGTAAATGAGGGACACTAAGCAACGGCCCCCACAGGAGTGGCCCATGTTTTAATTAAGCAAAGATCATCCCAGCATGCTTAGGATAATGTATAGAAATGCTGCATAGGCCTGGTTGCCTCTAATTATGGCTAGCATGGCAGCAAGAGGAGACCCCACCTAATGCCCCATCCACAGAGCAAGTGTGGTCGCCCAATGGTTTGATGAGCATGACAGTGATGTTATCCACATGTCATCGCCTTCTCAGTCACCAGATCTGAACCCAATAGAGTATTGATGGGATATTCTGGAACGATGCCCGACTCTCCATCAAAGAGACAAGTGACAAAGAAACTCCAAAAACAGATGCGAGTTGATTGACTTTGTGGAAGAATGGTGCCGCATCTCTCCTGCAGAATTGCAGACGCTGGTGGACTCTGTGATGGCGCCCAACGCCCTATTAAGTGACTTTCACATTGGTGTTTCCAATTCTTTTTTGTCCACCACCTGTACGTATATAAATAAATAAACCAGAAATGTCCCTTCTAACCCAAAGGCAACCTGACATGAAGAATCATGTACACACCACTTCACCTCCAATTGCAGATGGCTTCCACTGGCCCACTCAGGTCTCCCAATTTTCATTTTTACGGCGTAGCCCATCGGCCAAAGCCGTCGAGAACAGTGTTTGTCCATCGTAGTGACTGCAAAATTACTAGAGGTTAAAATATATCTTCTATATATTAAAGTAGCGGCAGTTTTGTGTCACGCTACATCATTACGTCGATCTTCAACAAAGGTATCAAACAAGCCCGGCTACGCCGGTTAGATTTTCGGTCTTTAGTTTAATTCATGCATATACATGTACATACAGGGTGTTTCCAAAAAATTGGACTATTTCAACATTTTATTGTAGAAAGATTACAAAAGTTAGCAATAGTCAGGTTCACTATGTTTTTTCGTTCAAAATTTTGGTAGATTAGCAAAACTATACATTTTTGGAATATTCAGAGCATGAGGAATCCAAAAATTAATGTTTACATTTGCGTAGACACCTTTGCGAAAATGACACTCAGGACAGTGATGAAGATCTGTAAAAGCATATTCCTGAACGGTATCGACCTCGTAGATCCTGTGTATAGGACTTATAGTTCAATCTGATACTACCTATAACTTCCTATAACAACCTATAACTTCAAAGGACTTGCAATATCATGTATTATGTAATACAGTTATATCACAAATATAAAGACAATGGTTTTCAATTACCTTTGTTTGTTGCTTTTCTATAATCCTGAGCACTATTTTGAGGCCTTTATTGGATTCCTTGACCCAGAAAACATAGGATTAGCATATTTAATTAAGTCTCTAGGTTGACTAGAAGCCGAGATCGCGCAAAATATGTATTTTATGGCGGCCATTTTCAAAATCCAAAATGGCGGCCATGCAGGTGTCTGTGCAAATGCCAACATTGATTTTCAGATTCTCCATGCTCTGAAGATTCCAAAAATGTACAGGTTTGCTAATCCCAAAATTTTGAAAGAAATTATATTTGTTAACATAGTGAACCTGACCATCTTCATCACTGTCCTGAGTGTCATTTTCGCAAAGGTGTCTACGCAAATGCAAACATTAATTTTTGGATACCTCATGCTCTGAATATTCCAAAAATGTATAGTTTTGCTAATCTACCAAAATTTTGAACGAAATTATATTTGTTAACATAGTGAACCTGACTACAAGTTCAGTGGTACATTGATGGAAAGCATCCACCATGCCATTTTCAAATAACTCATTATGCTGTTTCTAGTTGACATTTTCAATGTGTGCTCCTCCTCTGTTCAAACAGGCTTTGATCCTGACAACGAAATTGTCTACAACTCGTCTGCAAGTGGCTGGATTGGTAGCCCAACAGTAGTCCCCCACCTCCTGCTTCAGGACAGCCAGGGTTTGAGGATTGTTGGTGTAAACTTGACCTTTGGCAGCACCCAAAAAGAAGAAAATCCAATGGATTCAAAGCCGGGCTGTGGGGCGCCCACTCATGTGCTGTGCCCAGGCTGAAGACACGATTTCCAAACAGCTGGAGGAGCAAGTCGATGGTGTCACCTGCAGTGTGCGATGCTGTACTGTCCCGCATGAACCATGGAAGTCTGAGTTGGTTTGGAGACAGTAGTTGAGCAAGATCAGTGTGAAATTGGTGTAAGACCTCGCTGTACCGCTCGCCGTTGCCAGTCACCGTCTTACCATTGGAATCCTCGAACCAATATGGTCCCAGCATGCCCCATCTGGCATTCAATTCACAGAAAGAAGTGGACTTGGGGCCCTTGAGAGACATGTTGGATACCTCCTTGGGAGGCTCAGCACCCCAGTAGATGTTGTTGTGATTATTGGTAGCCCCATTCAAATAGACGTGTGCTTCTAACTGAATCACAAGGAGTTGATCCAATTTGGGCACCTTTTCATTCAGTCACTGAACCCATCATATATTGTTACTCTTGTCATGTCATTGAGAGTTAGTTTATATGCCTTACAGACATGAGGTAGGGGGTCAGAAGTGAGAACGTGCAACACAGATGAAGCTGAGATCGCCAGTTCTCAGGAACGCCGATTATGGGATTTCTTAGGATTTTCGATAGCAGAATCTCTCACAAGATCAATGTGCCCTTGGTCCTTGTTAACACCTGGTAAGCGGCCACTGTTGCCTTTATTTTGAGTTTTCACGCTTCCATGTCCTTGGAAGTGCGCCACAAACAGCTGAATGTTCCCATTGGAGGATTTATTACAGGTGTGAACATTGTAATACTGGCAGTATCATCAGCACATGTACATGTCGGGATTTAATCTCAAACCACAAAGCCACAATTTTCACTTTTTGTTCCACTGTGAACACCATAGTTGACGTAGGGTCCTACTTACTACTTGTTAAAAATGGCATACTACCACCACCACCATAACCTGCAAGAGAGAAAGGTATAGCATTACAAACGACAGAATATCAGGCTGCTTAAACAGTGCACTTTGTTTGAAACACCCTGTGAAGATGCAAGGACACCCTGTGGACAAGACGGATGATGCATAATCAAAATGTTTCTTAGTTGGCAAAATAATTTTGCGAAGTACACTACCGGTCAAAAGTTTTAGAACGCCTCAATTTTTCCAGTTTTTTAAAATTTATGCAGTTTAATGTCTCAATGTACTCTGAAATTAAGCATAGAAAAAAAAACAACTGAAGATAAAAAAGAAATCATAGAATCATTTTGTTTAACTAAATTTAATTTAAATTTTTGACTCAGCAAAGTAGCCACCTTTTGCAATAACCGCCAAACGCACTCGTGGCATTCTTTCTACAATGGAAATCAAATATTGTTCGGGAAGTTCTTCCCAACACTGTTGCAGAAGTTCCCACAAATGTGTTGCACTTGGAGGTTGCTTTGCTTTCACCCTTCTGTCCAGTTCATCCCAAACCAGCTCGATGGGGTTTAAGTCTGGAGACTGTGCTGGCCGTTCCATGATTTGAAGCCTACCATCTTGTTCTTTTCCTCGAAGGTAGTTTTGACATCGCCTGGAGGTGTGTTTAGGGTCATTATCTTGCTGTTGGATGAACCCCTGACCAACTAGGCGTATACCAGAGGGTATTGCATGGTGCTTAATGTCCATGTACAAGGTGGGGGGGGGGGGGGGGGGGGATGGGGACTGGTTTTTGGGAACTTTTATTTACCACAACAAACTTTCATGCATTTATTTAGTTATTCATCCATTCAATGATTTATTCAATTATTTATCTCATTTCCTTTTTTTATTGAACTTTGTTGGTGGCCCTGAAAAGGGCAGTTTGATTTTCGAGCGCGCCCGGGGTTTGACCCCCAAGCAAAGAATATTTCTTCAGATCAGTGTTCCATCTCAGCACCATCATCACCATCTTCACCATCATGCTGCTGCTGATGCGGCTGATAGTCGTCCGCCGGAGACCGCGTAACCGGAGTGTTCAGCTGCGAGCTCGTAGCCATGGGCGTGCTGGGCAGATCGTTGTAGTTGGACATCAAGGTAGCAGATCGGTTGAGCGTAGCCTGGGTCGTAGCAGTGGACTCTGTCGCGCTAGGCGCCAGTGAGGACATCAGAGGGGCTGGCAAGATGATGGAGGTGCAGGTCGTTAGCGGGCAGAGCGAGAGCGCACAGATGCCAGCTGGTAGTACGTGGGCTGCTGCTGCTGCTGCTGGTAGGGCTGCTGGAAGCCGGACGGCAGCAGCTGGTATCCCATCTGTGGTTGAGACCAGTTGTACGGCTGTGGTAGCTGCAGCTGTGGTTGCTGGATGTGAGCCTGCAGCGCCTTGGACCTTGCGATGAAGCGTGACACCAAGTTGGAAGCCTCTTGTTCGAAGTCGTCCCAGAGCGAGTTGTCAATCTGCTTGTACTTGTCCACCTGCCAGGCCCCGAACTTCTCCCGCACACTGGACGGCTCGGCAGCAGCAGGTTTCTCAGCCGCCAGCTGTGCCTGGATCAGCTTGTGCAGAAAGTCGCTCTCTTGAGCCTTCTTCGCCAGCGCCTCCAGCTCCGGGTCGGCGGCTGCGTGCTTCTTCGCCCTCTTCTTCTCCTGTCGTACAGCAGCTCGTTCTGTGCCAGCCACTCAGCGAAGTCATTCTCCTCCTCTGTGTTCAGGTTGAGCTTGGGGGGCTTGGCCTTCTTCGTCTTCGTCGCAGGGACATCGTCGGTGGAGTGGGTTGACTGCGCCACCGACTTCACCGAGCCGTCTGAGTCGCCGTGGGCCTCCTCCTCGGCGGAGGTGGGGGTGGCAGTGGCGGTGGCGGTGGCGGCGGCGGCATCTTCAGCCTGCTTGCTTGCTCTGCCTCTTCTCCTCCTGCCTGCCTTGGCTGGATGCTTGGTCGTCGGCCTTCTTCGGTGGCATCGTTGTGTTGTGTTGAATACTTGTTGACTGTCGAACATCAAGTGCGGTTATGAAGATCGATGCCAAAAGGCCCTGCTTTTATGCAATTCGCGCAGATCGAACGGCGCTTGTATGGCGGACGCACGGCGCTCTGATTGGTTGTACGGCGGTTGTACTGCATGCGCACAGGTCGCACGTGAGTTGAACAAAAATCGCATGGGGCTTGCGCGGGACTCGTTGAGGTTGTACGGCAGTCGCACACAACTTGAACCGTTATCGGATGTTTCGTGAGGAAAAGTCGCACGAGAGTTTAACGGCAGTCGCACGGCAGTTGTTCAAGTGAGACTGTGTGGAAAAAAACAGGGAAATTCGTATGGAAATTGCACGGCTGTACGATTTTTTTTAGTCGCACCGCAGTTGTACAAAAAATCGTTCAAGTGAGAACGGGCCTTTAAATCTTTTCTTCACTCAATATAATTATTGGAACAGAAGAAAATTTTAAGTTTAATGCTTTGGCAATATGGAGAAGGAGGAAGGATAGATAGCCCTGCTTAAAGCTTGGTTATAAGAATCAGTAATTTCATAAAATTTACAGATTTCACTCCAGAAGATCCGATCCTCAAACCCAGATTTCAATTATATACTTATATTAGTTTGTGAGAGTAGATTGTGTTTCCAAGGCAAGGCATGTTGAATAGGCCAAAACAAAATGGCAGCATAAGAACCCAGTGATGTGACAGAGGGCAGACCAAAACAGTGTACCGCCATTTTGGCAAGGCTTATTTATTTTTATTTTTTTGGTAATGAGCATCCCCTAAATTATCTTCAAAAAGGGTGTTTAAACACACCCAAACACCCAGGTTTCATGCCGGCACTCCCTCGGAGGTCGCTTAGCATGCATGCAAAGTTTGCGGCCGCTATGTTTCATGGTTTTGGAGTTTTGGACACACACACACACACACACACACACACACACACACACACACACACACACACACACACACACACACACACACACACACACACACACACACACACACACACACACACACACACACACACACACACACACACACACACACACACACACACACACACACACACACACACACACACACACACACACTATAGATGATTTATAGTTTGCATGTTTTTCCAAAAAAAATACAAGCATTTGATAATTATGACCAATTGTTCTGGTAAATGTGTTTTCATGGTGGAATAAAACAAAGCATGCTGGCAACTATGTACCCACACTGCCAATCTCCTCAAACACTTAAATTACTCACTTTCCTCGACCGTTGCGCTCCCTCCACTTGATTCCGCAGCTTCAAACGCTGTTCCACGTACAGTAAAAACTTTCACCTTGTCTAGAGACTTAACAGTGCACACAGCATTTCCTGGTCGGGGTGGGTGTGTGCAAAGTATGAAGATGCGGCAATTAGCAGTGACTCTGAAATGGTAGAGTCAACCGATAAACAACAACAAACCATTTGTCCGCAACTGAGTGAAGATGGAAACAAAGTTGTTCAGTTCGTTTTGATGTTCATTTATCTGCAATTTCTGCAAAAGTGATGCAATAATTTAGCATATGAGTAACAGTGAAGACCGACTGCTATGTTCCACCACTACCTGCATATATTGCCCTGGTGAAGGTGTCTTCTGCTATTATTTCAATGATATCCGACAATGGAGCAACGTCCAGCTTCGCGGCGACTCGAGGCATCAGATTCTCCAGGGAGGTTCACATGGCAAATGGAAACGGGAAAATTATCCAAAGAAAATTCTTGGTTTCAATTAAATTCAGCAGCATTCCACGGAAGATCCGCACATTCATCGTGGCACAACACAGGCCAATGTGAAGTCAAACTGAGAATGAACAAATCGCCATAATGGATGTTCTTAAGCTATACCTGCACAAGGTGCTAATATTGTGATTAGTAAAACAGTGCAACCTGGCGAGGATCCAAGGGTGAAACGAGCATTTTTGGAGATAGAGGGGTGCTTGGACACTGGCATGACTGGTTGGAAGTTTCGATATGGATGGGTTATTGCATACATGTATAGATGTCTGCGAGAGGGTCTCACCAAAAAATGAATCCTACAACCACCTTCGTTCCCTTCTCCCTCAATACAAAAACATATTGGTGATGTCCCTGTATCTGCCTCAGTCTTCTCCTCCCTCCTCGTGAAATTAACTGAGATATCAATTCAATGTGGTATTGATAAAGCACAGGCATGGTGGGCCATACGGCCACCTCCTGTGTAAAAGTTCCTGGTATTTGTACACAAATCGGCTTAAAAAACAAACAATATAAGACTCCTGAAGGAGCTTTTTACACATGACATTCGTATCATGCAGGCTGAAGGCATCTATATAATAATACTGTAAGGACTCGACTTTGTTATCCCTTTTACGCCACACCCAGTGACCCGATTCCCACGGCACTAATGCATTTACGATCTACGAACCGCGCTCTTTGTTTATCACGTATAGACATACTCGAAAAATCTGAATTAGCCGACGTTGGGGCCCAAAAGCATCCGATTAACTGCCGATACGACGCCATCTTACGACGCCATCGTATTGGCGTCTGCTGGGCGAAGGCGAAGCGAGCCGTCCGCTGATTGGACAGTCGAAGGCGACAGCAAGCCGTCCACTGTGGACAATCCAGAGCATGCATTTGTGCCGGTGTCGATCGCGGTGTACGCTGACCTCATCAGGTGGGTTTACCATCATTTCTTCCATATACTGTGATTACAACGTGCTGAAACCGATCAGCAGCCCATCAGTATCATATAAAGCAATAAATACCAAGGCTTCAGCTTCTGAAAGCTTAAAACAAAGTGTACTTCGCCGAGTGACGAAAAGTTGGCGTAAGCCTAGGCACTACCTATCCAGTTGTTGTGTTTCCGTTGTGGCCATGATCTCAACAAATGGCGTAGGCCATGTGGCGTAGGGTAGGTCATGATCAGCCCTCCCCCCCCCCCCCTTTCATTTCACCAACTCCTGCATCTGCCACCGTTCATGATTATCAAAGTAGGCTTTACCCTGTTCACGATAAGGTAGAAATCAGTGAGTTGTATACGAAGAGATAAAAGGATGGCATTGACTTCGAGACGGTACGTGATAGTTGGCTGCGGCTGGCTGATGCCACGTTTTTTTTTTCTATGTGCCATGGATGCTGATGGACATAATAAAGGTATCGGCTGATCTCTCATCATAATATTACCCGATGGAAATGAACTGTTTCTTTGTTTGTCATTTATTGTGCAATAATGTCAAATTGATAAGTCAGACATCCTTTTCTATTGACAGCTGCTCTCCTTTTCGATGGCATCGTCTATTGATATGCATGTTCTTCTTTCATATAATTTTAAACATTCACAATCAGTATTTCAATTCTTGCAGACATTGGAAAGGAAGTTGACTCACAGGCCAACTCTCTGGCTCAATCACAGGCCGACGCACAGGCGATGTAATTGTGAGTAGCATTTTTGCACAAGTGAAAATTGAAAATACACGTTTTTGGTATGTGGCTATGTTATTTAGTGTTTGTTTTGTCTCTAACAATCTATATAATGCATTTGTGCCGGTGTCGGCGATCGTTGTTCATATACGCACTCTTCATTCTCATCTTTCTTCCTAACTCTTACTCAGACAAGCAAATCCCCTATGCCATCCATAATGGTACACTCTATCCATACACCACATCCTCCCTTCCGTGGATGTTCCACGGGTTTCGGCAAGTTAGTATTATATGGGATTAGAACCTGGGATCCAAAGCATCAAATGTTATTCAAAGGCTACTTCCTTCAAAAGAAGGCCAGCTGGTGGTTTGTGCGCACTTCTCATCTTTGTTCACTGCAGCTACATTTACAGAGCAGCTTCAGCCAACATTGTACACCTGTGCTACATCCCTTGTAAACACTGTGTCTCCTCTTTGTAACATTGCAACATCTTTTGACTGTCCGCTGCTTCCGCAACGACAGCGCCGGCCTACACTTGCACTGTTTGGAGCCGTGAAGTCCCTCATTCACGTCCCTCATTCCTTCCTTCCTTCCTTCCTTCCTTCTCTGCATCATGCTCTTCCAGTCTTCCTCTTCTTTTAACCTTTTTCTGTGAATTTTGATGCTTTTGGTCATTTTTGAGTCATAAAATCTTTTCAATTTTTCCGTTTTAATTGCTCACTTATTTATTTTCTTACGTGGTCACTTGTGGTATCGTTTTTTTTTTGTTTTTTTTAAATAAGGATGCAATCCCTGCAAGAAAAACGGCCGCTACCAAATCCGAAAAAGAAAAACAACTGGCATCAAGAAGGGCATCCAGCCAGAGAAATCTTAAGCTCCAAAACCATGATGGTAGTTGGAAAGCATGGGTGTGGTACACATTGAAGTACCACGTCGTCGGCAGATCCACCTGCCTTCGACAAAGTACGGTTAACAACCCAGAGGGAATAAGCTGTAAAGGCAAAATAACTGCTTGTGGCAAAAAACAGCCTGAAACGCTCAGAGATCCCGCTAATATGGAGTTTTAAATGAGGGGGTGGGGGGGGGGGGGCGGGGGAAGAGTAGAAAAGTCATTTAACTGCTGAATAAAACAATTAATATTTGTTGTCTTCAAGAAAAGAGATTGAAAGGGCAAAGTTCAGGGCTTTTTGCTCCCAAACAATACAATATCATTTTTATTTTGTGGAGATCAAAAAGGTATGGATGTTCTCGTTGCAGAAAGATTTATTCAAAACTACCATGTAAGACGAGTCGTTTCGCTGGTGGGAATACCAATTTTTGCTGCGATGGCTAATCTATGGTGCAAGAACAAAAAAAGGATTTCTTGTAGATTCTGCCATCTGTGGGGATAACCAGTGGAGCACACTGGCATTTGCAGTTTCGCCACATGTGCCCATGTACCCGCACACAAACCTTCCTTCCTTCCATTTTTAAATCACAAACCTTCCTGGGAGATCACTGTATCCACCGCTGTTGGTTTCATTTAAAAAACCACCTTTAGAGGCCATTTTTCCCCGCAAAGCGGGGGTTGGCCTTTTTCGGGAACCGTGGTTGTTGTTGTTTTTTTGGTCCCCTTTTTGAAGCAATGTTTTACTTCAATGTTGGTTGGTTTCAACCAAGCAATGTTGGTTTCATTGAAATCCGTTAATCCATTTTCAAGTTACAGCATGGCAGACAGACAGACAGACACGGCTCCGTTTATAATATACTGGAGAAGTGATACGACCAAGAGTAGTTGTTGAGTGGGCTTTCAGGAGGTAGCTCATATCTGAGGAAATGGTAAAATGTTTTGTTTGTTTTTAAGTTAGTCATAGGAATGTTTTTGGTCAAGAATTATGCCAAAGACCAACTTGGGACATACTGAAATGTTTGAAGTCAAGGTAGGGATCAGTTTAAATCCACTGTTTATGATACTAGGGCATGCCCGTACTATATATATATCTAAAATTATATCCACCCCCTCTATTTACATGAAATGGTTTGGTCCATTCGCAAAGCCAAAGCGAACGGCTTGCGAGTACGGTGACAATCCCCCCCCCTCTATTTACATGAAATGGTTTGGTCCATTCGCAAAGCCAAAGCGAACGGCTTGCGAGTACGGTGACAACCCCCCCCCCTCTATTTACATGAAATGGTTTGGTCCAAAGCGAACGGCTTGCGGAGTTTGGTAAAGAAATCGCCATAGCTCGGTAACTACTTCTCCGATTAATATGAAACCTTGAAAAGGCACATCCTCGGGTCCCCAGCAATATACCTGGCAAGTTTCAAGTATATCGGACCCGTGGTTGTCGAGAAACAGCGGTCACAGACAGACACACACACACACACACACACACACACACACACACACACACACACACACACACACACACACACACACACACACACACACACACACACAGAGATTACTGGAATTATAGATAGATGATGAAATAATTGACGAATAATGAAAGGTTACGATTCCCATGCGAGTTATTGAGTGCTGATGACTTTGTATCAAATGTTGAAAGTGAAAAAGTGCAATATAGAAGATAGGTTTACATGTCAACATTAATAAAACTAAGGTTATGTTTAGTGGTGAAGATGGAGATTCAGGTGATGTGGGTTGAAAATCCAGCTGAAAGGAGCACAACTTTCACATTTTGGATTCCAAGCTTGGAGGACAACTAAGTTTATCACCGAGAATTACAATTTGAGATGTAAACAACTTTTAAAGTTCTCAGGGACTCGCAACAAGCATCAAAGCACGACCTCTGAAAATTAAGCACTGCAAAGATCCACCATTTGCACTGCAGACAGCTAAAACAGCAATAATTACTTTTCCAAAAGCTGATGCTCCGGCGCAGATGTGGCTGAACTTGAACCGATTCTGTGCTGCTAAGACGACAGGAGTTAGTTCTTCTGCAGCAAAACAAACGATGCAAAAAGCGTATTTATTTATTAGAATAAACTCACCAACACCTGCAACAGCAAAGCAAGCTGTGCAACTCAAATCAATCAATCGCTCCAGCAGTTAAGGCTCACCTGCCATTAATCCTTTGTAAGCACTGCTCTGGACCAGGATCACCTTTTCAATACCTTTCACCGATTTCAGCTGCTCTGCAATCTAGGGAGATGTTTTTGGCCATGAACAAAAGCAAATGGTTTCAGCATCCGTCTGCCAAATATATTGGCCGAAACTTTTAACTCAACCGAAGTTCATAGGCATAGACGTAGATGTGGCGGCACATAAGAAAAATTGAAGACTTTAAGAAAGAAAGGCACAAGGAAATGTTCCTGCATTGTGGATTTCTTTTTCTTTTTGTATACAGAATCGAGGATCGTGTAAGAGCTAACGCATTGAACATGAAAACATGCACATACACATAACACATGCAATGAAGGGAGCGGGAGACAAGAGGGGGGGGGGGGGAGGGAAGCACACAAGCACAACAACAGAAGAGAACAGGGATGTCGGTAGATCTGTGAAAGGGGGAGGGATGGAGTGGAACACGGACGGTATAAAGCAAACGTCTAGGAATTTCAGGAAAAAAATTGGGGATTTAAAGAGGTGGATTTGGGGCGTTTTAACGGGGGTAGAAAAGATCCAGGTTTTGGATGGGGGAAGATAAGAGAGGGTGGTGAACAGCTGTTTTAAAGACCTGGAGGGAGGAAAGAGATTGAAGAGAGTGTGGGAGTTTGTTCCAGAGGCAGGAGAAAAGTGGAATGAAGGAGTGAAGGTGAGCAGAGAGTCTTGAGTTTGGAACTTTCACCAGAAGAGGATTGCTGGCAGATCTTGTGCGTAATGCAGGAATATTTGGGGGACAGAGCACAGACAAAGCAGGGGGAGCAAGGCCAGAGAGGAGTCGGTAGAACACAGAAAGACCACCTACCTGCCTGCGGTGAGAGAGAGAAAGGCCCTCACAATCTGCTTCATCGCGGGAGATTCCAATGATTCTGACTGCTTTGGTTTCAATCACGTGAAGCCAGTGTGAGGGCATTGTGAGGCAGGAGCACCAGCCCAGAGGAGAGAGCAGCATGCCATTGAGCTGCGGATGAAAGCTTTTTATGTGGTGCGGAGCTCAGAAGTGCCCAGAAAGGACTGCGCACAAAGGAGGATGCCCAGTGGAGACTGCGCACTGCGCACAAAGGAGACTGGCTTTGGAGGCCAGCTTGGAAATGTGCCTTTCCCAGGAAAGATCATGGCAGATATTGAGACCCAAAAGCTTGAGGAATGTTCAGAATGTAGATGGGAGGGTTGTCCAGACGGTCTTTTCGGAGAGACAAAGTGAGAGTGTGATAAATGTTGTATATGTGCATATAAAAGGTTATGTGTCTGCATAGAAAATAAAATAGCCGAGGCTTTATTGAGAAAACCAAGTTGTTAATCACAATGAAGTGGGTGCATCTGCAAAGTGGACAACAGGTAAGCTCAGGGTCACTGGGAACTCTATTCTATGCTTGCGCCCAGAAGCGGGACTTGAAATGTTTTCTTTTAATGGTGGCCAGGCCAAAAACTTTAGATAGCAGGGTATTTAAAAACGGTATGGATTGATTCGGATGGAACTTGGTGGATGAGTTGGTTAGATGATAAGAACAAGCCGATTATATTTTAAGTTAGGTCTGGATTGAGATCCGGCCCATCAGTGGGATACAAAACAAACTTCAGCCTGGGCAGAGGTGTGTGGTCTACCGAGTGTTGCTCTAGTTTTCGTGGGTTTTTATTCTGCTGAACCGCCAATGCAGACCGTTAGTTCATTGCTGGAATTGGCAATTGTGTTTATTCTAACTTTCATGACTGTTTTATACTAACTCAGGTCATGAACTTAACTGGAGTGCAAGGGTAAATGTAATCACAAACGTTTTGGCCTATTTAAATTTCCAACAACCTCGACATTCAATGTAGCCTCAACAACTATTAGTCATGTAATTCATCATTAAAAAAAAAAAAAAATTCACACCCGTGTCCGAAGGAAGCGGTTCAGTTTGATATTGTTACAGTCCAGGGTTCGGGTTTACTACGAGGGGGTTAGCCTCCGTTCCCTCCCGAACTTACAGGACCTGCGGCTGCCGCGCACGAAAACTTCGTACCTCGGCAGGATGCGAACCAGCAACTACGAACGCCAATTGGTCCATTGTGCGATAACTTGCCTGTACCACATGACGGTCTCAATCGGGGAACGTACCGTACGTACCCTGCGGCGTACCAAATTTAGACGGCTGAGCAAAAAGAGCGAGTGCCAGGGACATGTGGAAAGTGAGTGCAAGGGAACCGTGCAGAGCGAGTGCCAGGGAACCATGCAGAGCGAGTGCCAGGGAACCGTGCAGAGCGAGTGCCAGGGAACCGTGCAGAGCGAGTGCCAGGGAACCGTGCAGAGCGAGTGCCAGGGAACCGTGCAGAGCGAGTGCCAGGAACACGTGGAGAGTGAGGACGCGTGATCTCGTGCAGGGTAAAGTGTACATGGTGGCCTCTTGCAGAAAGTGAGTGTCATGCACACGTGTAAGAATGAAACCGGCCAAGTGAGTCAATCACGTGCAGAGGCAAGGCGAACAATGTCCAAGAACCAAGAGCGTCAGAATAATGCAGAGGCCTGTGAGAGTCTGGTCAAGAGCGGATAAACACGTGCTGGGGGGGGGGGGGGGGGGGGGCGGAGTCCAGAAAACCAAGAGTCAATAATGCAGGCACGTGCGAGGTCAACAATCCAGGCCCAAGAGCAGAGCACTCGTGCTCAGTGGCAAGATCAACAATGCCCCAGGCCGAAGAGAGTCAAAAACGAGTTCAGTGAACCCAGCAGAGGGAGAGAGACAGTCCCAGAGTCTGCAAAAACGTGTTCAATCTCCCTTTGTCCACCCTCGCCGAGGGAGGGGGGTGGGGGGATCTCGGAGGGTGTCCTGTCTCCCGATTGGTGGAGCCCGTTACTCCGCCCACAAGCTCCCCCAAAGGGACTCAGGCCCCGATTGGTGGGTTTGTTAAAGTTCCACTGCCCCCACAAACTCTCTCGAAGGAACTTTTACCAGGGCCCTTAGGGATATTTTGGGGCCCGTTTGGTTCAAATTCTTCCAAAAGCACCAAATTTGGCCCAGATGTTGCCCATGCCATACTCTTTCGATTTTTGACGGGCGCTAAGACGGGCGCCACCCCCCCGGGGGCCCCATATTGGCGAAATACGAAATGGCCGCCGCCCGGATTAGAGGAAAATCAGTTAAATAACCAAAAGGGTTGGAATCATGTATGATACCACTTTTCAGGGGTTTTCGAGGTCGAGGAATCCAATTATGATGTTATTTTGATGATTCGAGGTCAAGGTCAACCCTCAAGGTCATCTTAAAAGTCATTTTTGAGTCAAACATGTCGGTTTTTGAGTTTTTTTTGTCAAGATTTACGCGAGGTTCACCATTTTATGTTTCTGGGTTGGGTAATCGAACTCTGACCTTATTTTTGACAATTAGAGGAAATATTTACATGTCTATTTCCTAATTTTCAGGCATATGCAGTTCATCAGTCTAATTACAAAGGTACGGATTTTGATGTTTTATGAACTGTATGCCATATCCTTGTGTTAAATTTTTGTGCGATCATGATCCGGGTTCATGTATACATGATTGTATACGTCATAAATATGACGTCATAGGTCATGTGACCTGGCGGCCATATTGGATTTTATGAAAACCTTAAAAATGGATCCCTGCCTTCATTTTTCGATCGATTCATTTTGAACTTTGACCACTTATAGTACGCCATGTGATTGGATGCATATCCTAATTATGACGTCATAGGTCAGGTGACATCAGGTAATTGGTAATTTGTAATACTCAGTTCCAGAAAGAGGATAATAAGCTTGTTACATACACGTCAGGTGGGTCGACGACAACCGTTGACTACCTGATGGTGCGTAGGCGAGATAGGGGGCACCTCCGGGACACAAAGGTGATCCCAAAGGTGAGGCATTAAAAGAGAGGCTGAGTAGGGTAGAGGATGATGTGGTTGAGCTTGAAAGTGGTTGGATGTCAATGAAAGCTAGTCTGTTGGGAGCTGTTGGTGAGGTATGTGGATGGACAAAAGGACCACCGAGGCACTCGGAAACATGGTGGTGGGATGATGAAGTTGGAAAGAGGATTGACGAGAATAGGAAGAAGTTCAAGGAGTGGCAGAAGGCGAAGGGTACGGGAGCAGAAACAGCAGAGCATGAAAGTTATAAGGCAGCCAGGAAGGCTGCAAAGAAAGAGGTAGCAAAGGCGCAGGAGGCATGTAGGAAAATGTTCGGAGAACGCTTGGATTCGGAAGGGGGTCAGAAAGCAGTATTCAGGATTGCAAAGCACATAGCGAAAGAGAGGTGTGATGTGATGGAGGTGTGATGTGATGGGGGTGAGTTGCTTGAAGGATGAAGTGGGAGAAATCGTTGTCGACCCAGATGGAATTAAAGGAAGATGGAAAAGATATATGGAAATGCTGTTGAATACAGAGAATGAATGGGATGGCAACATAGAGAGTAACCCAGTTTTAGGACCGGCAGAGAAGATAACTGAGAAGGAAGTTGAGGAAGCGATAAAAGCAATGAAGAGTGGAAAAGCGGGAGGGCCGACGGGAGTTGTGGGAGATATGTTGAAGGCAGCAGGAAGTTGGGGTGTGAAGAGAATGACAGAGATCTGTAATCTGGTGGTGAAAGAAGGCCGCATTCCAGTGGATTGGGAACTGAGTACCCTCGTCCCTCTATACAAGGGGAAAGGTGACCCTCTGGAGTGTGGCTCGTACCGAGCGATAAAGTTATTGGAGCATGGAATGAAGGTATTGGAAAGGGTGTTGGAGAGGAGGATAAGGAAGAAAGTGAAGATCGACGAAATGCAGTTTGGATTTATGCCAGGAAGAGGAACGACAGATGCACTTTTCATTGTGAGGCAGTTGCAGGAGAAGTACATGGAGAAGAGGAAGAAGTTGTTTTTTGGGGTTTGTTGATCTGGAGAAAGCATTCGATAGGGTTCCACGCAAAGTATTGACATGGGCATTGAGGAAGTTAGGAGTGGAGGAATGGTTGATCAGAGTAGTGATGGCAATGTACAAAAGAGCGCGCACAGCTGTAAGGACGAAGGACGGGAACAGTGGTGAGTTTGAGGTGAAGGTGGGAGTGCATCAGGGGTCGGTACTAAGTCCACTACTATTTGTAGCTGTGATGGAGGTGCTGGCTCAGAACGTAAAGGAGGGTTTACCGTGGGAGTTGTTGTATGCAGATGATCTGGTGTTGATTGCGGAAAGTATGGATGGACTGAAGGAAAAGATGAACAAGTGGAAGGAATGTATGGAGACAAAAGGTCTGAAGGTGAATATCGGAAAGACGAAGGTAATGGCAAGTGGTAAAGCATGTGGTGAGGTGGAAAGAACTGGGAAGTGGCCGTGTGCTGTGTGCAGGAAGGGTGTCGGAGTGAACTCCATTCAATGTACAATGTGCGCTGAGTGGGTTCATCAAAAATGTAGTGGTCTGAGAGGGTCATTTACCAGTGTGGCAGCTACATTCAAATGTAAGGTGTGCACAGAGGGAGCTGCAGATGGAGGAAATGTTGAGTTGGATCTTGGAGACGGCGTGAAGCTGGAAGGTGTGAAAACATTTTGCTACCTCGGAGACATGCTGAATGGAGAAGGTGGATCAGACTCGGCAACGGTTGCTCGAGTGAGATGTGCATGGAAGAAGTTTCGGGAACTGAGTGGCGTGCTGATGAGGAGGAGAGTGTCGCTGAAGCTGAAGGGAAAGGTGTATGCTGCATGTGTGAGAAGTGTTATGATTTATGGGAGCGAGACATGGGTAATGAACGTAGAGCAGCAACGAAGGCTGGAAAGGGTGGAAATGCGAATGGTTCGATGGATGTACGGAGTATCGTTGAGAGAGAGGAAGACAAATGATGAATTGCGAAAGATGATGGGAATATTGCCTGTGATTGATGCTGTGAAGAGGAACAGGTTGAGATGGTTTGGTCATGTGTTGAGGAAGGATGAAAGTGACTGGTTGAGAAGAGTGATGGAAATTAATGTAGAAGGAAGTAGAGGACGGGGAAGACCAAGAAAGACTTGGCTAAAGATGGTGGAAGAAGAAATGCGGGCAAGGGGGTTAACAAGGAGAGATGCAGAAAATAGGGCAAAATGGAGAAGATTGTCATGGGGACCGCAAGGCTAACCCCCGCTCTAGCAGGGAAAATGGCCTTAACATGCATGTTGTTGTTGTTGTTGTATAGGTCAGGTGACATGGCGGGATGGACCGGTATGGTCCCCGGATCATACCGCCCTTGGCGCCCGTCAAAAATCGAAAGAGTATGGCATGGGCAACATCTGCGCCAATTTTTGATGCTTTTGGAAGAATTTGAAACAAAATATCCCTCAGGGCCCTGACTATGGTGCTTGGATGGTGTGCTTTTGAGCCTGGTGCATTGACTGGCAAATTATCCCTTATGAGTGGAAGACCTATCTTTCCTTTCCCCAACGCATGACATACCAACCCAAAATAAGGGGAAGGGGCTACGATAATGGTCTGGTATGAAATAACTATTCTAAGGGACCTGTATGGTGGTTGCCATTACTTTTAGTTTTAGTGGTTTTCCAAAACCTCAACAATATATTTTACCTCCATCACCGAAGGTGGATAGAGTTTATGTTTTCACCCCTGTCTGTGTGTTTGTCTGCTTGTCTATGAACAAGATATCTCAAAAAGTTGCGGACGGATTCAGATGGAATTTGGCAGAGAGGTAGTGTAAGTGACATGGACGAAATGATTAGATTTTGGTGAAGATCCAGATCCGGCTCGTATAACTTTTAAAGTGATTCTTCACCATTATTGAGAGATCGGGCGAAAAGCGATATGTAACATATTTTAAAAAGTTATGGATGAGCTGTGACTAAACTTGGTGGACGAGTTGGTTAGGTGAAAAAAACAAGCCGATTAGATTTTAGTTCAGGTCCGAATCCAGATCCAGTCTATCATTGGGATACAAAACATAAACTGTTCAGCCTGGGAGAGGTGTGCTCTCTACCGAGTGCTGTTCTAGTTTTAATATGAAATATATGAAATAGGTAAAGCCTAGAAATGAGCAACACACTTCAGAATTACCCTTTAGAACACTTTAAAATGACCCTTTAGAGCCTTTCAAAATTACCCTTCAGAATAAAACACGGTGGATTAGAAAGATTTTTTTTTTTTTTTTTTGTATACAAGATCGAGGCTCGTGAAAGAGCTAACATTAATCACACAGAAAGACAAACCGACACATAAAACATATAACATGGGGAGCGGTAGACAAGATGGGGCGAGAGGGGGAGGAACACAAACACAACATCTGAGAGCAAAGACATCGAGAGATCTGTGGGAGGGAGAGGGCTTTGGGGGGGGGGGGGGGGGGAGACATGGGAAGGGGGGGAGGGTGGGAGAGGTATAAAACATATGGACACTGCCAGGACTTCCAGGAAAGAAATTGGAATTTCAAACAAGGTGGATCTGGGGTGAATTAGTGGGGGTAGAAAAGATCAAGGTTTTGGATGGGGAAAGATAAGAGATGGTGGTGAACAGCTGTTTTAAAGACCTGGAGGGAGGAGTGGGATTGAAGAGAGTGTGGGAGTTTGTTCCAGAGGCGGGAGAAAAGAGGAATGAAAGAGTGAAGGTGAGCAGAGAGCCGAGATTTCGGCAGTTTAAGCATCAGAGGGTTGCTGGCAGATCGTGCGACCTGTAGGAATATTTGGGGGACAAAGCACAGAGAGAGCTGGGGGAGCAAGGCCAGAGAGGAGTCGGTAGAAGACAGAAAGACCACCTACCTGTCTGCGGTGAGGTGAGTTCTTCTTCCCAATGCTGACAGATGGATGAACGGATGGAAGGAAGGACATATTCAAATATTGAAGCGGCTTTATCGCTTAATAATGAGCGCATCCATCCAATGGCATGCAGAATTACATCTCCTGCAGCAAAAATGTTATTCGATTTTGCCAACTACAAATTCCTCAGGCATCAACACCCCGAGAGAGATAGAGGATGCGTCTGCATTTCACGTAGCCCCGAACAGGGAGAGCGAAAATGCGACCAGGACAAGTCCACACTGTGACCGCTTGTCGCAAGAGCCCGGACCAACAACAAACAACAACATGCATTTTAAGGCCATTTTCCCTGCTCGAGCGGGGATTAGCCTTGCGGTCCGCATGACAATCTTCTCCATTTTGCCCTATTTTCTGCATCTCTCCTTGTTAACCCCCTTGCCCGCATTTCTTCTTCCACCATCTTTAGCCAAGTCTTTCTCGGTCTTCCCCGTCCTCTACTTCCTTCTAAATTCATTTCCATCACTCTTCTCAACCAGTCACTTTCATCCTTCCTCAACACATGACCAAACCATCTCAACCTGTTCCTCTTCACAGCATCAATCACAGGCTCCATTCCCATCATCTTTCGCAATTCATCATTTGTCTTCCTCTCTCCCAACGATACTCCGCACATCCACCGAACCATTCGCATTTCCACCCTTTCCAGCCTTCGTTGCTGCTCAACGTTCATTACCCATGTCTCGCTCCCATATATCACAACACTTCTCACACATGCAGCATACACCTTACCCTTCAGCTTCAACGACACTCCCCTCCTCATCAGCACGCCACTCAGTTCCCGAAACTTCTTCCATGCACATCTCACTCCAGCAACCGTTGCCGAGTCTGATCCACCTTCTCCATTCAGCATGCCTCCGAGGAAGCAAAATGTTTTCACACCTTCCAGCTTCACGCCGTCTCCAAGATCCAACTCAACATTTCCTCCATCTGCAGCTCCCTCTGTGCACACCTTTCATTTGAATGTAGCTGCCACACTGGTTAATGACCCTCTCAGACCACTACATTTTTGATGAACCCACTCTGCGCACATTGTACATTGAATGGAGTTCACTCCGACACCCTTCCTGCACACAGCACATGGCCACTTCCCAGTTCTTTCCACCTCACCACATGTTTTACCACTTGCCATCCCCTTCGTCTTTCCGATATTCACCTTCAGACCTTTTGTCTCCATACATTCCTTCCATTTGTTCATCTTTTCCTTCAGTCCATCCATACTTTCCACAATCAACACCAGATCATCTGCATACAACAACTCCCACGGTAAACCCTCCTTTACATTCTGAGCCAGGACCTCCATCACAGCTACAAATAGTAGTGGACTTAGTACCGACCCCTGATGCACTCCCACCTTCACCACAAACTCACCACTGTTCCCGTACTTCGTCCTTACAGCTGTGCCCGCTCTTTTGTACATTGCCATCATTACTCTGATCAACCATCCTCCACGCCTAACTTCCTCAATGCCCATGCCAATACTTTGCGTGGAACCCTATCGAATGCTTTCTCCAGATCAACAAACCCAAGAAACAACTTCTTCCTCTTCTCCATGTACTTCTCCTGCAACTGCCTCACAATAAAGAGAGCGTCTGTCGTTCCTCTTCCTGGAATAAATCCAAACTGCATTTCGTCGATCTTCACCTTCTTCCTTATCCTCCTCTCCAACACCCTTTCCAATACCTTCATTCCATGCTCCAATAACTTTTCTCGCTCGGTACGAGCCACACTCCAGAGGGTCACCTTTCCGCTTGTATAGAGGGACGAGGGTACTCAGTTCCCAATCCACTGGAATGCGGCCTTCTTTCACCACCAGATTACAGATCTCTGTCATTCTCTTCACACCCCCAACTTCCTGCTGCCTTCAACATATGTCCCACAACTCCCGTAGGCCCTCCCGCTTTTCTACTCTTCATTGCTTTTATCGTTTCCTCAACTTCCTTCTCAGTTATCTTCTCTGTCGGTCCTAAAACTGGGTTACTCTCTATGTTGCCATCCCATTCATTCTCTGTATTCAACAGCATTTCCATATATCTTTTCCATCTTCATATAATTCCATCTGGGTCCACAACGATTTGTCCCACTTCATCCTTCAAGCAACTCACCCCCATCACATCACACCTCTCTTTCGCTATCTGCTTTGCAATCCTAAATACCGCTCTCTGACCCTCTTCCAAATCCAAGCGTTCTCCGAACATTTTCGTACATGCCTCCTGCGCCTTTGCTACCTCTTTCTTTGTAGCCTTCTTGGCTGCCTTATAACTTCCATGCTCTGCTTTTTCTGCTCCCGTACCCTTCGCCTTCTGCCACTCCTTGAACTTCTTCCTTTTCTCGTCAATCCTCTTTCCAACTTCATCATCCCACCACCATGTTTCCGAGTGCCTCGGTGGTCCTTTTGTCCATCCACATACCTCACCAACGGCTCCCAGCAGACTATCTTGCATTGACATCCAACCACTTTCAAGCTCAACCACATCATCCTCTGCCATACTCAGCCCGTCTTTTAATGCCTCCCTTACTGTCACCTATTTCACCCTCCACACCTTCATTCTCGGTTGGTACTTCACCCGCCGAGCTCTCTTCGCACCTTGCACCCTTATGTCGCAGACAACCAAGTGGTGCTGTGAAACAGCCTCCTCCCCCGGGATCACCTTTGTGTCCCAGAGGTGCCCCCTGTCTCGCCTACGCACCAGCAGGTAGGCAACGGTTGTCGTCGACCCACCTGACGTGTATGTAACAAGCTTATTATCCTCTTTCTGGAACTGAATATTACAAATCAACAAATCAGCTCCATCAGCAAACTCAAAAAATCCTTTCACCTTCTCCATTTCTCACACCATATCCATCCCTCAAAACCGTCCATACTCCTTCCCACATGCCCATTTAGGTCTCCTCCGACCACAACAACTTCCTCATCTTTCACGTTTTCCATTGGCTTCTCTATCGCACACCAGAACTTGTCCTTCTCTTCATCGCTCCGACCAACCTGCGGAGCATATCCCGAGATGACGTTCACCAAGAGCTTTCCAATCATCATTTTCACCATCATCAACCTGTCACTCAGTCTAGTCACACTCACCACACTGTCTACAAACTCCTGACAACAGGACACCAACACCATTCACGCCCTCCGGGCACCCTTGCCACACAAACTTGTATTTCTGTCCCTGCCTACCCTTCACCATTCTCACACCACTTCCCTTCCATCTCGTCTCCTGCACACAACATATGTCCACTCTTCTTCTGGCCGATACTTCCACCACTTCTCCTGATCTCCCTGTCATTGTCCCTACATTCCATGTCCCAAACCTCAGAAACCGATCTCCACTTCGGGCTGTACCCTGCCCATATGTAGTTGTAATTGTCATGGTTCTCTTTTTGAGGCAATGTTTTTCTGGCCGGATGCCCTTCCTGACGCCAACCCTCTTAGTTGCCTCCTACGACACGCAGGGATACGGTGTACCTATTCTAAACCAGGGTACACACCGATGTAGCAGGAGCCCGGACCAAGAGAGAAAATGGCGGTGCTCTGCCTTTTTGTCCTTGGTGCTGGAATGTTTGACGCTGACGTCACACTCTCACCAATCATGCCACGCCATCGCATCGCTCCATCCAATTATTCTTTGGGGCGTGGCTTCACAGCCACACTTGTCGCTCATCGAGCATATTCGGCTCGGTGGTGTTAGTAGTGGTGCCCAGATCCGGCGATTGCGTTATTTATTTCAGATGCTGATCGCATGGCTGGTGGTGTAGTGTTTTATAAGAACAAAGAGGAAACTACAGAGGCAATTTACACACAGGAAATCTACTCTTATACCCTTCCTAATTAGCATAGCTCCATCCCTCGCATGGAGACAAATATACACTTACGTGACATCCGGGCCTGACGATTACAGGAAGGTTTCTTCTTCTTCACGACAGTAGGAGCACACTACCCTATAGCCCCGCGGTCGGGAACCTATGGCTCGCGAGCCATATATGGCTCTTCCGGTGACGGCATATGGCTCCCAGACAATTTTGAGTTGAAAAAAAAAAAAAAATCAGTTTGGAACTGATTTTAAAATACTTGTGATATTTCTTAATAATACTGTGTCATTTTAAAGTAAACAGAAATTAGTTTTGAAGATAAATTTCACGGGTCACGGGTCACCCGTGGGTCGGGTCGGGAACCAATGGCTCGCGAGCATGTCCGCGTCATTGTAAAGGTGAAGAAATCAATTTTATCAGATAGCCAACTAGTTTATCCGCTTCAACCCTTGTAACGGAAAAGATGGCGAAAAGAAAAAAAGACGATGATTACCGTGCATTCCAGGCTGCGTGGACAGAGGAATTTGCATTTGGTGAGAGAGCAGGATCTGCGGTATGTCTAATATGCAATGATAAAATTGCATCGATGAAACGGTCAAATATAAAGCGGCACTTCGATACGCACCATGCTTCATTTGCATCGAAATATCCAGCGGGGGACAGCAGGAAAAGGGCATGCGAGGAGCTACAGCGGAGAGTGCAGACGAGTCAGCAGCAACTACGTGTGTGGACCAAGCAAGGTGACGGGAATTCCGCTAGCTTTGCGGGTGCTTTGGCAATAGTAAGGAATGGAAAGCCATTCACAGATGGTGAGTATGCCAAAACATTCATGCTTGATGTGGCCAATGAACTGTTTGATGACTTCCCAAATAAAGACAAGATAATCAAACGAATAAAAGACATGCCCCTGCCAGCAAGAACTGTGCACGATCGTAGCATCATGATGGCAAATCAAGTCGAGGAAACACAAATTAAGGACATAAACGCCGGGACATACTTTTCTCTCGCGTTAGATGAGTCAACAGACGTTAGCCATCTATCTCAGTGCAGTATAATTGCCAGGTATGCTGCAGGTGACACACTGCGTGAGGAAAGCTTGGCTGTTTTGCCAATGAAAGGGACAACAAGAGGAGAGGATTTATTCACGTCTTTCATGGAGTTTGCTAAAGAAAAAAAACTACCGATGGATAAACTTATTTCTGTCTGTACTGATGGTGCACCCTGTATGTTGGGGAAGAACAAAGGATTTGTAGCGCTTCTCCGTGAACATGAAAAGAGAGCCATCCTAAGTTTTCATTGCATCCTGCACCAGGAGGCACTTTGCGCTCAGACGTGTGGCCAGGAGCTTGGTGAGGTGATGTCGCTGGTCATTCGAGTGGTCAACTTTATTGTTGCCCGAGCTTTAAATGATCGCCAGTTTAAAGCTCTGTTAGAAGAAGTTGGGAATCATTATCCCGGTCTGCTTTTACACAGCAACGTGCGTTGGTTGTCAAGGGGGAAGGTGCTCAGCCGTTTTGCAGCTTGCCTGAGTGAAATCCGGACTTTTCTTGAAATGAAAGGCGTCAAGCATCCTGAGCTAGACAACACTGACTGGCTCCTGCAGTTTCACTATCTCGTGGACATAACTGGCCATCTGAACCAGCTCAATGTGAAAATGCAAGGTATTGGAAATACAATCTCATCCCTTCAACAAGCAGTGTTTGCATTTGAAAGCAAGCTGGAAGTCTTTCTCAGGGACATTGAAACAGGTCGTCTTCTGCACTTTGAAAGACTGCAACAATTTAGAGATGCATGCTTAGCAAGTGACTCCACTCAACATCTGGATCTCCAGCAGCTAGCTGGCTTTACGTCCAATCTCCTGCAGTCATTCAAAGCACGTTTTGGAGAATTTCGTGCGCGCACTGGTCTTTTCAAGTTCATCACTCATCCACATGAGTGTGCAGTGGACAAAATCGACCTGACATGCATCCCCGGGGTCTCTATCGGAGACTTTGAGCTGGAAGTTGCTGACCTGAAGGCATCAGACATGTGGATGAGTAAGTTCAAGTCACTTAATGGAGAGTTGGAAAGTCTTGCGCGACAGCGAGCAGAGCTGGCGAGGGAACACAAGTGGACAGAAATGAAAAATCTTCAACCTGAAGACCAGCTGATTCTTAAAACATGGAACGAGCTTCCTGTGACATACCACACAATGCAGCGTGTGAGTATTGCCGTATTGACCATGTTTGGCTCTACATATGCATGTGAGCAGTCATTCTCGCGTATGAGGAACATTAAGACCAACCTACGCTCACGTTTAACTGATGGAAGCCTCAACGCCTGCATGAAGCTCAACCTCACCACGTATGAACCAGACTACAAGGCCATCAGCAAAACCATGCAGCACCAGAAGTCGCATTAAAAGTAAGACATTTAATTTATTATACGTTAAAAATACTATATGGCTCTCAATGAAATATATTTAGAAATATTTGGCTTTTATGGCTCTCCCAGTCAAAAAGGTTCCTGACCCCTGCTATAGCCTATACAATCCTACCTTGACTAACGTATTCCATTACCTGCACCCATAAATGTAACAATACTTTGTGTCCCCCAGTGTGGATTGCATTTACAAAGTTTCATTTTAAAATGTTTAAAATGTACCTGTAATTGTATTTTTTGGTATTTGATCTTTTGGGGGGGGGGGGGGGGGATAAAACCCCCCCTTTTTGGGGGGGGCGATAAAAACGACACTGCACTTGCACCTTATTGCCATGTAGTGATCATAATTACCAAGTTTGGTGACTTTCTGCTCAATCGTTTAGGAGAAGATAGCGTGATGGACAGACAGACAGACAAAGAGACAATTACAATATTCCCTCCTGCCACCCCACTCCCATTATATATTTTAAGGCGTGGGGATAAATATGTCTCCCAAAGTGATTAGCACCCATCGTTTCCAAAGCAAAATACTGAAACTGCTATCTTTCATGGCCATACCAAGCTGGCCAAAGGTGACACATGGGGGTGACACAAAAAGCCATGAAAAAAACATTATTGAAAAAACTGCTTAAATTCTCCGAATACATTCCTGGAATCAAACGGAAATCAAAACTTTACAAGTGACTGTGTGCATAACAATAATAATGCCAGAATTCATCATTTGCTTTACCCACCGAAGCACAGTCATTCCCAGTGACTAGGCAAGACACTGAGCCCCCAAGTTTGTGAGCAGCTGAAATGGCGTTCAACGTGACAGGTGCCACGGCTCCAGCAACTGGCTCTGCAACCACAAGCGTGCTTTGCAACCTCCGTAAAGGTCCAGCCTGAAGGTAAAAAAAAAAAAAAAAGTGAAAACAAAGAAAACAGCAACACAATAAATAACTTGGGCAATTAAATCAGATTTGAATAGTTGCAGTTGAGAAGTCATCAGAATTAACTTGGTTTCCATATTGCAAACCTGAAAGCATTTTGCAAATATCGTAAATTCTTTAAAATACTGCATTGTCGTGCGGACCCTTCCGGTTAATACCAGGGACCGCAGAAGACCAGAACGGCTTTAATGGAGGCGACGACCAACTCGGATTCGGCTATAAAACGCGGGAGGAAAAAGGGAAGTGGAAAGCTGTGAAAAAGCGCTTACCTTCTGGTGAACCGATGGCAGTTGCAGGGAAATTAAGGTACTCACGAATGACAAGATTTATCGTACAAAAATAGAGATTTATTCCACGGAACCCGAAACAAGGAAACGCGACGGCAATCAATTAAACTAAATCCTATATTGGGATCCCACACACCGGACTTCAGAAACGAACAAGGGAAGATGAATTAATAAAAAGGAAACGTCATGTACTTGTAAATGTGGGGTGTGGATGCAGCCTTATCTCGTCTGTCGTCTTGTATTGTCTGTCGTCCAAACACGGCTCTGCTCGGCCCCGTTCGCGCGCCACCAGGCCTCGCTCCAAGCTCCAATCGGTCGCACACCACGAGGTCCGTACACCACTCCAAGCTCCAGAAGCACCGATCGCACACGAGGCCCCAAAGCACCAAAAGCACCGAGCACTGCTCCAAGCACCACGCAGATGGCGAGCCAACGACCACCAGGACCTCTCAAGACCAAAAGGAAAAGCGCAGAGAGCACAAGACAGCCAGGGAAGGACGCGCGCACGAGAGTTCGAGCTGCCAGAGAGACGTGCTGCGCAAGCAAGAAGATCCGGATGTGCAAGACCGAACTGCTGAAATGCAAGAGGGCAAGAGGGAAAATGTCGTTCGGCGCGCCCCTATATAGCCTTGCGGCGGTGACGTCAGCCTTGGCGCGCCACCTAATCAGTGCCCTCCACCGAATCACAGGCCTGTAACGTGGTCATAGCTCGTGCCACTCGAGGCCTGCCAGAGGTGTAGCTGGCGGCGGCCATCATCGGCGGTGCCCTGAACTGGCCTCTTGCCTGTTTTCTTCCGAAGTCCTTGTCAGGGAAGGGAATTTACTTACTGTGTGCACTACAGGGCCTGTCTAAGCGTCTATGTTGGTGTGCATTGCCATAAGGGACAAAGGTTTGACTACCAGGTTTGACACACAGGGGCCGTTATCTTTAATCCCTAACTACCTAGCACACGAACATCCTGGTATGTTCACAGGAATACATCTTAACCCGACAAACCGCACTAACACAACTTATTACAAGGTAGATTCCCTATCGCGACAGTCGAAGCATGTTACCTATTCAGATCTACCTGACTCTAGATATTGCTTTACCCTACCGACATAATATTTTTATATCATCCATTGTGCATAAAATAAATAAGCTTCCTGCTTTGCTCCAAAACTGAAAATAAATAACAAAGTGATCACGACTGCTCGGTAAACTTTCTTCTTTCACATAGGCTGACTTCATGTGCACATTTTGATTTTGCGTAAAAATCCAACTAGAGTAAAAACTACAACGGCACTCAGTAGAGAGCATACCTCTGCCTGGTTGGCCATATTACTCAATGGTGAAGAATCACTTAAAAATTATACCAGCTGGATCCAGATCCGGATCTTCACCAAAATTAAATTGATTCTTCTTCGTTGCACACACAACCTCTCCAACAACTTTCGTCCAAATACATCCATAACTCTTTGAGATATCCTGCTATGTATCGTTTTTGGCCTAATCTCCAAATGGTGAAGAATCACTTTCAAAATTCTAATAGCCGGATCCGAATCCGGATCTTCACCAAAATTAAATTCATTCTTCCTCGTTGCACACACAACCTGTCCAACAAGTTTCGTCCAAATCCATCCATAACTTTTTGAAATATCCTGCTATGTATCGTTTTTGGCCCTACCTCCCAATGGTGAAGAATCGCTTTAAAAATTCTCATAGCCAGATCCGAATCCGGATATTCACAGAAATCTAATCATTTCGTCCTTGTCACATACACTACATCTCTGCCAAATTTCGTACGAATCCGTCTGCAACGTTTTGAGATATTTTGTTCACAAACAGACAGGCGAACAAATCAAAAATCGGTCAGAGACCGAGGACTTGCCGGAATGAACTTTTTTTAATCGGCCATTTTGGATTAAGTTTTTCGGTTTTTCCAAGATGGCGGATGAACCACGTGACCTATGACATCATCATTAACATATTTTATTCCCCATGGAGAGTTCTTTACAATGAGCCATGTCTCAATTTTTTCTATTCAGCACTTTCGGAGATATAGAGGTGCAAAGTTTTTCGGTTTTTCCAAGATGGCGGCCAAACCACGTGACCGATGACGTCATTATTATTTGTTTTCTCCACCAGTTTATGCCGACATGGCACTCAAGAAATTGCATCTTGATTGGATGAAGTTTTGTACTTGTCGAATTATCGAATTATGACGTCATAATGGAGGCCTTGGGCCCAGAGAGTTAATTGGGCACAGTCTATTCCAGGGCAAGACAAATACGTGTGTAAAGTATGGTGATTCTATGTGCAACGGTGTAGACGTAGTACTGTGCACAACCAGACAGACAGACAGAGAGACAAACAGATGAAAAATCGGTCAGACTGAGGACTTGCCAGAATGTACTTTTTTATCGGCCATTTTGTACAAATATGGCGGCCGAACCACGTGACCGATGACGTCATCATTATTTGTTTTCTAAACTAATTTATTCCTTGATGATGTTCAAGAAATTTAATCTTGATCGGATGAAGTTTTGTACTTGTCGAATTATGACATCATAATGGAGGCCTTGGGTCGAGAGAGTTAAAAATTGGGCACAGTCTTTTCCAGGGCAAGACAAATGTGTGTAAAGTTTGGCGATTCTACGTGCAACAGTGTAGACGTAGTACTGCGAACAAACAGAAAAAGACAGACAGACAAACAGACAAACAGACAAACCAACCGATCAACATACTTGCCGGAATCTTTTCCGGCAAGTAACAAACCAACCAACCAACATACTTGCCGGAATCTTTTCTGGCAAGTAACAAACAGACAAACAAATGAAAAATCGGCCAGAGACCGAGGACTTGCCGGAATAAAAAATATGGGGGCCAAACGACGTGACCGATGACATCATTTTTTTTTTCTCCACCAGTTTATGCCGACATGGCGCTCAAGAAATTGCATCTTGAATGGATGAAGTTTTGTACTTGTCGAATTATCGAATTATGACGTCATAATGGAGGCCTTGGGCCCACAGAGTTAAAAATTGGGCACAGTCTATTCCAGGGCAAGACAAATATGTGTGTACAATATGGCGATTCTATGTGCAACGATGGAGACGTAGTACTGCGCACAAACAGACAGACAAACAGATGAAAAATCGATCAGAGACCGAGGACTTGCCGGAATGTACTTTTTTAAATCGGCCATTTTGGACAAATATGGCGACCGAACCATGTGACTGATGACGTCATCATTATTTGTTTTCTAAACTCATTTATTCCTAGATTATACTCAATAAATTTCATCTTGATCGGATGAAGTTTTGTACTTGTCGAATTATGACGTCATAATGGAGGCACCTATGACATCATCATTAACATATTTTATTCCCCATGGAGAGTTCTTTACAATGAGCCATGTCTCAATTTTTTCTATTCAGCACTTTCGGAGATATGGACGTGCCAAGTTTTTTGGTTTTTCCAAGATGGCGGGCGAACCACGTGACCGATGACGTCATCATTATTTTTTTTCTCCAACAGTTTATGCCGACATGGCACTCAAAAAATTGCATCTTGATTGGATGAAGTTTTGTACTTGTCAAATTATCGAATTACGACGTCATAATGGAGGCCTTGGGCCGAGAGAGTTAAAAATTGGGCACAGTCTATTCCAGGGCAAGACAAATATGTGTGTAAAGTATGGCGATTCTAGGTGCAACGATGTAGACAGAGTACTGCACACAAACAGACAAACAGACAGACAAACCAACCAACCAACATACTTGCCGGAATCTTTTCCGGCAAGTAACAAACAGACCAACATACTTGCCGGAATCTTTTCCGGCAAGTAACAAACAGAGAGACAGACAAACCAACCAACCAACATACTTGCCGGAATCTTTTCCGGCAAGTAACAGACAGACAGATGAAAAATCGGTCAGAGACTGAGGACTTGCCGGAATGTACTTTTTTATCGGCCATTTTGGACAAATATGGCGGCCGAACCACGTGACTGATGACGTCATTATTTGTTTTATAAACTAATTTATTCCTTGATGATGCTCAAGAAATTTCATCTTGATCGATGAAGTTTTGTACTTGTCGAATTATGATGTCATAATGGAGGCACCAATGACATTAAAATATTTTATTCCCCATGGAGAGTTCTTTACAATGAGCCATGTCTCAATTTTTTATATTCAGCACTTTCGGAGATATGGACGTGCCAAGTTTTTTGGTTTTTCCAAGATGGCGGCCGAACCACGTGACCAATGACATCATTAACATATTTTATTCCCCCTGGAGAGTTCTTTACAAAGAGCCATGTCTCAATTTTTTCTATTCAGCACTTTCGGAGATATGGAGGTGCAAAGTTTTTTGTTTTTTCCAAGATGGCGACCGAACCACGTGACCGATGACATCATTAACATATTTTATTCCCCATGGAGAGTTCTTTGCAATGAGCCATGTCAATTTTTTTCTATTCAGCACTTTCAGAGATATAGAGGTGCAAAGTTTTTCGGTTTTTCCAAGATGGCGGCCGAACCACGTGACCGATATCATTATTTGTTTTCTCCACCAGTTTATGCCGACATGGCGCTCAAGAAATTGCATCTTGATTGGATGAAGTTTTGTACTTGTCGAATTATCGAATTATGACGTCATAATGGAGGCCTTGGGCCCAGAGAGTTAAAAATTGGGCACAGTCTATTCCAGGTCAAGACAAATATGTGTGTAAAGTTTGGCGATTCTACGTGCAACGGTGTAGACGTAGTGCTGCGAACAGACAGACAAACAGACAGACAGATGAAAAATAGGTCAGAGACCGAGGACTTGCCGGAATGTACTTTTTTAAAATCGGCCATTTTGGACAAATATGGCGGTCGAACCACGTGACCGATGACGTCATCATTGTTTTCTCAACTAATTTATTCCTAGATTATGCTCAAGAAATTTCATCTTGATCGGATGAAGTTTTGTACTTGTCGAATTATGACGTCATAATGGAGGCACCTATGACATCATTAACAATTTTTTTCCCCATGGAGAGTTCTTTCTATTCAGCACTTTCGGAGATATAGAGGTGCAAAGTTTTTCGGTTTTTCCAAGATGGCGGCCGAACCACGTGACCGATGACGTCAACATTATTTGTTTTGTCCACCAGTTTATGCCGACATGGCACTCAAGAAATTGCAGCTTGATTGGATGAAGTTTTGTACTTGTCGAATTATCGAATTATGATGTCATAATGGAGGCCTTGGGCCGAGAGAGTTAAAAATTTGGCACAGTCTATTCCAGGGCAAAACAAACGTGTGTAAAGTTTGGCGATTCTACGTGCAACGGTGTAGACGTAGTGCTACAAACAGACAAACAAACAGACAAACCAACCAACCAACAATCTTGCCGGAATCTATTCCAGCAAGTAACAAACAGACAGACAAACAAACCGATCAACATACTTGCCGGAATCTTTTCCGGAAAGTAACAAACCAACCAACCAACATACTTGCCGGAATCTTTTCCAGCAAGTAACAAACAGACAGACAGACAGGGGTGAAAATATAACCTACATCCACCTTTGGTGGCAAAGGTAAAAAATACAAAATGAAAATTGATGATTTTATGCAGCCTTGACCTTTGAGCTTTAGATCTAAAAAAAAAAATCGGCTTCTAGCTTTTGATTGGTGAACCAATTATGTGACCCGATATGCAAATTCTTCTAATTTCAGGTCAATTGAACAAAAATTGATGATTTTATAATAATAATAATAATAATACATTTATTTTATATAGCGCTTTTCAAGAAGCCCAAAGGCGCTTTGACAGAGTACAAAAAACAAGTGCAAAAAGACAAAAATCAATAGGTAAATTAATCAAAGCAAAAGGAAGGAGAAGGAGAAGAGATAGTCAGGGGTTAAATGCTGTGGGTTAAATGTTGAATGCAGTGTTGAACAGGTGGGTCTTGAGTGATGTTTTGAATGTGGTGAGTGAGGAGGAGTCTCTGATGGTGTGAGGTAGTGAGTTCCAGAGGGTGGGAGCAGCGATGGAGAAGGCCCTGTCCCCCCAGGATCTGAATTTGGTCTGCATGGGGGGGGGGGGGGGGGGGGGGTCAGGGGTCAGGGGGGGGGGGGTCAGGAGGTTGGTACCAGCAGAGCGGAGGTTGCGGGTGGGAGTGTGTCTGGAGAGGTCAGCCAGGTAGGAACGGGGGCCAGGTTATGGAGGGCTTTGTAGGTCAAGAGGAGGATTTTGTACTGGATTCTCTGGGGGATGGGGAGCCAGTGAAGCTTGTAAAGGACGGGGGTGATGTGGTCACGGGTCCGGGAATGGGTGAGTAGACAGGCAGCGGAGTTCTGAATGTATTGGAGTTTATTGGTGATTATCGAGGGTGAACCATAGAGGAGGCTGTTGCAGTAGTCCAGACGGGAGGTGATGAAAGTGTGGATGAGGGTTTCTGCAGCCGTGGAGGAGAGGGATGGACGGAGACGGGCGATGTTTTTCAGGTGAAAGAAGGCTGTCTTTGTGATCTGTTTAGTGTATTTGTCAAAGGAGAGGGTTTGGTCAAAGATGATGCCAAGATTCCGGATGTGAGGGGAGGTGGATACTGGGAAACCGTCGATGTTGAGGGCAAAGTTATGGGTGGATTTGGTGAGCGTTTTTGGGCCAATGATGATTATTTCAGATTTATCATAGTTAAGTTTGAGGAAGTTGATTTGAAGCCAGGATTTTATTTCAGTGATGCAGTTTGTCAGGATAGAGTGGGTGGCGGTGGAGATGGACTTGGTGGAGATGAAAAGCTGGATGTCATCGGCGAAGCAGTGGAATTGGAGGCCATGACGGCGGATCAAGTGACCAAGGGGGGACAGGTACAGGATGAAGAGGAGGGGGCCGAGAACTGAACCTTGGGGGACACCTTGCGGGAGGGGAGCAGTGGGGGATTTGCAGTTATTGATTGAGATGAATTGGCGTCTGTCAGAGAGGTATGATTTGATCCAAGAGAGGGCAGTGCCGGTAATGTTAAAGGTGGTTTCAAGTCGGGTGAGGAGGATGGTGTGATTGATGGTGTCAAAGGCGGCGCTGAGGTCGAGGAGGATGAGAATGTTGAGGTTGGCAGCGTCAGAGGAGAGGAGGAGGTCATTGGTGATTTTGAGGAGAGCAGTTTCAGTACTGTGGTTGGAGCGGAATCCGGATTGGAATGTTTCATACAGGTTATTGGCAGAGAGGTGATGTTTGAGTTGAGTGGCTACAGCGCGTTCCAAAACTTTTGACAGAAAGGGTAGGTTGGAGATGGGTCTGAAGTTATTTAGGGTGTCAGGGTTGAGTCCAGGTTTTTCCAGAATGGGGGTAACAGCAGCAATTTTGAGGGATGGTGGGACGATGCCTGTAGACAGGGAGGAGTTTATTGTTGCAGTGATAAGTGGAGAGAGAGCAGGAAGGGAGGCCTTGACAAAGCTGGAGGGGATGGGGTCAAGAGTGCAGGTGGCAGTTTTCATTCCTATGAGGAGTTCAGAGAGGTCAGTCGGGTAGACTGGGGAGAATTGAGACAGGGGTTGGCAGGAAAAGGGGGGGCAGGTGGTTTGAGGGGGAGCGGGTGCGGTGGTGGTTAAGCTGTTGTCGATGTTGTCAATTTTGCATTGGAAGAATGAAAGGAAGGAGATGCAGTTGTCTACTGTGAATGACTGGGTGGTGGTGTTCAGGGGGCTGAGGAGTTTGTTTATTGTAGAGAAGAGTGCTTTTGGGTTTCCAGAGCCAGAGTGGATAATTTGAGAGTAGTAGGCGGAGCGGGCATGGGAGAGGGCATCTTTGTAGTGCTGTAGGTGGTCCTTGTAGGCTTGGGAGTGAATTGTGAGACCTGTTTTATTGCGGAGTCTTTCAAGTTGGCGAGCACGAGTTTTCATCATGCGGAGTTCAGGGGTAAACCAGGGAGAAGAATGGGTGAAAGAAACTGTTTTGGTTTTTATAGGTGCAAGCTGGTCAAGGCAGGAGGAGAGAGTGTGGTTGTAGTAGTCAGTGAGGTCAGAAGGGGTGTGGAAGTCAACGAAGGGAGAAGTGGACATTTTTTCAGAGAGGCTGGATGAGAATGAGGTAGGTGAAAGAGCGTTTCGCTTACGGAAGTTGATAGTGCGATAATGCCTTGGTGCTGGGGTGGGGATGTTGATGGTCATAGTGATGGCTAAGTGGTCAGAGAGGGTGAGGTCGGAGCCAGAGAGATGGTGCAAATTAATCCAGTAGAGCAGACAAGGTCCAGAATGTGACCACGGTTATGGGTAGGAAAGTTGACATGTTGAGTGAGGTTAAAGCAGGTGAGTAAATCAGTGAAGTCAGTGGTTATTGTGGAGTCAGTGGAGTCCATGTGGATATTGAAATCACCGAGGAGGAGGATTGAGGGGGAGAGGGAACAGAGCTGGGTCAGAAAGTAGGAGAAGTCAGACAGGAATGATGGGTGTGGTTTGGGAGGGCGGTAGACAACAGCCATGACTGACTGTGTGTGACCAGAGAGTTTAAAAGCCAGGTGTTCAAATGATGGAGCAGATGAGATGGAGATGAGGCTGGTCTTGATGTCCTGTCGGTGAATTACGGCAATTCCACCACCTCGGCCCTCCGAGCGTGGTTTATTGATGTTAGAATATCCATTGGGTGTAGTGAGATTGAGTGAGAAGTAGTCCAGAGGTTGTTGCCAGGTTTCAGTGAGACAGAGAAAGTCCAGTTTATTGTCCAGAATGTAGTCGTTCAGGATGAGGCTTTTGTTGTTGAGGGACCGGGTATTGAACAGGGTGAGCTTGATGTTGTTTTGTACGGTGGGGATGAACTCAGGTGATTTAGCCAGGGTTTGCAGACAGGAGGTGCGATCGTGTGCGTTGCTGTGACCAGGTGCGCTGGGACGATGAGTGGGAGTGCGCTGAGCCGACCAGAGTACGGGAATGGAGTGACCTGTTTGTGAGTAAACAAACTTACGACCGGAGCCTCTATGAATGTATCTGGGTCGTCGCAGGAGTCCGTGGTATCTGATTGCAGAGATGCATGATGGGGTGGAGTGAGTATTGAGCAGAAGAAGCCTTGCGGTGGAGTACCTCAGAGCCATGCCAGGCAGGAGCGAAGGGACGAGTATGAGGCCAAGGTCGAGGAGGCAAAGCGGCAAACGCAGCGGCAAACGACCGCAGCCGCTAATCAAGACCACAGCGGCAAACAGCCACAGCCGCAAACAACGGCCACAAACAACGGGAGCGGGCCTGAGGAAACAGTGGAGGAGCCGGGCAGGCGAAGCCAGGAGCAGAGCCGGGACCGAGCAGAGGGCAGACCCAACGGTCAAAAATCCGCCACAACCACCAGAAAGCAAACTAAGTACAAAGGCCCAGTCGGAGAAGCGGCGAACAAGTAACGCCAGCGTCCTCTCCAGACCGGACCGAACAAAAACAATCGAATCCTACCTTTTGATTAGTGAACCAATTCAGTGACCTAATATGAAAATTCTTTAAATTTCAGGTCAATCGGATGAAAATTGACGATTTTATGTGATGCTGACCTTTGACCTTTTGACAAAATTATTAATTTTCCTTCTCTGTATTATCATGATAAAGGTTTGGCGAAACTTTGATGACAAAACTCAAATGGTTAAAAAAAGTTATGGCCCGGACAGGGTCGGATGGACATGGACGCGCGAACGCACACACACACAACCACACAACCACAACCGCACGCACACACACACACACACACACACACACACACCGCAGTCCGATGTCACACCACCATTTCGCAGTGGGCGGTATAAGTAACTCAGAGCTTTGGCTGGCTCTGAGTTCCACCAGCACCCATCGTTCCCCCATCACCCCCAAATCCTCGTTCCACCAGCAGCCCCAAACCCTTGTTCCACCAGCACACTCACCCCTCGTTCCACCAGCACACTCACCCCTCGTTCCACCAGCACTCTCACCCCTCGTTCCACCAGCACACTCACCCCTCGTTCCACCAGCACACTCACCCCTCGTTCCACCAGCACACTCACCCCTCGTTCCACCAGCACACTCACCCCTCGTTCCACCAGCACACTCACCCCTCGTTCCACCAGCACACTCACCCCTCGTTCCACCAGCACACTCACCCCTCGTTCCACCAGCACCCTCACCCCTCGTTCCACCAGCACCCTCACCCCTCGTTCCACCAGCACCCTCACCCCTCGTTCCACCAGCACCCTCACCCCTCGTTCCACCAGCACCCTCACCCCTCGTTCCACCAGCACCCTCACCCCTCGTTCCACCAGCACCCTCACCCCTCGTTCCACCAGCACCCTCACCCCTCGTTCCACCAGCACACCCAAACCCTCGTTCCACCAGCACCCCCAAATCCTCGTTCCACCAGCACCCTCACTCCTCGTTCCCCCAGCACCCTCACCCCTCGTTCCACCAGCACTCCCAAACCCTTGTTCCACCAGCACACTCACTCCTCGTTCCACCAGCACCCTCACCCCTCGTTCCACCAGCACCCTCACCCCTCGTTCCACCAGCATCCTCACCCCCTCGTTCCACCAGCACACTCACCCCCTCGTTCCACCAGCACACTCACCCCTCGTTCCACCAGCACCCTCACCCCCTCGTTCCACCAGCACCCTCACCCCTCGTTCCACCAGCACCCTCACCCCTCGTTCCACCAGCACCCTCACCCCTCGTTCCACCAGCACCCTCACCCTCGTTCCACCAGCACCCTCACCCCTCGTTCCACCAGCACCCTCACCCCTCGTTCCACCAGCACCCTCACCCCTCGTTCCACCAGCACCCTCACCCCTCGTTCCACCAGCACCCTCACCCCTCGTTCCACCAGCACCCTCACCCCTCGTTCCACCAGCACCCTCACCCCTCGTTCCACCAGCACCCTCACCCCTCGTTCCACCAGCACCCTCACTCCTCGTTCCACCAGCACCCTCACCCCTCGTTCCACCAGCACCCTCACCCCTCGTTCCACCAGCACCCTCACCCCTCGTTCCACCAGCACCCTCACCCCTCGTTCCACCAGCACCCTCACCCCTCGTTCCACCAGCACCCTCACCCCTCGTTCCACCAGCACCCTCACCCCTCGTTCCACCAGCACCCTCACCCCTCGTTCCACCAGCACCCTCACCCCTCGTTCCACCAGCACCCTCACTCCTCGTTCCACCAGCACCCTCACCCCTCGTTCCACCAGCACCCTCACCCCTCGTTCCACCAGCACCCTCACCCCTCGTTCCACCAGCACCCTCACCCCTCGTTCCACCAGCACCCCCAAATCCTCGTTCCACCAGCATCCTCACTCCTCGTTCCCCCAGCACCCTCACCCCTCGTTCCACCAGCACTCCCAAACCCTCGTTCCACCAGCACCCCCAAATCCTCGCTCCACCAGCACCCACAAACCCTCGTTCCACCAGCACCCACAAACCCTCGTTCCACCAGCACCCCCAAATCCTCGTTCCACCAGCATCCTCACTCCTCGTTCCCCCAGCACCTCGTTCCACCAGCACTCCCAAACCCTCGTTCCACCAGCACTCACAAAACCCTCGTTCCACCAGCACCCCCAAATCCTCGTTCCACCAGCATCCTCACTCCTCGTTCCCCCAGCACCTCGTTCCACCAGCACTCCCAAACCCTCGTTCCACCAGCACTCACAAAAGCCTCGTTCCACCAGCACTCCCAAACCCTCGTTCCATCAGCACTCCCAAACCCTCGTTCCCCCAGCACCTCGTTCCACCAGCACTCCCAAACCCTCGTTCCACCAGCACTCACAAAAGCCTCGTTCCACCAGCACTCCCAAACCCTCGTTCCACCAGCACTCCCAAACCCTCGTTCCACCAGCACCCCCAAATCCTCGTTCCACCAGCATCCTCACTCCTCGTTCCCCCAGCACCTCGTTCCACCAGCACTCCCAAACCCTCGTTCCACCAGCACTCCCAAACCCTCGTTCCACCAGCACTCCCAAATCCTCGTTCCACCAGCATCCTCACTTCTCGTTCCCCCAGCACCTCGTTCCACCAGCACTCCCAAACCCTCGTTCCACCAGCACTCCCAAACCCTCGTTCCACCAGCATCCTCACCCCTCGTTCCACCAGCACCTCGTTCCACCAGCACTCCCAAACCCTCGTTCCACCAGCATCCTCACCCCTCGTTCCACCAGCACCTCGTTCCACCAGCACTCCCAAATCCTCGTTCCACCAGCATCCTCACCCCTCGTTCCACCAGCACCTCGTTCCACCAGCACTCCCAAACCCTCGTTCCACCAGCACTCCCAAATCTCGTTCCACCAGTATCCTCACCCATCGTTCCCCCAGCCCCTGCCCACCCCTCGGACCCTCAACACTCGTTCCCCCAGGACCCTTCCCCTCATTCCCCCAGGATCCCCACTCAATTCCCCTCGTTCCCCAAGGACCCCCACCCCTCATTTCCCTCGTTCTCCAGGATCCCCACTCAATTCCCCTCGTTCCCCAAGGACCCCCAACCCCTCATTTCCCTCGTTCTCCAAGATCCCCACTCAATTCCCCTCGTTCCCCAAGGACCCCACCCCTCATTTCCCTCGTTCCCCCGGGATCCCCACTCAATTCCCCTCGTTCCCCAAGGACCCCCACCCCTCATTTCCCTCGTTCCCACGGGATCCCCACTCAATTCCCCTCGTTCCCCAAGGACCCCCACCCCTCATTTCCCTCGTTCTCCAGGATCCCCACCCCTCGTTCCCCCAGGACCCCCACCCATTTCTCTCACTCCCCCAGGATCCCCACCCCTCGCTCCCCCAGGACCCCCACCCATTTCCCTCGCTCCCCCAGGACCCCCACCCATTTCCCTCGCTCCCCCAGGACCCCCACCCATTTCCCTCGCTCCCCCAGGACCCCCACCCATTTCCCTCGCTCCCCCAGGACCCCCACCCCTCGTTCCCCCAGGACCACCACCCCTCGTTCCCCCAGGACCACCACCCCTCGTTCCCCCAGGACCACCACCCCTCGTTCCCCCAGGACCACCACCCCTCGTTCCCCCAGGACCCCCACCCATTTCCCTCGCTCCCCCAGGACCCCCACCCATTTCCCTCGCTCCCCCAGGACCCCCACCCATTTCTTTCGCTCCCCCAGGACCCCCACCCATTTCCCTCGCTCCCCCAGGACCCCCACCCATTTCCCTCGCTCCCCCAGGACCCCCACCCATTTCCCTCGCTCCCCCAGGACCCCCACCCATTTCCCTCGCTCCCCCAGGACCCCCACCCATTTCCCTCGCTCCCCCAGGACCCCCACCCATTTCCCTCGCTCCCCCAGGACCCCCACCCATTTCCCTCGCTCCCCCAGGACCCCCACCCATTTCCCTCGCTCCCCCAGGACCCCCACCCATTTCCCTCGCTCCCCCAGGACCCCCACCCATTTCCATCGCTCCCCCAGGACCCCCACCCATTTCCCTCGCTCCCTCAGGACCCCCACCCATTTCCCTCGCTCCCCCAGGACCCCCACCCATTTCCCTCGCTCCCCCAGGACCCCCACCCATTTCCCTCGCTCCCCCAAGACCCCCACCCATTTCCCTCGCTCCCCCAGGACCCCCACCCATTTCCCTCACTCCCCCAGGACCCCCACCCCTCGCTCCCCCAGGACCCCCACCCCTCGTTCCCCCAGCCCATTTGTCCGTCCACCTCTCAGTTTTCGCTTTCGTTCCTTCTCCCGAGCTTCGTGAGGAAGATTCACAAAATGATGAGATTCATAAAGTTTTACATTTGTAAAATATCAATGAAGCAACCATTCATAAAACCTATTTGTCCCTATCAACAGTAAGGGTTAAAATTTACCATGACGGAGAAAGCAGCTCTTGAGAACATCGTAAGGTTACAGCTGGACCAGATGAGTGCTTGACATAAACCAACGAGGAGACCGAAGGTGTCACAAAATGCCCAAAGCAACGACGTGTCCAGATATGGCACAAACTGAGCAGAAAAATAAACAACCTTCAATCACCCCGGAAGTATTTGTTCAGTAAAGACTTTAAATTCATCTGTAAATTTGTTTTACAAAAGAACATTTATTTATGCTGCTTTTAAATGTATGTTGGCGTGGAAGCCTGGATGGAAACATGGATATGAAGAATTAGAAATCAGTTTAAAAAGAGCCTTTAATAATACACCTCTTTATTACTGTCACCAACTACATCATCATGGCATTTTGCATTGGCTTTTCGCATTTGCCCTTTTTAAATCTGCCAGTTCAAGTCCATCAGTGTGAGGACGAAAATCTGGCTCTCAGATCCATCGACGGCAACGATCGCAGTGTCCTTCGACCTAGGTAGGCCATTGTGTGCCGGTACTCTGACAGGATTCCCGATCTGGGGTTAATTGTGTAATTATTCCCGCTTGCTGGAATGTGGATAGAGCACGAGATCGGGGGACCAAATAGTCTCCTTCCCGCGCTCACTTTCCTTGTTCGTGGTGAAATTTTGAATTAAATGTGAAAAGTAACGTGTGTTATTGTAATGTTCTGCCATCTGCTGGCAACTAAGAATAGCACATGATTTACTAACCGGGGACTTGTCAAACTGAAGAAGAAACTGAAGAAGAATAAAATGAGCTGGGGTGAACCCACTGATCTCTATACTAAGTGGATTGGAGGCTCGACGCCAAATCAACGCTCATCGGTCCATTCGCTGTGAAGTCACCGGAAGTAGATTCGTCGCCATATTGGTTCCCCCAGAAAATCTGCGTCCGTTCATTGTCTTTATCAAAAGACAATGCCTGCTATATTTAATAAAATAATTTAATCGAAATTTCAACAAAACATTCCATTCAAATTGACTTTAGACAGCAAGTTGCTGTGAGGAAAGATGCCGTCCTGTACACATGTTGCTATTTTATATTCTGTAATTATAATTTATCATAATTTGGCAATATCCTGACATGTCTTGGAGGAGAATAACAAAAATATTTACTATGACCATCATGCTTCTCTGCCCAGAAGTATAACTCAGAAGTTTGTTTTCACTATACTCTTCTGATTCTGATTCTTTGATAAATGGATGCAATTTATTTTCAATGTTACTCACTTCAGTAAGAATATTGAGCCATGTGGAATGAAAAAACAAAACAAAACAAAACCAACACTTGACCACAAATATGGTACGTATACAAGTATTCACATACCAATTTATTTTGCAGATCCATGTTATATTATCAGCCATGAAAAAGTAAACGCAGTCCTATTTTCCTATTCTTTAAATTTTTAAAGAATATTTAATTACTATTAATATTTAATATTAATATTAATATTATTTAATATTTAATTTAATTTATTTTATTATATTTAATTAATTACTTATTTAATATTATTATTTATTATTAGAATATTTAATTTATTTAATATTTAATATTTAATTAGAGGGAATTTAAAGAATTTAATATTTCCTTGTCAGCATATTTCCTACGAAAATTCCACCTTCCCACTTTATTTTATTCCATTGCGAATTGATTTTAATCCGTTCCAGGGTTGAAAAAGCATTATTAGCCGGCGAAGCCGGTGTTGTGAATGAACGTGTACGTATTATGTTGAAAAACTAGATTTTGCTGGATCCTTTGAGAATTCCAAGCTTTGACGCACCAAATCACTCAATGGATGCCGCCATCGTGTGGATGCGGAAGTATGCATAAAAAATTGAGAAAAAGGTCAATAGGAGTTTGTTTCACCCGTCTTTTTTGATTCACAATCTTATGCACCTCTAATTTGTAATTAAAATACTTTAAGACCAACCTCGTTCCCCGGGCCCGCATGGGCCCAGGTTATCATCAACGAAAATCGTCACCAAACACCGGAACCAATGAGATTCGAGCATTTGAACAAATATTTCAAAAACCAAATCGCTCAATGGAGGCCGCCATCTTCCGGATGCGGAAGTATGCATAAAAAAATTGAGAAAAAGTTCAATAGGAGTTTGTTTCACCCGTCTGTTTGATTCACCATCTTATGCACCTCTAATTTGTAATTAAAATACTTTAAGATCAACCTCGTTCCCCGGGCCCTGGTTATCTTCAATGAAAATCGTCACCAAACACCGGAACCAATGAGATTCGAGCATTTGAACAAATATTTCAAAAAAACTCATAACCGGTACCGCGTATCGGAGGCTGAAAACGGCGTCAGATATTCTAAAATTGACGAAGAATTGTTTTTTAGAAATCTCGCGGCCGTAGAGGATAGTTTTTCACGGCCGGAAATATCCGAAATTGAGACAGAATTCACCGAATTAATCAAGAAAGAAATTTTATAAATTTTAATCTCACCCACAAAGCAAATGGTGCCATTTTGAACTAGGTACGGTACCTACTACACCTACCTACGACCAACAACCTAACCTACTGATGGCATAGTGATGGGTAAAATAATGGCAAGAGGCTTTGGCTTCGCCGGCTCATTGCGGCTTTGCAGTAGTGTGATGTTTGTTTGTTTGTTTTTTTGTTTGTTTGTTTTTGTATACTGAATCGAGGCTCGTGAAAGAGCTAACATTTACTTCACAAACAAATCAACCAGACAAACAAAATATATAAAAAGAGGGAGCGGAAGACAAGATGGGGAGAGAAGGGGAAGCACACAAACACAACATTTGAGAGCAGGGAGATGTGTGGAAGGGAGAGGGCTTGGGGGGAGGAGGCATGGGAAGGGGGGGGGGGGAGGGAGAAGTATAAAACACAAGGACACCAAGGACTTCCAGGACAGAAGTTGGTATTTCAAAAAAGTGGATTTGGGGTGAAATTAGCGGGGGTAGAAAAACGGGTTTTGGATGGGGGAAGATAAGAGATGGTGGTGAACAGCTGTTTTAAAGACCTGCAGGGTGGAGTGGGATTGAAGAGAGTGAAGGAGTTTGTTCCAGAGGCAGGAGGAAAGAGGAATGAAGGAGTGAAGGTGAGCAGAGAGTCTTGATTTTGGCAGTTTAACCATAAGAGGGTTGCAGGCAGATCTTGTGCGACCTGTAGGAATATTTGCGGGACAGAGCCCAGAGAGAGCTGGGGGGGGGGGGGGGCAAGGCCAGAGAGGAGTCGGTAGAAGACGGAAAGACCACCAACAACCTGCCTGCGGTGAGTGAGTGAGAGGCCCTTGGAGTTAGCTTCATCGCGGGAGATTCCAATGATTCTGAATGCTTTGGTCAACAGCGTGAAGACGAGCTAGGTGTGAGGCAGGAGCAACAGCCCAGAGGGGAGAGCTGTATTCCATTGAGCTGCGGATGAAAGCCTTGTATGTGGTGAGGAGCTCAGGTGTGCCAAGGAAGGACTTCGCACGACGGAGGATGCCCAGTCGGCGACTGGCTTTGGAGGCCAGATTTGAAATGTGGTTTTCCTTCAGAAAGAAGGTTATATATACCTACGAGTCTGGGAAGGGATTTAAAAAGATCTCCAAACAATTTGAAATCAATCATTCGACTGTCCAGAAGATCATCTACAAGTGGAGAAGATTCCAAACAACTGCCAACTTGTTCAGGCCAGGCCGCCCCAGCAAGTTCGGCCCGAGAGCAGACCGCAAGATGCTGAAAGAAGTCTCTAAGAACCCCAGAATGTCATCACGGGACCTACAGGTAGCTCTTGCCAATGTTGATGTCAAAGTGCATGAGTCTACCATTAGAAAGAGGCTGCACAAATTTGATCTACATGGGAGGTGTGCCAGGAGGAAACCTTTGCTGTCCAGAAAGAACATCAGGGCAAGACTAAAGTTTGCCAATGAACACCTAGGCAAAGACCAGCACTTCTGGAACAATGTGCTCTGGACAGATGAGTCAAAGATCGAGCTATTTGGCCATAGTACCAGAAGACATGTTTGGCGAAAACCAAAAACAGCATTTGACCACAAGAACCTGATACCAACTGTAATGCATAGTGGTAGAAATATTATGGTTTGGGGCAGCTTTGCTGCATCAGGGCCTGGGCAGCTCACCATCATAGAATCCACGATGAATTATTCATTGTACAGGAGGGTGCTTGAGGATAATGTGAGGCCATCTGCCAGAAAGCTGAAGCTCAACCGAAGGTGGACCTTGCAACATGACAATGACCCTAAACATACCAGTAAATCCACCAACGAATGGCTGAAAAGAAAGAAATGGAGGGTTCTGGAATGCCCAAGTCAAAGCCCGGATCTAAATCCCATCGAGATGCTGTGTGGGGATTTGAAACGAGCTGTGCATGCAAGAAACCCCTCAAACATCGCACAGCTGAAAGAATTGTGCATGGAGTGGGCAGAAATTTCTCCCAGTCGATGTCAGAGACTGGTAGACAGTTATAAGAAACGCCTACTTGAGGTTGTTTCTGCCACAGGGGGCAATACCACCTATTCGAGCCAACGGTGTACTTAGTTTTTCCACATGCGAAATTTGCATTTATGTTTATTTAAATTATACAATGGACTACAAAATGTAAATGTTTCATGATATTTGTTATATTATATCACCTTTATCTATCAATATTGTTGAAATGAAGATCAAATGTTGAAATATGTTGAAAAAGTCAAAACTTTACATGGGGTGTACTTACTTTTTCACGTGACTGTAGATAATTGGGGTTTTCCTCCCACCTTGAACTCTCTCCCTCAGATATGCTACCCAGACAGAACCCATACTTTGGCTACCCTTAGGGATCATGCAAAATCTGGTTGGATTTGGTTGAGTAGTTTTTTCGTTTTCGAAGCATATCCTGGGTGTCCAAAAGTAGTGCAGTGATATGTCTGTAGGCCCGCTGCGCTTGGTCATTTGAAATTCTATTTGTAAAGTACAGTTCCACAATTGTAATATGTTTTTGATCCGTCCATCGATTCATGGTAAATCTCCAGGGTTAGAGCATAAATCTAGGAAAAAAACAATATTGCTGGGGATTAGCAGTTACAAAATATTCAAAACCAAATTCACTGCACTACTTTTGGGACACCCTGTATTATACCTGAAGGACTGAAGCTACGACAACAACAACACCCGTTGCTTGCACAATGTGATCGGCATTATTCACAAGAATAGCCACATCACTAATCCAGCCAGATGCCAACTGGTTGTAGCCATCCAAACTTTTCCATGCCTTCACTTCTTCCAGTGTGTAAAAACTTTTAATAATAAAAAAAACAACTATCTGGATATAAAATAGTCGGAGTGTTTGTCTCGCTTCTTGACCTAACTGTATTTGGCAATTCATATGGATGGGTCTGTGTTGCCTATGAACCTCTATTTTGTTATAATATCGCTCCCTAAAGTGTCCAACATATCAACACACCCAAGCTTTGACCCTCATTGTTTGGCCATGAAAACACCCAAAGCACAATTAATCAACCGATCATGAATGGACTTTCCTTTCTTCTCATATATATGTCGACGAGTAGACAACAGGCTGTTGTGAGGCAATTCGTTTTCAATAGAGTATGGAATATTTAAGGAGTTTGACAGGAATGTATTTTGACAGCATAATGGCAGGGAATCATGGAAATTCCACGAAATGTAGGATGTGACTGAGTCGTCAACCGCTTTCTTCTTCAAGTCTGCATCCCCTGCCATTATGCCTTCAAGTCTTCAAGTTGGGAGGCCAACTCCAACTCTGCATCCCTTCCCCTCCCAACACAGTATCCTACCCCCCCTCACCCCCCACCCACACCCAACTCCAAGTCTGCATCCCTCCCACCCTCCCTACTCCAGGTCCACAACCCTTCTCCCTCCCAACTCCAAGTGGGAATCCCTCCCCCCATCCCATCTCAAATTCTACATCTCTCTCAATTCCAAGTCCACATCTTCCCCCCCCACCTCCCAACAAAGCTGGTCTCCAATGGCAGCCACAGGCTGGACATCCTTCTTCATGACATCCTCAGTCCTACCTTAGTAAATCTAACCTTCTCACATCCAACAAGGCTTTTGTCTGTAGCTCCATGGAGTACTTTTCTTCCATGTGACCTGATGCCTCACACCTGTCACTCCTGGATGCTGTGGAATCCAAATTCTCAACATTAGTCAGGTTCACTATGTCAATAAATTATATTTCGTTCAAAATCATGGTAGATTAGCAAACCTATACATTTTTGGAAAGGTTATAGCATAAGGAAACTAAAAATCAATGTTTACATTTGGAGAGATACCTGTATGGCGGCCATTTTGGATTTTCAAAATGGCCACTGTAAAATACATATTTTGTTCTATTTCTGCCTCTAATTACCCGAAAAACTTTTAAAAATATACTAAACCTATATTTTCAGGGACAAGGAATCCAATGAAAGTATCAAATTAGTGCTATGGGGAATGGTAAGACACGAATCAAAGGTTTTGAATTGCAAAATACTGTCTTTATATTCGCGATAAGTTGCATAATCAAATACATGTTATCGTTTTGTACAGGCAGTTAATAACATCAAAATGTGTCACAATAATTCATATCACCAAACATACACAGGCAGTCAGCAAAATCATATATACACATGCAGTCAGTATAACTTCACATCTACACAGGCAGTCAATGACAAAATATACACAGGCAGTCAATGGCATCAAACATACACGATTACAGAATATGCCATTTAGAGTTCGTCATCACTGTCCTGTGTGTCGTATCCGACAATATAGTCCGCATCGTTTTCACAGTCCGTTCCACACAAGCAAAGGTCGGTCAAATTGATTGGCAAATCGAATTGGTCGAATGGTCGATCGAATCGAATTCGATGAATCGAATCGAATCGAATCGATCGAATTGGTCGAATGGTCGATCGAAGCGATTGGTCGAATGGTCGAATTGGTCGAATGGAATTGGTCGATTGGTCGAATCGAATTGGTCGGAATTGGCAAATGTAAACATTGATTTTCAGATTTTCCATGTAATAACGTTTCCAAAAATGTATAGGTTTGCTAATCTACCATGATTTTGAACGAAAAAACATAGTGAACCTGACTACATCATTGGCAATCACAAAAAGAAGCACAGAACTTGCTGCTTTCTCATCACAGACAGGATGGTGGTCTCTCTGGTTCTACTGCCTCTCCTCAGGTCATGCTCCATCTGCTCTTTCATGCTTCCTTACCTCCCTGCCTACTCTTCATCAACAACATTCTTATGGCAACCTCCTCCTTGTGAAACTCCAACAATCCAGGCTCACTGTTATGTCCACTCATTGTTAGTCTCTTCGCTTGCTTGTGGAATCTCCTTCCTGGATCAATTCCACTCGTATCTCCAGGGATTAAATTTGTGATTTTTATATCCTTATCCACCTCCGCACATACAGGGTGTTTCAAACAAAGTGGACTATTTGAGCAGCCTGATATTCTGTCATTTCTAATGCTATACCCTTCTCTCTTGCAAGTTATGGTGGTGGTGCTTGTAGTATGCCATTTCTAACAAGTAGTAAGTAGGACCCTACGTCACCTATGGTGTTCACAGTGGAACAAAAAATGAAAATTGTGACTTTGTGGTTTGTGACAAAATCCGACGTGCAGGTGCGCCAACGATGCTGTCAGTATTACAATGTTGACACCCATAATAGACCTTCCAATGGGCGTATTCAGTGGTTTGTAGAGTACTTCCAAGCATTTGGAAGCGTGAAAAATCAAAATGAAGGTAACAGTGGCCGCCGACCAAGTGTGACCAAAGACCAAAGGAACATTGATCTTGTGAGACTCTTTTTTTTTCTTTTTTTTCTTTTATTTTTGTATACAAGATCGAGGCTCGTGAAAGAGCGAACATTAATCACACAGAAAGACAAACAGACACATAAAACAAAAAACATCGGGAGCGGTAGACAAGATGGGGAGAGAGGGGGAAGGACACAAACACAACATTTTAGAGCAGGGACCGAGAGACATGGAGACATCGAGAGAACTGTGGGAGGGAGAGGGCTTTCGGGGGGAGGCATGGGAAGGGGGTGGGGGGTGGGAGAGGTATAAAACATATGGACACTGCCAGGACTTCCAGGAAAGAAGTTGGAATTTCAAACAAGGTGGATCTGGGGTGAATTAGTGGGGGTAGAAAAGATCAAGGTTTTGGATGGGGGAAGATAAGAGATGGTGGTGAACAGCTGTTTTAAAGACCTGGAGGGAGGAGTGTGATTGAAGTGAGTGTGGGAGTTTGTTCCAGAGGCGGGAGAAAAGAGGAATGAAAGAGTGAAGGTGAGCAGAGAGCCGAGATTTCGGCAGTTTAACCATCAGAGGGTGGCTGGCAGATCTTGTGCGACCTGTAGGAATATTTGGGGGACAGAGCACAGAGAGAGCTGGGGGAGCAAGGCCGGAGAGGAGTCGGTAGAAGACAGAAAGACCACCGACCTGCCTGCGGTGAGTGAGTGAAAGGCCCTCAGAGATAGCTTCATTGCGGGAGATTCCAATGATTCTGAAAGCTTTGGATTCAACAGCGTGAAGCCGAGCCAGGTGTGAGGCAGGAGCACCAGCCCATAGGGGAGAACAGTATTCCATTGAGCTGCGGATGAAAGCCTTGTATGTGTTGAGGAGCTCAGGTGTGCCTAGGAAGGACTTCACACGACGGAGGATGCCCAGTCGGCGACTGGCTTTGGAGGCCAGCTTGGAAATGTGGTTTTCCCAAGAAAGATCATGGCAGATAGTGAGACCCAAAAGCTTGAGTGACAGAACTTCTTGGAGAGGATCGTTGAGAAAGTAGATGGGAGGGTTGTCCAGTCGATCTTTTCAGAGAGACATAGTAAGAGTGTGAGATTTGTCAGGATTGAAAGACATGTTCCACTTGTTTGACCAGTCTGTGATTTTGTCCAGGTCTTCAGAGAGTGAGGAGGCTGCAGACTGCCGATCTGAGGGAAGAGGAATGGAGCGGCAGAGAGTGGAGTCATCAGCAAAGAGATAGAGAGGATTTTCCAGAGAGTCGGAGAGATCATTGATAAAGACCAGAAAAAGCACAGGGCCCAGCACACTGCCTTGGGGAACTCCAGCCTGAACAGGAAGAGGAGATGAGAGAAATCCATTCAGGGCCACACGTTGACTACGACCAGAGAGGAAGTCCGCAAGCCATGCATGGAGATTTCCATGGATACCATAGGAGGAGAGTTTGGTGAGCAGAGCTGGGTGCCAGACCGTATCGAAGGCACGTGATATGTCAAGGGAGACAGCTCTGATTTCCTGTTTGGCATTGAGGACCTCCATCCATTGTTGAGACAGCAGAAGCAGCATGTCCAGAGTGGAGTGACCTGGTCTGAAACCAAATTGATGATCAGAGATCAAGCCATTGGAGAAGAGGAAAGATTTCATATCCAAAGCAATGATGGATTCCATGACTTTGCTGATAATTGGGAGCAGGCTGATTGGTCTGTAGTTGCAAGGATCTGTTTTTGCACCTTTTTTGTGTAAAACGGTAATGTTTGCTGATTTCCAGGATGCTGGCAGATGACCTTGAGCAAAAGATAGGGTGAAAAGAACAGAGAGAGGGTGAGATAGAGCGGCAGAGCAGGACCCGTGGGCTGATGCCGTCTGGTCCAGTTGCAGAATCAGAGTCGAGGTTTGACAAAAACTCCACCTTGTCAGGAGAGAAGGACACAGAGTCCAGGAGCAGTTGGGTTCGACTGGGAAAGGTGGGAACAGAGAGAGATGGGTTTGGGACTAAGGATTTTGAGGCAAACACAGAGTTGAGGCATTCGGCTTTGTCACGTGCGATGTCAACTGTGTGGCCATTTGAGGTAAGGGAGGGGATGGAGGGGGAACAAACACCAGAAACGGATTTGACCAGACGCCACCAGGATTTGGAGGAAGGAGACAGGTTTGAGAGTTCATTCTTGAGTGAGGAGAGATAGTGCTTCCTGGCACTCCTGAGGGTAGACACACACTTGTTCCGAGCTTGGTGGAAGGAACTGAGATTGCCTTTTTTTTTTTTGTATACTGAATTGAGGCTCGTGAAAGAGCTAACATTTATTTCACAAACAAATCAACCAGACAAACAAAATATACAAAAAGAGGGAGCGGAAGACAAGATGGGGAGAGAAGGGGAAGCACACAACCACAACATTTGAGAGCAGGGAGAAGTGTGGGAGGGAGAGGGCTTGGGGGCAGGAGGCGTGGGAAGGGGAGGGGGGGGGGGAGAGGTATAAAACACAAGGGGACCGAAATTAGCGGGGGTAGAAAAGATCAAGGTTTTGGATGGGAGAGGATAAGAGATGGTGGTGAACAGCTGTTTTAAAGACCTGGAGGGTGGAGTGGGATTGAAGAGAGTGAGGGAGTTTGTTCCAGAGGTGGGAGAAAAGAGGAATGAAGGAGTGAAGGTGAGCAGAAAGTCTTGATTTTGGCAGTTTAACCATAAGAGGGTTGCAGGCAGATCTTGTGCGACCTGTAGGAATATTTGGGGGACAGAGCCCAGAGAGGGCTGGGGGGGGCAAGGCCAGAGAGGAGTTGGTAGAAGACGGAAAGACCACCAACCTGCCTGCGGTGAGTGAGTGAAAGGCCTTTGGAGTTAGCTTCATCGCGGGAGATTCCAATGATTCTGAACGCTTTGGTTTCAACAGCGTGAAGACGGGCTAGGTGTGAGGCAGGAGCACCAGACCAGAGGGGAGAGCAGTATTCCATAGAGCTGCGGATGAAAGCCTTGTATGTGGTGAGGAGCTCAGGTGTGCCAAGGAAGGACTTCGCACGACGGAGGATGCCCAGTCGGCGACTGGCTTTGGAGGCCAGATTTGAAATGTGGTTTTCCCAGGAAAGATCATGGCAAATAGTGAGACCCAAAAGCTTGAGTGACAGAACTTCTTGGAGAGGATTATTCAGAAAGTGGATGGGAGGGTTTTCCAGTCGGTCTTTTCGGAGAGACATCGTAAGAGTGTGAGATTTATCAGGATTGAAAGACATGTTCCATTTGTTTGCCCAGTCTGTGATTTTGTCCAGGTCTGCAGAGAGTGAGGAGGCTGCAGACTGCCGATCTGAGAGATGAGGAATGGAGCGACAGAGAGTAGAGTCGTCAGCAAAGAGATAGAGAGGATTTTCAAGAGAGTCAGAGAGATCATTGATGAAGACCAGAAAAAGCACAGGGCCCAGAACACTACCTTGGGGAACTCCAGCCTGAACAGGAAGAGGAGATGAGAGAAACCCATTCAGGGCCACACGTTGACTACGACCAGAGAGAAAGTCCGCCAGCCATGCATGGAGATTTCCATGGATACCAAAGGAGGAGAGTTTGGTGAGCAGATCAGGGTGCCAGACCATATCGAAGGCACGTGAAATGTCAAGGGAGACGGCTCTAATTTCCTGTTTGGTGTTGAGGACCTCCATCCATTGTTGAGAAAGCAGAAGCAGCATGTCCAGAGTAGAGTGACCAGGTCTGAAACCAAATTGATGATCAGAGATCAAGCCATTGGAGAAGAGGAAAGATTTCATTTCTGAAGCAATGATGGAATCCATGACTTTGCTGATAATTGGGAGAAGGCTGATTGGTCTGTAGTTGCTGGGATCTGTTTTTGCACCTTTTTTGTGCAAAGCGGTGATGTTGGCTGATTTCCAAGCAGATGGCAGATGACCTTGAGCAAAAGAGAGGGTGAAGAGAACAGAAAGAGCGAGTGAAAGAGCGGAAGCACATGATTTTAGGACCCGTGGGCTGATGCCGTCAGGACCAGTTGCAGAATCAGAGTCGAGGGTTGACAGAAACTTTTCCACCTTGTCAGGAGGAAAGGACACAGAGTCCAGGAGCAGCTGGGTACGACTGGGTATGGTGGGTACAGAGAGGGATGGGTTTGGGACACAAGATTTAGAGGCAAACACAGAGTTGAGGCATTCAGCTTTTTCACGTGCAGAGTCAGCCGTTAAGCCGTTTGAGGTGAGGGAGGGGATGGAGGGGGGACAAACACCAGAAACAGATTTGACCAGACGCCACCAGGATTTGGAAGAGGGGGACAGATAAGAGAGTTCGGTCTTGAGAACGGTGAGATATTGTTTCCTGGCTCTCCTGAGGGTGGACACACACTTGTTTTGGGCTTTGTGAAAGGAAATGAGATTTCCTTCCATTGGATTTGCTTTCCAGGAGACGAAAGCAAGTTGTTTCAGGGCAACAGCCTCACCACAAGATTCCGTGTACCATGGACGGGAGGAAGGGTATGACAACTGAAGACGAGATGGGATAAATCTGTGCATGAGAGAGAGCAATTTACTTTGAAAGAATTCCCAGGATGAGTTGATGTCAGAGGCGCTAGAGATGGGAGACCAGTCCAGATGATTGATGGCTGCTTGAAGACCGTGCCAGTTGGCCTGAGTGAAATGCCAGACTCGTCGACGCTGAGGAGGCTCTCTGAGAATGGTCAGAGAGATGTCCACTTTGACAAGCACATGATCAGATGAGCCGATTGGAGCAGAAGAAGAGCAGCAGACATTTTCAGGGAAGTTTGTCATCACCAAATCCAGAAGAGAAGATGCTCCGTTGACTGAGATCCGGGTCGGGAAATTGACAGATTGTGTCAGTCCCAGTGAGTCGCAGAAGTCCTTTGCTGAAGAGCCATGGCTGGTGAGAGAGGTACCCACACCCAGCCAACTGGCATGGTGACAATTGAAATCACCACATATGAGGAAGAGAGAGTTGGGATGGGTAGATAGAAGTTGGTCCATATTATCAGACAGCGAGATGTAGATGGAGTCATCGCTGTTTGGTGGACGGTACAACACACATATGAACAAAAGTTGTGAGCGAAGGGGAAGCCGTAGCCAAAGGTATTCCTGGGGGTGAGGTGGAGAGAGGGCAGTGGAGGGCGAGTGAGGAAGAGAGTTTTTTATAAAGATAGCAACCCCACCTCCAGGACGAGGGTCAGGTCTATCATACCGGAGGAGGGAGTAACCTGGGAGAGATACCAAGGAATCAGAGACATCATGAAGGAGGAAAGTTTCTGTTAAGCAGATCACATCTGGTTTGTCACAAGCAACCTGTATGGAGAGGTCAGTCAAATTTGAGCGAAGGCCCCGGATGTTTGAGGTCCATACCGTTAATGAAGAGGAAGGGGGAGCATCGGGTCCAGAACAGGGGGGGGGAGGGGTAGGGTAAGATGTGGAAGAGGAGGAAGAGGTAGGGAGTGCTGTTGAAGGTGTGTCAGAGATTTCAGAGATTTCAGAATAGCTTGGAGAAAGGGAAGAATGGGGTGGACAAAAGGTTGTTGGATTAGATTAGGACAAAAGGCCTTCAGTTGGATTAGCCTTCCAAGAGGCAAAGGCAAGTTGTTTCAGGGCACCTGCCTCACCACAAGATTCAGTGTACCATGGACGGGAGGAAGGGTAAGACAACTGAAGGCGAGATGGGATAAATCTGTGCATGAGAGAGATCAGTTTGCTTTGGAAGAATTCCCAGGAAGAATTGATGTCAGAGGCAGTGGAGATGGGAGACCAATCCAGATGATTGATGGCTGCTTGAAGACCGTCCCAGTCGGCCTGAGTGAAATGCCAGACTCGTCGACGCTGAAGAGGCTCTCTGAGAATGGCCAGAGAGATGTCCACTTTGACAAGCACATGATCAGAAGACCCGATTGGAGCAGAAGAAGAGCAGCAGACATTAGCAGGGAAGTTTGTCATAACCAAGTCTAGAAGAGAAGATACTCCATTGGCTGAGATCCGGGTCGGGAAATTGACAGATTGTGTCAATCCCAGTGAGTCACAGAAGTCCTTTGCTGAGGTGCCATGACTGGTGAGAGAGGAACCCACACCCAACCAGGTGGCATGATGACAGTTGAAGTCACCACATATGAGGAAGAGAGTTGGGATGAGTGGATAGAAGTTGGTCCATGTTGTCAGACAGTGAAATGTAGATGGAGTCATCACTGTTTGGGGGACGGTACAGAACACATATGAACAAAAGGTGGGAGCGGAGAGGAAGCCGTAGCCAGAGGTACTCCTGGGGGTGAGGAGGAGAGAGGGCAGTGCAAGGAGAGTGAGGAAGAGAGTTTTTGATAAAGATAGCCACCCCACCACCAGGCCGAGGCTCAGGTCTATCATACCGGAGGAGGGAGTAACCAGGAAGAGATATTAAGGAATCAGAGACATCTTGAAGGAGGAAAGTCTCTGTTAAGCAGATCAAGTCTGGATTGTCAGAAGCAACCTGTATGGAGAGATCAGTCAGGTTTGAGCGAAGGCCCCGGATGTTTGAGGTCCATACCGTTAATGAAGAGAGAGGGGGAGCATCGGGTACAGGACAGGGGAGGGGAGGAGTAGGGTAAGATGAAGGATGAGAGGGGGAGGTAAGGAGAGCAGTTGATAGTGTGTCAGAGATTGCAGAAGAGTTCCAAGAAAGGGAAGGATGAGGAGGATGAAAGGTTTGATGGTGAATGGATGAGGCACAGTGAGGGGTTGTTTGAGGGGGGGCAGAGGAAAGTAGAAGGTTGGGGGGGGTGGAGGTATGAGATAGAAGGGGGACGAAGTGGGGAGGAGGCAGCTTTGAGGAGGGGGGAGGAGGGAGAATTGGAGAGGAATGGTATGGGGGGAGATTTGAATGGGAGGGGTTGGGGGGGAGTTTTGAAGGGGAGGAGTGAGGGGGGAGTTTAGGAGGGGAGGGGCAAGGGGGGAGTTTAGGAGGGAAGGGGCAAGGGGGAAGTTTAGAAGTGGAGGGGCAAGGGGGGAGTTTAGGAGTGTAGGGGCGAGGGGGGGATTTGGAGGGGAGGGGCAAGGGGGGAGTTTAGGAGGGGAAGGGCAAGCGGGGAGTTTAGAAGTGGAGGGGCAAGGGGGGAGTTTAGGAGTGTATGGGCAAGGGGGGATTTGGAGGGGAGGGGCAAGGGGGGAGTTTAGGAGGGGAAGGGCAAGGGGGGAGTTCAGGAGTGGAGGGGCAAGGGGGGGGATTTGGAGGGGAGGGGCAAGGAGGGAGTTTAGGAGTGTGGGGGCGAGGGGGGGATTTGGAGGGGAGGGGCAAGGGGGGAGTTTAGGAGGGGAAGGGCAAGGGGGGAGTTCAGGAGTGGAGGGGCAAGGGGGGGGATTTGGAGGGTAGGGGAAAGGGGGGAGTTTTGGAGGGGAAGGGCAAGGGGGGAGTTCAGGAGTGGAGGGGAAAGGGGGGAGTTTAAGAGTGGAGGGGCAAGGGGGGGAGTTTAGGAGTGTAGGTGCAAGGGGGGGGGGTTTGGATGGGAGGGGCAAGAGGGGAGTTTAGAAAGTGGATGATTAATGAAAGACGAACATTGAAAACAAATTGCGTTTGTTGTGATTTTCAAGTTAGCAATCCGATTCAGAACGATGGAGGAGGGATGGAATGAATGTGAATTTAGACCATGTAGTGAGGGAGACGTATAAGATATTGAATTTCTTTTTTTTGAAGTGGAGGCCCGTCTTCACGCTGTTGAAACCAAAGCGTTCAGAATCATTGGAATCTCCCACGATGAAGCTAACTCCAAGGGCCTTTCACTCACTCACCGCAGGCAGGTTGGTGGTCTTTCTGTCTTCTACCGACTCCTCTCTGGCCTTGCCCCCCCAGCCCTATCTGGGCTCTGTCCCCCAAATATTCCTACAGGTCGCACAAGATCTGCCTGCAACCCTCTTATGGTTAAACTGCCAAAATCAAGACTTTCTGCTCACCTTCACTCCTTCATTCCTCTTTTCTCCCGCTTCTGGAACAAACTCCCTCACTCCCTTCAATCCCACTCCACCCTCCAGGTCTTTAAAACAGCTGTTCACCACCATCTCTTATCCTCCCCCATCCAAAACCTTGATCTTTTCTACCCCTGCTAATTTCGGTCCCCTTGTGTTTTATACCTCTCCCCCCCCCCCCCCTCCCCTTCCCACGCCTCCTGCCCCCAAGCCCTCTCCCTCCCACACTTCTCCCTGCTCTCAAATGTTGTGGTTGTGTGCTTCCCCTTCTCTCCCCATCTTGTCTTCCACTCCCTCTTTTTGTATATTTTGTTTGTCTGGTTGATTTGTTTGTGAAATAAAGGTTAGCTCTTTCACGAGCCTCGATTCAGTATACAAAAAAAAAAGAAAAAAAAAAAGTGGAATGAGTTGGAGAGGAAATTGAGAAAAGCCTTTTAAATAGGAAGAAAAACAGCGTGTTGTAAAATACCACTGAGTAAAACACTGAAGGGGAAAGGTTAAACATATTTAAATAATATTTAAACAGAACCGTGAACAATCTTGTATGCACAAATACCAACGGGGGGAGAGCCGAGAGGGACCACCACGAGTCACGTGAACAGGGCAAACGTTGGATGGCAAGGAGATAATGGGGGCAGGGCTTACAGCACACCTGGACAGAAAATACAGGATGAGACAACAGTCCACGTGGAGAAAGGGGAAAAAATGTTTTTGGTTTGGTTTTTTTTTTTTGGGGGGGGGGGGGTGGGGGGCTGGGGATTTAGAACGTTAGACAGAGTATTATGTTCGGGGTAGAAGGGAAAAAACTAAGAGCCAAGCAAAACACGCTTAAGTTAACAAACACCGACGGGGGTACAACTACAAGGCCGCACACGAGGAGCAGAACACGATTAATTAATTACGAGTTCCAGGAAATTCAAACCAAAACTAACTATAATCAAACAATAACGCATGGACGATAAAATAACGAGTTGAAATTTGACAATCTATCTGGGGAAATGGGGGAGAAACATGTGGTCGAAGAACGAACGAACGAATAAAATGAATAAACGAATGAGAACAGAGAAGGAAATGTTTTTTTTTTTTTTTTTTTGAGTTGAGATTTACATAAGGAAGTAGGCTATGGGGTGAAAAGACTGGGAAAACAGAGAACGAAAGTTATTGGATCACAAACGACGGACCGGTGAGAGAAAAACAAAGCCTCAAGGTTGTACAGTGTACACTGTACAAGGCCTCAAGACACGACACGAATTAACACGATTTTCAATACAGGTATGAAAGATTTGCACCGAAAATCTTCGTCGGGAGACAATATATACACCATAAAATAAATACAGTTATAACGAAAATACAAATGGGAACAATTACTCTGATGTCGAAAGTCCTAAGAAATCCCATAATTAATTGGCATTCCCAGGAACTACTGTTCTCAGCCTCATCTGTGTGGTACATTTTCATTTCTGAACTCGAGCTCTAACCCGACATCATATCTGAAACTAACTCTGAATGACATGGCAAGACGAGTAACAACGTGTGATTGGTTGACCTGAATGGAAAGGTACCCAAATTGGATCAACTCCTTGTGGTTCAGTGATGAAGCACACGTCCATTTGAATGGGGCTACCAACAATCACAACAACATCTGGGGTGCTGAGCCCCCTGAGGAGGTGTCTGAGATGTCTCTCAAGGACCCCAAGTCCACTTCGTTATGTGAATTGAATGCCAGATGGGGTATGCTGGGACCATATTGGTTCGAGGACGCCAATGGTAAGACGGTGACTGTCAACGGCGAGCGGCACAGCGAGGTCTTACACCAATGTCAGTGATCTCGCTCAACTTCTGTCTCCAAACCAACTCAGACTTCCATGGTTCATGCAGGACGGTGCCCCACCGCACACTGCAGGTGACACCATCGACTTGCTCCACCAACTGTTTGGAAATCGTGTCATCAGCCTGGGCACAGCACATGAGTGGGTGACCCACAGCGTGGATTTGAATCCATTGGATTGTCTTCTTTTGGGGTGCTGCCAAAGGTCAAGATTATATATATATAATAATAACCACCTTTGGAGGCCATTTTTCCCCGCAAAGCGGGGGTTGGCCTTTTTCTGGAACCGTGGTTGTTGTTGTTTTTCGGTCCCCTATTTGAAGCAATGTTTTATGGCCGGATGCCCTTCCTGACGCCAACCCTTTTTGCCGCCTTTAACGACAAACAGGGAATTACCAGTGAACTGGTACTCAATTAGCCGACCTCGGAAGGATGACAGGCTGAGTCAACCCCCCTGGCGTTAATTCAGCGATCGACCGGGATTCGAACTCAGGATCCTTGGATCCTAAGCCGGCACCCTAGCCGCTAGCCCAACACCAGGGATCAAGATTACACCAACAAACCTCAAACCCTGGCTGTCCTGAAGCAGGAGGTGGAGGACTACTGTCAGGCTCCCACTCCAGCCACTTGCAGACGAGTTGTGGACAATTTCGGTGTCAGGATCAAAGCCTGTTTCAACAGAGGAGCACACATTGAAAATGTCAATTACAAGCAGTATAATGAGTGATTTGAAAATGGCATGGTGTGTGATTTCCATTAATGTATCACTGAACTTGCTAACCTTTGTAATTTTTCTACAATAAAACTTTCAAACTTTTTGTTTGAAACCTTTTTCAAACCTTTTCAACTTTTTTTGAAGCACCCTGTGTACTGCGAGGTATTCATATATAGAACACAAGCCCGCAATGTACTAATCACATTTACCTTCGAGTTCCTTCCTAAGTACCTGGTGGTGAAATAACTTTTTTTTTTTCATTCTCCAAATGAAAATGTTGGCCCACATGAGAGTGAAATTGCTTTAGTTTTAAAGCCTAGATATTCGACTTAAGTCACATATGTTTCATCATGAGAACCAAAGTAATAGAATAAACGTGCTGAGAGCATAATAAAAGTGACAACCCACATTCTAGTTGATGAATACAACCTGAATTTTGCTTTAAATAAAGTTAGTCGCAGAAACAAATAATAAATTCTGTTTTTATTGATGGTGTGGCCTGGCAGGCTCGGTAAGAGTACCTTTAAGCTGTCTGACCTGGGTTAGAATATCCACCCAGCTATAAACTGCCACCCTGGTGTTTTGCATGCAGGTCGATTCATCAATTATTGCACATTCCATCGGAGAAGGCCGTCAAGCCAGACGACACATCTGCTTGGTGGATGTTAAAGATCCCACGGCATCTTTTGATGAGGAGTAGGTGAGTTATCGCCGGCATTCTGAACAAATTACAAATCCCCGTCAACTTTAGCTGAGTATCCTGCTTTGGAGTGGCGATCTCTCCACAATTAGGTTCCAGTCTAGAAACGTTTCTCGACTTGTCATGAATGCACCAAAGCTATGCCAAGAGTATGGCCCTCCACCGACATCATGAATCTGGGTTTGAATCCTGACCTGACTTTGAACTGTTGCCCTGTGGTTTTGCATCAGTGAGTGGACCCTCCCTCGAATAGACATGAACCTGGTTATTAGTATATGTTTCATTGTGGTTAAAGTTACCACAGCTTTTTTTGTACGGTAGAACCCGTAAGGAAATGCCGTCTGGAACAGTATTTGTATGTATGTATGTATGTATGTATGCATGTATGTATGTATGTAGTGCCTATAGAAAGTCTACACCCCTTTCAAAATTTTCACCTTTTGTTGCCTTGCAGCCTGGAATTAAATTGCATTAAGACTGAGTTTTTCCACCTTTATTTACACATCACAACCCACAACTTCCAAGTGAAAAACAAATTCTACAAATTTCATAAAATTAATTCAAAATACAAAACGAGAATATCTTGGTTGGATAAGTGTTAGGGTTCTGGGCCCTGTGCTTTTTCTGGTCTTCATCAATGATCTCTCTGACTCTCTTGAAAATCCTCTCTATCTCTTTGCTGATGACTCCACTCTCTGTCGCTCCATTCCTCATCCCTCAGATCGGCAGTCTGCAGCCTCCTCACTCTCTGCAGACCTGGACAAAATCACAGACTGGGCAAACAAGTGGAACATGTCTTTCAATCCTGACAAATCTCACACTCTTACGATGTCTCTCCGAAAAGACTGACTGGACAACCCTCCCATCTACTTTCTGAACAATCCTCTCCAAGAAGTTCTGTCACTCAAGCTTTTGGGTCTCACTATCTGCCATGATCTTTCCTGGGAAAACCACATTTCCAATCTGGCCTCCAAAGCCAATCGCCACCTGGGCATCCTCCGTCGTGCGAAGTCCTTCCTTGCCACACCTGAGCTCCTCACCACATACAAGGCTTTCATCCGCAGCTCAATGGAATACTGTTCTCCCCTCTGGGCCAGTGCTCCTCCCATACACCTAGCTCGGCTTCACGCTGTTGAAACCAAAGCTTTCAGAATCATTGGAATCTCCCGCGATGAAGCTAACTCCGAGGGCCTTTCACTTACTCACCGCAGGCAGGTTGGTGGTCTTTCTGTCTTCTACCGACTCCTCTCCGGCCTTGCTCCCCCACCTCTCTCTGGGCTCTGTCCCCCAAATATTCCTACAGGTCGCACAAGATCTGCCTGCAACCCTCTTATGGTTAAACTGCCAAAATCAAGACTCTCTGCTCACCTTCACTCCTTCATTCCTCTTTTCTCCCGCCTCTGGAACAAGCTCCCTCACTCTCTTCAATGCCACTCGTCCCTCCAGGTCTTTAAAACAGCTGTTCACCACCATCTCTTATCTTCCCCCATCCAAAACCTTGATCTTTTCTACCCCCGCTAATTTCACCCCAGATCCACATTTTTGAAACACCAACTTCTTTCCTGGAAGTCCTTGCAGTGTCCTTGTGTTTTATACTTCCCCCAACCCTCCCTCCCCCCTTCCCACGCCTCCTCCCCCCAAGCCCTCTCCATCCCACAGATCTCCCAATGTCCCTGCTCTCAAATGTTGGCTTTGTGTGCTTCCTCTTCTCTCCCCATCTTGTCTACCGCTCCCCTTATTATATGTTTTGTGTGTCTGTTTGATTTTTTTGTGATAAATGTTCGCTCTTTCACGAGCCTCGATCCTGTCTACAAAAAAAAGAAGAAAAAAATAGGAAATTTGCTCAGCTGGAACCAATCACCTTCAAAATCACACACCAAGTTAATTGGCCTCTACCTGTGTTAAATTGCAGTGATTCTGATTATTTCAGGATAAAAGCAGCTGTTCCTGTAGGTTTCCTCTGCTGGGTCGTGCATTTCACAACAGAGACTCAACCATGAGCACCAAGGAGCTTTCAAAAGACTTCCAGATAAAGTTGTGGAAAGGCACAGATCTCGGGGTGAGTACAAAAATATTTCAAAGGCTTTGAATATCCCTTGGAGCACAGTCAAGACAATCATTAAGAAGTGGATGGTGTATGGTACCACCAAGACCCTGCCTAGATCAGGCCATCCCACCAAACTGGATGACCAAGCAAGGAGGAGACTGATCAGAGATGCCACCAAGAGGCCAATGGCAACTTTGAAAGAGCTACAGGCCTTTACGGTAAAGTCTGGTCACTGTGTACATGTGACATTGTGACAACAATATTCCAGCATTGCACAAGTCTGGCCTGTATGGTAGGGTGGCAAGAAGGAAGCCATTACTCAAAAAAGCCCATATTGAGTCCCGTTTGAGGTATGCAAAAAATAGTCCGGAGATTCTGAAGTCATGTGGCAAAAAGTTTTGTGGTCTGACGAAACCAATCTGAAACTTTTTGGCCTAAATGCAAAACGTTATGTTTAGTGCAAACCCAACGCAGCACATCACCCAAAGAACACCATCCCGACTGTGAAGCATGGTGGTGGCAGCATCATGGTATGGGGATGTTTCTCATCAGCAGGGACCTGGGCACTTGTCAGGATAGAAGGAAAAATGGATGGAGCAAAATACAGAAAAATCCTAGAGGAAAAGCTGCTGCCCTCTGCAAGAAAGCTGAAATTTGGACGGAAGTTCACCTTTCAGTATGACAATGACCTGAAGCACACAGCCACAGCTACACCTGGAGAGGCTAAGGAACAAAATATATATGTCCTTGAGTGGCCCAGTCAGAGCCCCAATCTCAATCCAATTGAAAATCTGTGGCATAAGTTGAAGATTTCTGTCCATAAATGCTCTCCATTCAACTTCACTGAGCTTGAACAGTTTTGTACAGAAAAATGGGCAGCCCAATCAAGGTGTGCAAAGGTGGTAGAGACCTATCTCAACAGACTCACAGCTGTAATTGCTGTCGAGGGTGCTTCCACCAAGTATTAACTCGGGGGGGTGGGGGGGGGGGGGGACACTCCCCCAATCAAGATAATCTAGTTTTGTGTTATTAAATAATTTTCTGAAATTTGTAGGATTTGTTTTTCACTTGGACGTTGTGAGTTACAATGTGTAAATAAAGGTGGAAAAAGTCTGATTTAATGCATTTTAATTGCAGGCTATAAGGTAACAAAAGGTGAAAATTTTGAAAGGGGCTGTAGACTTTCTATAGGCACTGCATGTATGTTTTGTATGTATGTAGTATGTACGTCACTTCCGCCAGCATTTTGTGGGTTTATTCCCTTTAAAATTCATTTTCTCTGCAACTGTTGGTCCGATTGACACAATTTTTACCATTGAAGTGCATCCTCCTGTAGAATTTTTAATGATAATTATGACATCATTTGGTCACGTGCTAGGAAAAGGCGCCATCTTGGAAAATCCGAAAAACTTTGCACCTCGATATCTGCAAAACCGCTCCAAGGGAAAAATTGAAATGTGGCTCATTGTAAAGTACCCATGATGGGGAATAACACACGTTAACGATGGTGTCATAGGTGCCTTCATTATGACATCATAAATGAACAAGTAGAACGTTTGATCCAATCAGTATGAAATTTCTTGATCGTGATCTAGGGATAAATTGGTTGAGAAAAAAAAAATTGATTAGGTCATTGGTTACGTGGTTCGGCAGCCATATTTTTACGGCGTAGCCCATAGGGTACTGCCGTCTGGAACGGCGTTTGTCTGTCCACTGGTATATGTATGTATATCCCTCACAATCGTCCACCAATCAGAGCTGAGTCAGAGGAACTTTTCTCTACCGAGTCACAAACGTCCACCAATCACAACAAACATCCTCGACTCAGCAGATCCAAGCCAGGCTACACCGTTGTTAGCATATCGGTCTTGTTTTTTTACATAAAGAGTAGGCCGTGGCATGCTGGCACCCTAGCCAAAGTCTACATTTCTCCCATGAACATCAGAATTGAACAGCAGATTCAAATTGATTAAAAAACTCTAACCAAAATGAGATGGAAACAACTTTCATAAAAATGAGGGAGAAGCGTAGAAAGATTTCTAAATGATGCAATAATGTAGGCAATTTTATTGCATCGAGGCCCGAATCATATCAGTGGAGCTGTGTTTGAGCTCAACTGTCTATGAAACTAGTTTTCAAGTAAAGATCACACATCAGAACGATGTACACAAACGTACTGACCATCATGCAGGTCAGAGCACAATTCAAACTTACACAGCTGTTTTTGAATCAGTCCATCTTTAGCAACGCACAAGAGCCTGGCAATCCTGGCCCGGTGCCAGCCTTAAAGGTCAGAGACAATCGCTGAACAAAATCCATGTGCTGATGAAGTGAGAGGGATAAATGATCTAATTTAATCATTATTATAAATGTAATTATAATAAATCTAATCATAAATTATCTAGATCAGATCTAATCTAATCGGCTAGTAAACAATAGTTGTCATACGTGCCTTCATTATGACGTCATAAATCGACAAGTCATAGTTGCTTTTCTGACTTGATCAAACTTTTGTGCAAACAATGAAGCAGAGGCAGCGCATGATTGTGACTTTTATCCTGCAGACTATTTGCACAATTATGTTATATACCTAGCAAACATAAGTTTTGTTGTTGAAGAAAAACTTTTTTGAACATTGTATCATGGTATCAACAACGGAAAGTTTCTAAACGTACGCTCTGTGGATAATTACAAACTTACATATACATGTGTAACTGCTTTGAGCTTTCAAGTTTCTCTAATAAGGTCATGTGATATGACCATGTGGTAACCAGGCGGTCACACTCCACACTTTTCTTTTGTAGATGTTTAAACGCAGAAGCCAAGTATTGGGACAGTCTATGCTTCAGTTTATGGTGGATTCATTTTGGATGCACAAAAGGGTTTCCACCAGTGAACATAATGGAGGGTTTGGCACGCCAGAGGGTGATACGTCCGTGCATAATACTGCAGAAGGTCATGGTGTTCAGTGCAATGACAAGATTGCAGTAGAAATAGTGGTCATGATTGATCTCGTCGCTCTTCATGCCACACTGTGCCGGTGATGACCATTATTACCTTCGCCAGAAGAGAGGGTATTGCATTTGAGTCCGTTTGTGTGTGTGTCTGTTTGTCTGTCTGTTTGTCCGCACAGAATAAATATGATTTTTCTCTTCAACCGTTGGTCCGATTGGCAGGAAAAATTTCACCAAAGGTGCACCTCCACCTGAATAATTTTTTGCTGATAATTATGAAGTCATAAGTCATGTGATATGGGCGCCATCTTGGAAAAACCGAAAAACTTTGCACCTCTATATCTCCAAAGTGCTGCATATAAAAAATTGCGACGTGGCTCATTGTAAAGAACTCTCCATGGGGAATAACATATGTTAATGATGATTTCATAGGTGCCTCCATTATGACGTCATAATTCGACAAGTACAAAACTTCATCCGATCAAGATGAAATTTCTTGAGCGTCATCTATGGATAGATTGGTGGAGAAAAAAGATAATGGTGACGTAATCGGTCACGTGGTTCGGCCGCCATATTTGTTTTGACACAAAAGCCATAAAAAAACACTAAAACACGTCCTGGTGATGGTTTGCAATCTCTGATTGCTCTTTCTTTTTTGATCTCTTGCTTTACAATCCAAAACTTGATTCGAGCAACAGTTCCAGGTTTACAGGACAGGACTATTGTGGTGGAAAGCACTGAATGTATACGTACATATTGCATAGCTGAATCAAGTCCAGCATTTTGTGAAGGAGGGAGAATAATTGGTCCATTGTTTGGTCTCAAAACTGGCAGAAATTGTGAGGAATGCACAGCATGTGCAACGGCACTTGGTGGAGAACATACCTCCGCCAGAGTGAACAGTTTACGTTTTGTATCCCACCGATAGGCCAGATCTGGAATCGGAACTGAACCAAAATCTAATCGGCTTGTTCTTATTACCTAACCAACTCATCCACCTAGTGTTGTCATAACTCCTCCACAAATTTTTGAAATATTGTGCTGTATATAGTTTCTGTTTTTTGCCCTATCACTCAATGGTGAAGAATCACTTAAATTTTTTAAAATCATATTCAGGAGCGAAGCAACAACGCAACGAAGCAGCAACGAAGGCTGGAAAGGGTGGAAATGCGAATGGTTTGACGGATGTGCGGAGTATCGTTGAGAGAGAGAGGAAGACAAATGATGAATTGCGAAAGATGATGGTAATAGAGCCTGTGATTGATGCTGTGAAGAGAAAACAGGTTGAGATGGTTTGGTCATGTGTTGAGGAAGGATGAAAGTGACTGGACGAGAAGAGTGATGGAAATGAATGTAGAAGGAAGTAGAGGACGGGGAAGACCGAGAAAGACTTGGCTAAAGGTGGTGGAAGAAGAAATGCGGGCAAGGGGGTTAAGAAGGAGAGATGCAGAAAATAGGGCAAAATGGAGAAGATTGTCATGGGGCCCGCAAGGCTAACCCCCGCTCTTGCAGGGAAAATGGCCTTAAAATGCCTGTTGTGTTGTGTTGTACTTACCCAACCTGTCCACAAAGTTTCGTCCAAATCCGTCCACAACTTTTTGAAATATCATGCTATATATAGTTATTTGCCCTATCTCTCAATGGTGAAGAATCACTTAAAAATTATTGGATCTAAATTGAGATCCGGATCTTCATCAAAATCTGATAATTTTGTCCGTGTCATATATCCAAGCTCCCCTCCAAACTTTGTCCGAATCAGTCCACAACTTTTTGAGATATCTTGTTCACAAACAGACAGGGGTGAAAACATAACCTCCATCTGCTTTTGATGGCGGAGGTAATGAGGTACAATGGTAGCCTAATGTCGTGAACACCCCAAAGCCCGAGAAACTTTCAACTTTATTGTCTTTGTTTTTATGCTTCAACTCCCCAGCTGTTGTTGAAATCCACGTGGTGACGACCCCCTAGTCTAGGCATGTTGAAATCCGACTCTGCACTCCAATTTGCAGGTGTACAGACAGCCCTGCCACAAGTGCGCTCTACAAATCTTTGGCCGTTCATTTGCATCAGGATTGGTTCAAACTGTCACAAATATAGTACACCTTGGCCTATTGCTGTTCATCCTCACCCCAGCAGAGTGATGAATCTTTTTCTGCCAGCTCCTAGGGAATTGCAGCTCAGCCATCATCACCAACCTGCGATATTGTGATACCCAGTATTGTGATTTCATCTTTGCCTGCCAGTGCTATGAGCACTGAACTCACTCATTAATGAAGGCTCAGGTGCTGTTTTTGGTCATTTCACTTGAGCCTGCTGGTGTGGAAGCACCTCTTTCGTGCTCATCTTGACAAGAACAGTGAACAGGGTCAGCAACAGCAATGATTTTTCTTTTCTCCACGTACCTGTACAGGGGCGGATCCAGGAATTTCAAGACGGGGGGAGGGGGGTGCATGAAACTATAGCGCTGGGGGGGGGGGGGGGGTCTGGGGATCCTCGCCCAGGAATTTTTTTTAAATTGATCGTCAGAGACGGCATTTCGTGCGTTCTTGGAAGTTTCTGCAGTTCCTTGTGTTCTTCCCTTGCGTCAGGAAGGGCATCCGGCCATAAAACATTGCCTCAAACAGGGAACCATGATTGTCATGGGGCCCGCAAGGCTAACCCCAGCTCTAGCGGGGAAAATGGCCTTAAAACGATCATTCATATATTCATATTCTTGTGTTCTTCCCTGGTCCAACAGTTCAACAGATTCGCGATGACTAATGGTCAGATAGAGGAACTGGTGAAACGACTTGCCCAGCTGTTCCTTCTGCTATAAATTGATGAATTTTGTAGGTGTGTGTGTGTGTGTGTGTGTGTGTGTGTGTGTGTGTGTGTGTGTTGTTATGGGGTCCACCCCTTACCTCTGGTCTCGGTAGACCTCCGAACCCCGAGAGGGTCCCCGGCAGAAAGATGTGTTATCCTTGGTTGAAATCAAGCAAAGAATGAAACCCTCAATGGAACCAGTAAATGAAACAGTCAAATCAATGATGCAACCACACCAGGTTATGAACAAACAATAATATATTATAAATCACACAAAAAGAGCCATACAACAATGGGGCAGGGCAATCCACCCCTACTATCAAATCTTACGACGGCAACCTTACCAAGCCCCTTAACCCCAAACTCACGGCACCTCCCCAATGTCTCTGCACCCCTCCAAGGCGAAGTCCCACTGTCTCTGTGCACTCCCGCGATCGGGGAGTCAAGGCCCGATCAAAGTCAATTGAGGCGTAGGCGATCGAGGCGACCCCGAGGTCACATTGTTCAGCACCCAGCAATACAGCGGTGGAAAGGAACCTCACAAAGACGCGCTCCGACGTACACGTTTGCGGTTCAATCTGCGAGCCTCCGTATAATTCTCAAGCGCCCTTTCTTGCACAGCCGTCCCCGGCAAACCACCGGGGAATAATGCCCAGCCAACATGACCAAAACTGGTTCACTGCAGGTTGCTCGCGTGGCGAAGATGGCGGACGGCTTTCACTCGAACCTGAACCCCGAAAGGGTCCCCGGCAGAAAGATGTGTTATCCTTGGTTGAAATCAAGCAAAGAATGAAACCCTCAATGGAACCAGCAAATGAAACAATCAAATCAATGATGCAACCACACCAGGTTATGAACAAACAATAATATATTATAAATCACACAAAAAGAGCCATACAACAATCCTGGAGGCCAGGATCCTCCGGAACCTCAATGAGGATACCCGACGACACAGGCTCCACGCACTCCGGCGATATCTCTTATCGCCCGAACTTCCCTTCAAGGACACAAAGTTCACTCCCACTGTACGTCGACCGCTCGGGCCGGAGCTTCAACAACCACGTCTGTTCACGATCTCCTACCGCCTCTTCTTCCTCGCTCCACCTCTTCCGGTCACGATCCGGATTTCCGGCCACATTTTACCAGGGGCGCTTTTAAATCTTTTAACTATAATAACCCTTTCCCTTCAACCACAATCACCAGAATACTTAGAACCAACAACAATAATCATAACAACAATCATTAGGGCCGAATCCGTAACAGTGTGTGCGTGCGCGTGCGGCATGTTTTTTGTGTAGTTCTACTGGAGCTTTCTGATATGGAATTTCTGATTTGTGTAGTTTAGTTCTCGCGAAATGATTGTTATGATCTCCTGAGTTAATTAGGCTAATTAACTACAAAGAATCCAGAAGAGTTCCCATGTTTCTAAATGCATGCCATGTTAAGGTGTATAGAGCAGTTTAATAGGTCCTTCCATGGCATGCCATTCTCATTACTAAATAAATAACAAAAACAATGATAATATTTTACAAAGCATTTATTCCAACTCAAGCACTATAGCAGGCAGGTATGCTGCAAGGCCATGAAAGGCGATGAAAATTTGGTCCATTTTGACCAACGGGCTCACTAGTAGTTATAAAAGACCTGTGCACTCCCATAGTGTGAAATGATGGCGATGACAGACTGTGTGCTCGTCAAAGCCCGGCACAGCCATGCACCTACGTTGTGAAGCTCAAGGCAGGGGGTTCTCCCCACAAAAGAGATCAGATAGGACAGCGGAATGTGAATTATTTTATTAATCGTAAATTATGCTATTTTGGAATAGACGGCGCTTGTGTTTCCGAATGAAAATGTCACATACATCATGTGGGGATATGGTGAAGTCATGGTGTATGTTCATGAGGGCCAGAGATGCCATTCGACTTTCTCCCATGGAATATCTTAGGTAGGTCTTCAGACGACGCAGGCAAGAAAATGAGCGTTCGGCCTCACAGGAGCCTACAGGGAGGGTGCATCCAATATGGAGTAGGACTTTGGTGGATGGTAATTCGTCTCCATCTACTGCGCAGAAACAATCCATGAATGTGTTTGGAAGCGTGTTGTTGGGTTTCCTTCTCCAAAACATCTGCCAGTCTCTAAGGTCATTTATCAGTCCTGCGGGATGTTCCATGTCGTTTTTCCAACGCAATAGCTTCTGATGTAGAGCTGGAATGTCGCAGGTATCGGCGATTATTGCAGATGGCATCAGCAGAAACAGATCACTACCTTCCCGATTTTCAGCACAGAATCGGGTGTCCATTTCCTGCCTGAGGTGGTCGAGAAATGGAATGCACATGTTTGTGAGGTAGAAGAGCAAGGGAGTATTGGCGGCAGTGTTCGGACGATGGATTTGTCGTTTTACAACTCTCGGCATTGTGACGTCACCTCCTACAGATTCTATCATGGCCTTGGCGTGATCGAACCACAGAGAGAATTCAGTTTCTGCATTTGACCGTAGTTGAGTGAGCGCGTCCTTCTTGTCGTCAATCATAGAGTATGCCTCCAGCACATACATGCCGTTGCGTTGCAACTTGTGGGCAAGGCCTTTTAAAGTATGTAGGCTGTTCTTCACTGCAATGAATACAACAACAAACTGAAAAGACGTCAGTGAACTCAGAATTCCCTGTGCAGACACACGGCTATCACGGTCCCACCCCCAGGAATTCTCATCACCGTCGGGATTTACAATCCTGTCCAAACAAATACAGACAAATGGATATAACTCTTCGACCGTCTCGTAACAAGTGTGTCTCCACCCACCTCGTCTTGCAGAGACCTTTCAGTGTTTTTTGCTGAGGTTTCCTCTTCTTGCTCAGATAAGGTCTTTTCAAGGTACCGTTGTCTCTTGGGTGAGTTCTTGAAAAATCTATAAAGCTCATTAATGGTATCAATCATATTGCGAACCATGGATAGTCTACACGCTGCTGCGATAGACAAATTTAGCACATGACTGTTGCAGTGAGTGTCGAGCACCAAAGACTGGACAGCTTTAATCTGCGCTTGAGTTCCGATTCTGGATGACGCCATTGATGATGCACCGTCATAGCTTTGCCCTCTTGCCTTACTGATGTCCACACCTCTTCTGAATAAACAATCTATGATGGCCTTTCCTATAGCTTCCCCAGTAGATCTCTCTAGCTCTACGAAATCAAATACTTCTTTAACTGAAGGTTGTGAGGCCAGGGTGTCGAGGAACCGGAGTGAAATACTGAGAATTTAATGGTTGGAATGAAGCTCCGTTACCTCATCGCCTATGATGATGAAAAATCCTCCCTCCATCAAACACTTGGTCAGTCCATCTCTAATCTGGCTACCAATGATCTCTATCACTTCGTTCTGGATGGTCCTAGAGGTACAGCGAGCATTCTTGTTGCCACTCAGCAGATGCTCCCGTAAGATCTCATCGTTTTTGGCAATGTGACTCAAAATGGTTAGGAAATTTCCTTTGTTTGAGATATCACCACATTTCAGCGAATTGTCGTCTCGATGTCCCCTGAGTGTTAGGTTCTGCCGACCGCAGAGCAGCACCACACCGACAATTTTTTGGAGGATGTGTAGATTTTTTTCATAGTTCAATTTGTTCTGCTCGGAAATCAAATATGATATTCTGTGGGTCGGATTTCGGACACCTTCCATCAAATCATAAGCAGCAAGCATAGCTTGTTTATGGTAGTTCAGTGAACCGTGTGTCGCCAGTGCACCATCTATACCAGTTGCTTACCGTAGGTTGGTTAAGGGCGATCGGACTAGCACCCCTGACTTATTTTGATCATTTTTTTGAGGGAACATAACACAGAACTTACACATCTCACCTCCAAGTACAGGACTGTAAGCCAACCATTTGTAACGATCGAGCCACTCTCTGCGAAAATTCAGCACATATGAACGATTTTGTCCCTCACGGTTGATCCGTTGAACACACAGGGAATCAAAATGTTGTGGGCAGTGATGCTCGTTTAAGCACTTGATTTTCTCGTCACCCGGAAGCGACTCAATACGAACATTATCGGCCACAATATCACCGACATCATAAGCTGGCGCGGGCTGTACGCAGTGCCGGATTAAGCCTCGGCTGGCCCTAAGGCACATTTTGAAATTTTAGAGAAAGGCCTGAACAATTTAAATTAGATCTCGGGCTCATGGAAATGGACCCCAGACAAAAGATGACTGATTCATGAACAAAATATTTAATACAAAAAAAGACAAATATTTAATGTGAAAAGAAACTACTTTCAAACTAGTTTAGTCTATACAATTTGCAGTGTATGAATATATGCATGACAAAACAGGCACAGATTTGGCACTTTGCATTACAGTTTACTAGACCTTAGATTGTAACCTTGTGCGCGTTTACAACTGCAAACTCTTCAATTACGGAACTGAAGTCCAGTTCTCGGAGCAAATCACTTTAATGCACAAAAGGGCCAACGCACCAAGACGCTGTTGATGCATGGTAGAACGCTTGACATCTTTGATTATCTTTAGCTGCGAAAATGAGCGTTCTCCTGAGCAATTGGTGGCCATCAGTGCTAAGTATATTCGGAGAGCCACTGCAGTGTTTGGAAAGGCTGCATGAACTCCAGTGGTGTGCAGCAGCACAAACATATGCTGTGCCTGTGCACACCCTGTTGAGGGGGAACTTGAGGGCAGTTGGTCTTTATACCAGCAAATGAACTGACGGAACTCTGACGCAAAATCAGTATTCAGATCCTTGTGATACACACTGACAAGCCCTGTAATAGCAGTGTTGATATCCTCGTCGGTCATAGAGTCAAACTCTGTCAGAACGCCAAACCGCTGCAGCACTACAGAATACGCCTCTATGCATTTCTGCAATGCACTTCGCAGTTGGTCAATGATGACATAAAATGTATTAACTTTGAATTTTTGTTGGCCCGTCATCCCTTCTGTGGCATCAGTAGCATTTCCAGCGAAAATTGAGATACATATATTACCCTGGCAGGGACAGAAATTAGAAATAATTTGTTTAAAATAATAAAAATTGACGAAAACTGCTTGTCAATTTTCGTGGCCCGAATTTTTGGCTGGCCCTAAGGCACATGCCTTGTCTGCCTAATGGTTAATCCGGCACTGGCTGTACGCCTTCCAACACAGGCACTGATTTGTCGTTTGTTGCATCACTCACTTTAAGAGTGTTTGTATTGCCAAGGGGATCGGAAGACGTGGTTGCTTAATTACGGCGTACTCGTACCTCTGGTTGGGCCTCAGGTGCTGATGCTGGTGCTGTGGCAGGCCTACCCAGTGGGTGTTGTGCCTCATCTGTTATAGTATCATATGGTCTGTCGCAGTGATGGACGAAAAGAAGTCCATAATCTACCTCTTTTTTGGATCTTCCATGAAACTCACTCATTTTGACTTTTGTCTTAAGACAAAGTAAGTGATCCGATATTTGTCGATATGATACCTCTGTAGACCGCATTGACCAGTTTCCTCAGCGCTCAGCAATGCATTATTGGATGGACGAGTCCACTAACGTGCTCGACGAGGGGTGTTGACAAGAGGATTGTACAATTGTGAACGTACCCCACGTCGAGCGATTTAATGAACTCGTCGACATAACACATGAGTATCGATCCTGTACACACACGAATAATTGACACAAACATGAAAATAAATTTGAATTCTGCGCAAACTGTACTGCAACCATTATAATTGTGCTCCGCTGCAAACGAGTTTCAATGTAATGCTGTATATTTATGCTCCATTGCTCCGCCCATGTTTTCCTCATGCATATCATGCTCCACCCATGTTTTCCTCATCACATATTCAATTCATGCTCCACCCATGTGTTGCGTCATCGCCACGTCGTCATCACGCGTCATATCCGCTGGAGTGGCTGCTGCTGATTATTTCGCTTTGGACGGTGGATTTATGTGATGAAAGTATGGTTTTTTACCGTCGCACTTGGAGTGTTTTATAATAAAGCAAAAGTGATTTAAAACCTCTGAGCGTTGGTAAACTGCCTGGAACGTTCCTTGTTCAAAACCATCTGAACACGAGGGCTGTTCCAGGATATTCATAGCTTAGAAATTATCAAAAATCCAGAGGGGGTGGGGGTGCGCACCCCCTGAACCCCCCCCCCCCCCTGGATCCGCCCCTGCTGTAAACTGTGGTTCTCTCATTCTACAGGACTGTTTCCATTTCTTGGCTTTCGGAATTGACGAATTGGCAAGCCTGTTATCTCTGAACTGCATTACGTAACAAAGAACTGAATCGCTGACTTTGGCTAATTTGCCTGTTGTTTCTGTTTTTTATTGCCTGAAAGATATAGATTGTTCATTGTGTTCCCTTTTTTATGCCTTGTGGTTGAGATTTGAGAAGGAGCAGTAGGGGCGTAGGGAATTCTGAATGATGAGTGCTTGCTATTGTCTTCCTTGTTGTTGTCCAGCTTGATTCGTTTCATCATTTTGCGGGTTAACTGTAGTTTTTTTTGTTTTTTTAAAATTTGTATACAAGATCGAGGCTCGTGAAAGAGCTTTTTTTTGTCTTCTTCTTCTTTTTTGTATACAGAGTCGAGGCTCGTGAAAGAGCTAACATTTATCAAACAAACAAATCAAACAAACAAGCAAACAAAGTATATAAAAAGGGGAGCGGCCGACAAGATGGGGAGAGAGGGGGAGGAAGCACACAAACACAACATTTGAGAGCAGGGACATTGGGAGATGTGTGGGAGGGAGAGGGCCTGGGGGGAGGCAGGATAGGTATAAAACGCAAGGACACCAAGGACTTCCAGGAAAGAAGTCGGCACCTCAAAAAAGTGGATTTGGGGTGAAATTAGCGGGGGTAGAAAAGATCAAGGTTTTGGATTGGGGAAGATAAGAGATGGTGGTGAACAGCCGTTTTAAAGACCTGGAGGGAGGAGTGGGATTTAAGAGAGTGAGGGAGTTTGTTCCAGAGGTGGGAGAAAAGAGGGATGAAGGAGTGAAGGTGAGCAGAGAGTCTTGATTTTGGCAGTTTAACCACAAGAGGGTTGCAGGCAGATCTTGTGCGACCTGCAGGAATATTTGTGGGACAGAGCCCAGAGAGAGCTGGGGGAGCAAGGCTGGAGAGGAGTCGGTAGAAGACGGAAAGACCACCAACCTGCCTGCGGTGATTAAGTGAAAGGCCCTCGGAGATAGCGTCATTGCGGGAGATTCCAATGATTCTGAACGCTTTGGTTTCAACAGCGTGAAGACGAGCTAGGTGTGAGGCAGGAGCACCAGCCCAGAGGGGAGAGCAGTACTCCATTGAGCTGCGGATGAAATCTTGGCCAAAGAAATCTATATTATAAAACAGGAGTGTCCGTCCATCCCCAAACTACTCCCTCAGTTTTGCGCCTAGCCCCACCAAACCTTCTGTAGAACGTTTTGGTGTCCCATTGGATCTTACAAGGTAGGTAGGAGGTTTCATAAATTTTTCAATAAAATTATGATTTTGAAATTAACTCGATACCGAGCTGCACCGAATCCGGAAGTGAACACATGACGATAATGAGCTGGTTTGATATAATATCTCAATACCATCGTCATTTAACACAGTGTTTTGTATATATCAATTTGTGATTGGAGTTGTGCTGTTCGGAATTGAGTGAATACAATTATGATTTTCAATTTCCAACCGTACGGAACTGCTCCATATCCGGATGTAATATCAGCACGGATTTAAATATTTGTTTTTGTCACGAGTGTTGGGAGAAGTTAATCTTTTTATATTAATGCTTTTAATTTGCGATTGGAGTCATGCTGGTTGGAGTGAAAATAGAGATATTGAGTTCACATTAATGAGGAAATGACGTGAGGGTTTCTACTTTCCAACCATGACGTTTGCCAATTCGCCATCGACTGGGTATAGAACCATTCAAATGGGTACGTTTATCGTGCAGGTCTTTCACGAACCTGCTGTCCATATCCATATGTGACGTGTGATTGAAGGTGGCACAGGAATGTGGAATTTATTCGTTCCATGGTTTACCATTCACCGTTTGTACATTGTTTGTGATTGCACGATTGGTCTTGCAAAAATCTCATGAGATTCTCAATGATAAGGATGAGAATAGCCAATCACCTGTGAAGGGAGATCTTGGAGACGGCGTCATGGATTTTCGAAGCTCCACACGGTCTCCACGTTTTCAAAGTTGTCTGTTCACAATTGTATTTTGTCGAAACTGTATTTATCTTTCGGTGTGTGAACCTATAGTGTGTCCCTTGGAAGTTTCTCGGTGTTTATCTTTCATAAATTAATCATTTGTTTGCGGCGTGGCATGTGAGGGCTTGCAGCCTCAGGCTTCCCCCGTCGAAGTTTGTTCCTTCCTTCGCTGGTTTTGCTAGGTTTTTTGATTTTCCCTTCTACCCCAAACTTCACCGAACATCTACTCTTTGTCTAACGTTGTAACTCCCACCCCCGCCTCCCCCAAAACAAACAAACAAACAAAAAAAACAAAAAACAAAACTTTTATTTCCCTTTCTCCTCGTGTGCTTTTGTCCCATCGTGTGCTTTTGCCTCTGTCCATGTGCGCTGTCCCGCCCCGCCCCCATTATCCCCTTGCCTTCCACCTGTTGCCCTGTTCAAGTGACTCATGGTTGTCCCTCGAGGCTCCCTCTCCCCATTGGTATTTTTGTGAATATAAGATTGTTCTCCACGGTTCTGTTTAAATATGTTTAAACTTTCCCCTGGAGTGTTTTATTCAGTCGTATATTACAACAGGCTGTTTTTCTTCCTATTTAAAAGGCTCCTTTCAATTTCCTCTTCAACTCATTCCATTTCAAAAAAATATTCAATCTCTTATAATTCTTTCTCACTACATGCTCTAAATTCTCATTCATTCCACCCCTCCTCCATCGTTCTTAAACGGATCGCTAACTTGAAAATCACAACAAACCCAATTTGTTATAAATGTTAATCTTTCATTAATCATCCACTTTCTAAACTCCCCCCTTGCCCCTCCCCTCCAAATCTCCCCCCTTACCCCTCCCCTCCTAAACTCCCCCCTTGCCCCTCCCCTCCAAATCTCCCCCCTTGCCCCTCCCCTCCAAATCTCCCCCCTTGCCCCTCCCCTCCTAAACTCCCCCCTTGCCCCTCCACTCCTAAACTCCCCCCTTGCCCCTCCCATTCAAAACTCCCCCCAACCCCTCCCCTTCAAATCTCCCCCCCAACCATCCCTCCCAAATTCTCCCTCCTCCCACCTCCTTCTCAAAGCTGCCTCCTCCCCACTTTGTCTCCCTTCTATCTCATACCTCCACCTCCCCCAACCTTCTACTTTCCTCTGCCCCCCCTCAAAGAACCCCTCACTGTGCCTCATCCCATCACCATCAAACCTTTCGTCCTCCTCATTCTTCCCTTTCTTGTAACTCTTCTGTAATCTCTGACACACTATCAACTGCTCTTCCTACCTCCCCCTCTCATCCTTCATCTGACCCTACCCCTCCCCTCCCCTGTGCTGCACCCGATGCTCCTCCTCTCTCCTCATTAACGGCATGGACGTCAAACATCCGGGGCCTTCGCTCAAACCTGATTGATCTCTCCATTCAGGTTGCTTCTGACAATCCAGACTTGATCTGCTTAACAGAAACTTTCCTCCTTCAAGATATCTCCGATTCCTTAATATCTCTTCCAGGTTACTCCCTCCTCCGGTATGAGAGACCTGAGCCTCGTCCTGGTGGTGGGGTAGCTATCTTTATCAAAAACTCTCTTGCTCACTTTCCTTGCACTGCCTTCTCTCCACCCCACCCCCAGGAGTACCTCTGGCTACGGCTTCCTCTCCGCTCCCACCTTTTGTTCATATGTGTTCTGTACCATCCTCCAAACAGTGATGACTCCATTTACATTTTTCTGTCGGACAACATGGACCAACTTCTATCAACTCATCCAAACTCTCTCTTCTTCATATGTGGCGACTTCAACTGTCATCATGCCAGCTGGCTGGGTGTGGGTTCCTCTCTCACCAGCCATGGCACCTCAGCAAAGGACTTCTGTGACTCATTGGGACTGACACAATCTGTCAATTGCCCGACCCGGATCTCAGTCAATGGAGTATCTTCTCTTCTGGACTTGGTTATGACTAACTTCCTTGCAAATGTCTGCTGCTCTTCTTCTGCTCCAATCGGTTCTTCTGATCATGTGCTTGTTAAAGTAGACATCTCTCTGGCCATTCTCAGAGAGCCTCCTCAGCGCCGACGAGTCTGGCATTTCACTCACGCCGACGGGCACGCGCTGCAAGCAGCCATCAATCACCTGGACTGGTCTCCCTCTCTACTGCCTCTGACATCAATTCTTCCTGGGAATTCTTTCAAAGCAAACTGCTCTCTCTCATGCACATATTTAGTCCATCTCATCTTCAGTTGTCTCACCCTCTCTCTGTTCTTTTCACCCTCTCTTTTACTCAAGGTCATCTGCCAGCATCTTGGAAATCAGCAAACCTTACCGCTTTACACAAAAAGGTGCAAAAACAGATCCTGCTTCCAATTATCAGCAGTCCATGGTACACTGAATCTTGTGGTGAGGCAGTTGCCCTGAAACAACTTGCCTTTGCCTCTTGGATGGCAAATCCAACTGAAGGCAATCTCAGTTCCTTCCACCAAACTCGGAACAAGTGTGTGTCTACCCTCAGGAGTGCCAGGAAGCACTATCTCTCCACACTCTAGATTGAACTCTCAAACCTGTCTCCTTCCTCTAAATCCTGGTGGCTTCTGGTCAAATCCGTTTCTGGTGTATGTTCCCCCTCCATCCCCTCCCTTACCTCAAATGGCTACACAGTTGACACCGCACATGACAAAGCCGAATGCCTCAACTTTGTGTTTGCCTGAAAATCTTGTGTCCCAAACCCATCTCTCTCTGTTCCCACCTTTCCCAGTCGAACCCAACTGCTCCTGGACTCTGTGTCCTTCTCTCCTGACAAGGGGGAGAAGTTTTTGTCAAACCTCGACTCTGATTCTGCAACTGGACCAGACGGCATCAGCCCACGGGTCCTAAAATCCTGCTCTGCCGCTCTATCTCACCCTCTCTCTGTTCTTTTCACCCTCTCTTTTACTCAAGGTCATCTGCCAGCATCTTGGAAATCAGCAAACATTACTGCTTTACACAAAAAGGTACAAAAACAGATCCTGCTTCCAATTATCAGCAAAGTCATGGAATCCATCATTGCTTCAGATATCAAATCCTTCCTCTTCTCCAATGGCTTGATCTCTGATCATCACTTTGGATTCAGACCAGGTCATTCTACTCTGGACATGTTGCCTCTGCTGTCTCAACAATGGATGGAGGTCCTCAATGCCAAACAGGAAATCAGAGCTGTCTCACTTGGTAGTAGTGTAATAATGTTGCTTCTGGGACACCTCCGTTTAACATGGGAAATCCCTATCTAATGTCATTTACCCCCTTGTCTTTTTCAAAAATCATAAACACCTCTATTTCTCCCACCCTCATCTTTATGAACCTTTTGTCTGTAGTACCTATCCTTAATGTTGTTCATTAGACCACTCAAACACTACAAATATTTGTTTTCTCTTATAGACCTATCATCCTTCTTCTACATATCATCTGGCAGATTAATCTTTGACCCACTCAAACATTGACCCATTCACTTCCATATTAATTCTTTCCCTCCCTCATTGCCCCTAAACACCTATATTTCTCTCACCCTGTTCTTTACGAACCTTCTAACCTTTTGACATGTTATCCTTATTCATTAGACCACTTAAACACCTGTGATCCTTCTGACCTCATGGACCTTTTAACCTTTTACTCTTAATATCATCTGGTGAATATAACCCACTCAAACAACGACCCTACAAATATTTGTTTATGCGTGGGAAATAATTTAATTCTCCTACAACTCTCTTCACCATCTAATATATTAACAAAAAATATGTTTGAGTTTGGTTCTTTATTAAGATATTTTAACTGAGCTAAGATAAAATGGTAAACCTCCCTCAATGTTCTTGCTTGAGCGCCTCCAGTGCCACATACCATTTTTAAATTAAAGTATATATTTTCCTGACAACCATCAAAGTTTTCCGTCCACTCAAAAATATTTCCATCTTTTTTACCCAATTCACCGGTATTTAAATTAATTCTCTTATTTGTTTTGTGAACTTTTTTACCAGTTGCCTTTTCAATTATACCTATTTGATATTTTTCACATTCATTATGTTTTCCATTTATATACCAAGGTTGATTACACCTCCACTCTTTAGTCTGGTTGATACTTGGTTCTATCATTTATATAATAGTAAAAAAGGCGGCGGTAGCCCGTTAAAATCCCCAACCCCCCCCCCTTTTTAACTTATCACTTATATATATCTTATCACTTATATATATCTTATCACTTATATATATATCTTATCACTTATATACTTATATAACCATAAGGGAGACTATCAATTCCATTTTCTAAAATAAACCTCTTATCATCAAAAGCCCCCAATGCTTTCTTATTTATCTCTTCTGAATATAATTGATGTTTATAACTTCTTATTCCATTAATCTTTCTAAACTCTTCTTTCTTTGTTGTTAAACAGTTATAATAATCCTTAAAGTTTATTGTTTCTTTAATAACATTTTTCTTTACACCTTTTAACTTCTTATCAGTCTTTTCAACGTTATTCACAATGTATTTATAAGCATAAGCCTTTGACCTCAATCCCACAAATTCACTCATAACATTTCCTCCTAATTCATCCTTGAACTTTCCAATCACCTTTTTATTTTTAGAAGAGAACAACTCACTCTCTGGACTGTAATTACTCGTGTCATAGATATTAATGTCTCTTTTCATGTCTGAATAAACATCGTTGGTATTAATTTTCAAAATAAAACTATCTGTATCCATATAAAGTAGATTAACATCATTTTGATATTTCTTCCTCAAGTTATTATAAAAGTAATCATACATTAATGACTTTGATAAATCAAGAATTGTTGTTCCAATATAAATAGGTTTGTTCATTTCAATACTCTCTTTAATCAAATGGATCGCACAAAAGTTCTCAGTAAAGACCTCAGCTCGAGTAAAACTCGGTCTATTAATTAATTTTGATGCTTGTTCCCAAGATGTTGATAGTCTGATATTTTGTCTTTTCCTCACATTCTCCATAGTCTTACCAAAGACCGCATTATTCATCAATTTATAAAAGTCTTTCTCAAAATCTGTTTTTGACTCTGTTCTTCTTTGTGTATTAAAATCAATGTACCCCTTTAACCAATGACTTTGATTGAACTTTAGAACCCTATGGATCTTCTCTACTCTTAGACCTTTTGATAAATATTGTCGCAAATTTCTTTGGTGTAGAACATAATTTTTCTTGTTATATAATGTAGTAAGTAATTTTTCTGTTGATTCACCTATATCAAACGATCGTTGATAATCACTCAACCATTCTTTCTTTGGACTTTCTTTCTCACAAGCAAATGGGAGATCTTTGTGTAGGTTATGGAGTTCCTCTGGATATTTTAAATCAATTTCAAAATAATAACCAACTTTTTCTTCATCCAATTCTTTTTGTGTAGAGATACATACATCTTGTAAAACGTTTTTGTAGTCTTTTTCCTTTACCCATCTAAGTTTTCCATAAGGAAGAGCCTGAGACATTGCCCAGCCATACAGGTTGTTCGCGTCATAGTACATCAAGTAAGAACTCTCTTTCGTTGGATCATAATTTGGAAGATATTTGTTATTTGCTTTTGCGTATCTACTCGAGCAGACTTGTGAAATTCCACCTCTTTTTGCCTTTTCAATCATCAAAAGCATATCAACATCGGTTATCAAATCCAAATCTTGTTTTGTCATTTTCAACATCGCACTCCAGGCCAATCCAGGTGCTGTGTAGTAGTGAGCAGGATCCAATCCATATCCAGTGCGACAAACAGATCTAAAGGCTTCAAATACATCGGCCAATAAAAGCACATCAGTTTTGAGATACAAATCGTGATACTCGCCAAGATTCTTGATGTTATATTTTTCCCAAACATTTTGTGCGTGTACATAATCTTTATCAGATATATGACTATTATTTAATTTGTTATAGAAATTTTCTTTTGAAGGAAGTTGTGTTTCATTGAATCTCTCAAATGAGTCCATATAGTCATAGGGGTAAATTCCCTTTTGTGTTAGAAAATCTTTATCTAAAAAATACTCTGAAAGACATGGAAACTCTTTTAGATTTTGAACCAAGTTAACCAATGGACTTGCCATGAATTTAAATGTATCAAGAAATCTGATATGAGTAATAGGAGATGTGTGAATTGTTTTTGTGAATGAAATGTATTTCTGATCCGTGTTTGGAATTGCTGAGATACTTCCAGAAGTCTTTGAGAGTTCCTTGATAAATAGATGTGTATCATAATGAGCGTTGTTATGAAGAAAGACAGGAATGAAAGAGGGGAGTTGATAATTAATATTACAACTTTGATGAGCCGGACCTCTATATTTACCAGTGAGATGACAATGGTCTCTAACCTTTAGACCTTTACCAATTTTCTCCTCACAAATATGACAGACATTGTTTTTTATAAATTCCCTTTTTTCTTTACTTGTTAAGGACATTGGTTTATTGGTTTCTCTCATTATCTTGGTTAATCGAACACAGTCTTTTTCTAGTCGTTTCACAAACTCCTCTGGGGTATTTGAGCCTCTATACATCTCTAACTTGTTATATTTATCACCAACGGATGATTTGATATAATAACAAAAACCACAAGGAGTATGTTTTTGATATTTATTTGTGTATGATTCTTTTGGATCTTGAGAAGCAGTATCAATTTTTTCTAAAATACTTTCAAAATCAGCATATATAACAAATGGATGTTTGATCTTTTTATTTTCATCTTTGAATGTGATCTTTGAGCCTTCTTTAGGCATATTGATTACCGTTGATTTATGTTCGCCACAATAATTTGAATGTTTATCTAATCTTTCTTGTGAATTGAAGAAGTTAAGACAACGCAAACAAATATATATTTTATTTGTTCTCTTACAGACTTGTGGTTTTATTAATTTAGCAATATCTTTGATGTATGTATAATGTGAATTTTCGTCTGAATTAAAATATAGAAGATTAATATGAGTTTGTTTACAATTGTCAGAAAGCTTTAAAACCTGAATGTTGTTTGTTTCTGTTAGACCATAAACATTAACTGATAAATTATTCATCTTTTCAAATTTAGGAATATCATTTAAAGTCATCGGAAACTTTAGATCTTTCGTATTTAATGTATTCTCATATTTTTTATAATGAGATACTCTTTCATCATGAAAATGTGGAGGATGTAAGTGTGCTAAAATAGACCAGAGAAAACATTTATTGTCTTTATTTTTGATATTGATAACTGCTTTTCTATTTTTGATAACACTGGGTAAATCAATGTAAGAAGAAGCTTTTAGAGGATCTGATTTAAGAATATGAATGTCTATGTAAATAATTTTTCCTATATTGAATCCACTTCCTACGATTGAATTATCCACATCTTGCTCTTGTTTAATAAGTTCATCATAGACTCCTGATGTTTTAAAATCTTGATATGAAGATATAAAGTGTGGCTCAGTTCTCATGTATGGTGCATCTATAACTCCTTCATCCTTTGTCATTTCTAATTTTACTCCCATATAAAATTTAAGTGGTTTCATTTCCTTTAGTGTTTTTTCAATCAACGTTTGAACAGCAGGTTTAACTATTTCTACAGCATCAACTATAGACTCTGGTTCAGGAGGTTTGAAGTTAAAGACTCTTATTTTAATATGTCCTTTGAATGCTCCATCAGAGTTTTTAGTTGTGATAAAATTTGATAAATGTAGATTTGTTTTAAGATGTATTTTGAAGCCTTTCTTGAGGATATTTTTATTACATGTAGAACAGTGTTTTGTTTCAGGTGGAAGAGGGGAAAGTTTGTTTAAAATGTTGTATGTATGTTTTGCGGTGAGAATATGTTGTTTATAATATTTTACTTCCTTCTCGCAAGTATCACAATAAACCATATTTATAGCGTGAGAAAACGTGGTGTTTTATATATATCACTGTGCTTAAAATAAAACACTTTTGAGCTTTACAGCTCCGTTTTATATATATCGCTGTGCTTAAACTAAAACACTTTTTCACTCAGAATCATCTAAGTCATAACTATCACATGAATACTCAGAATCATACTCAGAGTCATCAATAAAGCTACTCTCATAACTATCATTTGAGCACAAACTATTAGTATCATAACTATCATCTGTGTTCAATGAAATACTATCATCACCATCGTCCAAGTTCAATGAAATACTATCATCACTATCGTCTGAGTTCAATGAAATAGTAAAATCTTCACTGCTGTATTGACTCATATTTAATTAGCAAGAAAAATATTCCCATCAATATCTATATACTTTCTTTCATTAACAGATTCAATCTCTACAATTTTTATATCAAAAGTTATCTTTAAATAATCTCTAACTATCATAGAACGAAATGACATTTCACCAGAAATATTAACATCATTCATTTTACTTAGATCTACACCCTTTGGATTATTAAAGAAAATGCAAATGTCTCCTCTAGAATTATTAATGGTCTTATCATTCTTTTTCAAAGTATCATGGTCAATCACTTTTTCAAGCTTTGAATAAATTGCCAGGAGTAGAGGAGAAACTTTTGTTAGATTTACTTTAATGGATGTCTTTCCAGGTATAGTTAGAGCTCTTCCTTTAAATGAAATAGAGGGGCTCATGTTATTTTCCATAACTGGTTTTACCCAAAAATTTCCATATTTATCTTTGTTCAATTTAACATCTTTGACATATTTTTCTATATCTTCCACCGAAGTAGAGATTGATTGAAATTTGTCTTTTGTGCTTTGAAACATTGTATTTATTAATGAATAAACTTGCGTTTAGTTTAAGTAAAAATTTACCACATAAATATGATAAGTTCTGAAGGATATTTAGAATTTCCAGACTCTCCATATGATAAATTAGAGAATTGTCCGGCTTGTGATAGAGTGGGGCTTAATGATGAGGATTCATATAAACAATGTATTTTCTGTGATTTAATTTTAATTAATGATAATAAGAAATATAAAAAAATATATAACTCTTTTAAATTAGAACCAAAAATGAATTACTTTACAAGATTAATAAGAGAGATGAATGTTAAGTATTGTGATGATAATACACCATTTCTTTCAAGGGAAGAGACTAATTGTATTGAGGAAATGTATAAGGGTTTAATGATATTTATTATTCAAAATAATTTTAATGGAAATGTTAATACAAGATACTATATAAATAAAATAATGGATTATTTTGAAATTAAACCCGAACTCAGGATAAAATATAGAGTTTCTCAAATAGCTCAAAAAAAGTTGGATAACTTGTTTTCCAAATATATAAATGAATGATTTTTTACCCGTTTGGGAAAATAAGATAAAATTTAATAACCATAAAAACATTCCAAATTCATTGAGATGTCTAATAGTTGGTTCAAGCGGATGTGGAAAAACCTGTTTACTTTTAAAGATGCTCCTTGGTTCTAATTTTTTAGATTATGATAATTTAATAATTTTTACAAAGTCAAGTTTTCAACCCGAGTATCAACTACTCTCACAGGGTTTTAATGCGGGTCTTAAAAAGGAAGACATTATCGGTTTATTTAAACTTCAAAACAAACTAAATGATTATAATATTGATGATATAATACAATTATTTTGTGATACACAGAAATCAAAATCGAAACCCATAACTTGTATTCTCAGTGATAATACGGATGATATACCTTCACCTCAAGATTTAGATAAATCAAAAAAGAACCTTGTCATCTTTGATGATTGTGTTAATGAGAGAAACCAAACAGTAATGGATAGCTACTATACAAGAGGGAGACATTCTTCTTGTAATTGTATATATCTTAGTCAATCATATTTTCAACTCCCTCGACGCTCAATAAGAAACAATGCCAATACTTTTATTTTATTTAAGTTAAATTCAATAGATGTAAATAATTTTTGGAGAGATAATTGCTCTACGTTATGTAGTAAAAAAGAATTTGAAAATTATATGAAACACACGATTGGAAAATATAAATATATTGTTGTGAAACAAGATGAGATACTAAATGATATTTTTCAATAAATAAATACAGAAAATGAATACCGAAGAAAGAGAAAGAAAGTTTAAGGAACATCAACAATTAGTTTCAAAAGTTGTTAAACAACAGGAAGAGATAAAGAAGAAACGGAGACAGAAACTAACTGGTGAAGAAGCCTTTGAAAGAAAACAAGAGAAATTCTTTAAACCACTTTTGAAAACTCAACACTCACCTACAGTTCCCACGGTAGAATTTACTCCGAAAAAACTTCAAATGCTCAAAGATTTTAGTCAGATAACAAAACAAGAACTTGGTGAATTAGAATATGATGACGAGGGATTATTTCGGAAACTTGAGGAGGTAAATCAACCCCCTAATTATGTTGTGGAAGCTCTTCAAAACAATGAATATTCGGCGGGTTCAAAAACCAGAGCAGGTCTCATTCCAACAGAAGAACCAGCAGTGTTTCATCTTGTGGAAGAAAAGGTATTGATATTTAATGATGAATTGATGTTCTTGAGTTCTACTCAACCAAATGTTAAATTAACTCCAAGATTAATGTTTCTTCTAACAAACCCCGGATTCAGCGGTTCAAAATATTTTGAGGAACCACTTGATATGGAAAGAGAGGAAGATAGGGTATATATTGAGTTGCTAAATGCACTTGATTATGGAGTTTCTGTTGCTGGTAAAAGTAAGAAGAATGAGAAGGAGAAACATATTATTGATGCTTTACGTAAGCTTGGTTCAGGTGTTAGTTTTCTTCCAAATGACCCATCACAATTAGTTAATAGGCTATTATTGTTGTTAGGTAGTAAGAAGGCTGGAAACAACAATTGTTTTAATGAATCCTCAGCCATTTTAGATCAGTTGATGAACATGAAAATAATTAATAAATGTCAATACAAAGATATTTTATTAGATATTAAATAAGATGAGAAGCACAATTCTTAGTTTTAATTTCACAACGAGCGATTACACAGCTTCATTCCCTTACCCACTACAACTTGACCCCCTTACCTCATATGAGGCATCTTTGTTGTCAATGGAAACTTACAATACCCTTTTTAATATCACAGAGAAAAACAACAAGTTTAGTTATAATCCAGGAAGTGGATATAAAACTATAACCGTTTCACCTGGAGCTTACGAGATTTCTCAAATATCTTCAGAAGTCTCTCGCCTTATGAAAGAAAAAGGTGATGAACCAAAAAATATTGTAATAGATATTCAAAAACACACTTCAAAATCAACTATTAAACTTAAAAATAATTATAAAGTTGATTTCACGATTGAAAATTCGTTTAGAGAGCTATTGGGTTTCTCTTCAAAAAAGATTGAAAATAACGGGACGTTTTACAGTGATAATGTTATCCAAATATCCTCCGGTATAAATTCAGTATTAATTCATTGTGATTTGATTGATGGTGCTTATAACGATGGAATAAGAACAAATACAATATTTTCATTCAGTGCATACTCAACCCCGATTGGTTATAAATTTAATATGGAACCAAAAAATCTTGTCTATTTACCTGTGTCAGGAAAAACCATATACAGAGTAAATTTTAGGATAACCGACCAAGATAATCGTATGATATCCTTTAATGATGAAATTATATCCATCAGAATTCACCTACGTGAAGTTTTTCAATAAATAAATAATGGTTATTGTGAGAAAACACGAGTTGGGAAAATATAAAATAATTACAGGGGAGGGCATGTTCCTTTCACCAGACTATACAAGGTATGTGGGTAGAGGATACTATAAACCTAAGAGACAACGAGGTGTAGGTCATCAATTTCGAAATAAAGGAGATGGGATAATTGATACTCTAATGGGTATTGGTTCAACCATCCTTAAACATAAAGACCTAATTGGTTCAACTGCTTCTGCCGTGGGCTCCGTTGCGGGTGCTATAAAGAGTATAAAAGATGCTCAAAAGGAGTCTCATAAATTACAAGCAATCAAAGAAATAAAAAAAGGTAAAACTCAACTATCTTCACAAGAACGACAAAAAATCATTAAAATACTTGGGTCAGGGTTTCAACAATTTTAATGCTATATAAATACAAGTATGGAAGCGATTGATAGTATCTATGATTTGGATGATACGATTATCATTTCAAACTCCACTAAAAAGGAAGACTATTTTAAGGTAAATGCTATAACAGGAACAGACTGGAATTCAAACGGAACAAAAAGTTTTGAAATAAATAATCAACAAACTTACTTGAATATAGCTGATAGTTTCTTGCTGTGTAAATTTAAATTCACTAAGGCTGCGAATAATACTAATGCTACACTCGTAAATGATTTCTTCTGGAAAATGTTTGACAGTGTCCGCCTGTATATTGGAACACAAGAGGTTGAAGCGGTTGATTATGTCTCTGCTACATCTGAAATGATGAAATTTACACTATATTCGTTTAGTGATAGAATGGGTAAGGGAGCTGTTGAGGGTTTTATTCCTGATATGTCAACGGGTACAAACGCAGACCCTGGTTATAGTCAAAGGAAGTCAATGTATAATGATGACGCAAAAGCTGAGAATAGTTTTACCGTAGCAGTACCTCTGAAAGGTATATTTGGATTTTGTGATTATGATAAAGTTTTGTATGGGCTTAAAATTAGATTTCAACTACAAAGGAATGATAATGTAAATAGATTGCTTTTTGGGGATGAAAATGCTTTTGGAGAAAATAATAAATTTGTTATTAATGATTTGTGTTGGTATATCAGTGAATATACTCCTAATCTTAAAACGGAAGAGATGTTAAATAGAAGACTTAACTCAAAGAAACCGCTAAATGTATCATACCTTAAAAGAAGATGTCAACACGTTAAACTGGAACACACTACCTACACTTGGAATTTAGGTGTTCTTCAAGGAAAGCCACGATACCTCTGGCTCATTTTTAAAAAACCAGATGGAGAGGACGGTACTAATAAGAATAATGCCCTGAGTGATAATGCAAAGGTGAAACAACTTCGGGTTTCTCTTGATGGCACATTTTATCCGCGAGATAGATTGGAAATTGATTGGGAAAAAAATGATTATGCGGAAGCCTACAAGTCCTACCAAAAGGTGTGTGAAAGTAATGGTAATAATGATCCTATTTTGGATATGGTTGCGTTTCAAAAACTTTATACAATCTACGCAATTGACCTGAGTTCTCAAAAGGAAACTATAAAGTCTAATCGAGTGGATACTTCTCTATACATTGAAAGAGGGGAGAGTGAAGAGGTTAATGCATATTGTTTGCTTTTGGAGGAAACAGAATTACAGATTAATACAGATAATGGTGTTATGATTAATATCACATAGGTTTTTTCTCATAAATAAATGGTTGGGGTATATGTTAATCAAATCAATCTTAATAAATTAACATCTTGTATTCAAAATCAAAAGCCTTGTATTATTAATGTTAATACAATTCAAAGAAAAGGAGCTGTAAGAATTGATGTTTTACTCACACACACACAAGTAAAAACACTAAATGATGTTGGATCACTTAAAATTAAAATGACGAAACCTATGTTAAAGAAATATTCAATAGACGAGTCAAGAGGAGGATTTCTCCCGTTTCTAATTCCTTTATTTGCTGGTTTAAGTGCGGCGGGAGCATTGACTGGTGGTATTTCAGCAGCGGTAAAAACTGCTAACGAAAGGAAGGCACAACTAAAAGCTCAAAAAGAATTGGAAAGACATAACAAGGAGTTGGAGAAACAAATTAGTGGAAGTGGTGTAATTGTAGATTTTGCTCAAAAACTTGAAAGTCTACCTGATAAAGCTAGATTGTTGGTTGGAGATATGCTTTCCTCTATCGCTCAAGCGGGTGTTAAACTAACTAAACGGGGTAATGGATTGTATCTTTCTCATAAATAAATGGATAAATGGTTTAAACAATTTGGAAAGAATACAACGTCAAATATAGAACTAGCTAAGTATTGTAAAACACTAAAAATTGATAATGTGGTTATTTGTATGAGAGATGAATTAACACATATAAATAAGAATACAAAGAATATTATTATGAATTTAGACACACAGAATGGTTCTCATTGGGTTTGTATTCATAATAGTCAGGATAAATATTATTTTGATAGTTATGGTATGCCACCACCTGTTGAAGTAATACAATTCTTACAGAATGGTGTTTATCAAACATTCCAAGTTCAAGAAATTAATTCTAAATGTTGTGGCCAATTATGTTTATATGTATTATTTCAACTCAAGAATAATGAAAATTTTTATGATATCATTTTTTATCTAATATAAATGACCTATGTTGGAAAAGATGGTTCTATCTTTGGAAAATCCTCTCAGGATATTGATTTATCAAATTATTATACAAAGGCACAGGCTGAACGACAAAAATATAGTGTAAGTAAAAATATTAATATGAAGAATACTTATAAATTAATCAATTATCCAAACCCTACAGATGCGAATGACTTGATTAGATTCAGTGATTTATCACAATATATATCTTTAAAGAAAACAGCACGTTTTGTGAAACAAGTAAAATTTACAACCACAACACCTGGTTATACTGACCATACACCTTTCCTCATTGAATTTAACTACCTGCTTACAATTAAATTTTATAAAGAAGGACATTTAGTTAATATGCGAATTAATAAATGGGGGTATGATATGCCTGATTTAGGGTATAATTGGTCTTTTTCAATAAACATAGAAGACCTACATGATTTAAATCAGTCTCGTAAAGAAGAATATTATCCACTTGGTGAAGATAAGGATTTATGTGGAAGTACAATTAGTAAACAACAAATACGTGATTTTAAGAAAATAAAAATATATGATAGTATAGCGATGGTTCGCATGACAAAGAAGGAAGGTAATGAGATAAGGATAGAAAGCCGAGGAATACAAACCGATTTGGTAGTGGGAAGATGGGGTGGTATTACCTGTCATAATATTAATCTCACATATATTTCTGATACATAAATGGCAGGAAGAAGACTACAAGAGAATTATAATTTTTGTATTCAAGGATACCTACAAGAAAAGGGTGCTCGGTATTACATACCTTATGATTTGGAGCATATACATGGGAATTTTGTCATAAAAAACTGGCCTTATACTGATATTGTTAAACCCACAAATAGAGACTTGTTTAAAATATTAAATAAAAATGAACTTCTCAAAGTTATGAAATATAAAACTCTTTTAGAAATCGTCAACAAATCTTATTGGTATCCTATTATGAGAAAAATAATTATAGATACAAGAATATCTCAAAATCCAGATGAGTATATGTATAATATTCTTTGGGGTTCAAACTCAAGGGTAGCAAGGGATGAGGAAGGAGTTGAAGAAGAGAAGGAGGAAAGAGAGAAAAAGGAGAAGGAGGAAAGGGAGAGGGAGGAGAAGGAGGAGAGGGAGAAAAAGGAGGAGAAGGAGGAGAGGGAGAAAAAGGAGAAGGAGGAAAGGGAGAAAAAGGAGGAGGAGGAAAGGGAGAAAAGGGAGAAGGAGGAAAGGGAGAAAAGGGAGAAAAAGGAGAAGGAGGAGAGGGAGAAAATGGAGGAGGAGGAGAGGGAGCAAAGAGAGAGGGAGGAAAAATATAAAAAGATGGAAATCACTGAGATTCATAAAAGATTGAGTGTATTAAAGCAAATAAATCAATCTCAACGCACCGAAGAGGAAATTAAAGAATTAACAACTCTTATGAAGATAATGGTTTCAAAAATAAGAACGTCAATGTCTTCAATTTCAGAGATTTAAACGAGAAAGTGGTGAAGAAGAAGAAGAAGAAGAAGGAAAAGATTATGTGATTGATGATGTTGGTGTCATTGACTTTAGTTAGTTTTTATTTGTAAATAAATGGAGGAGAGAGTGAAGGCATTCCTTAGGATTCTTTATGTTTTAAAAATAAAGATTGAAATGTATATGTTGAAAACCAAAAAGGTTTTGATACTCTGTCGGAATTTTTCTGATAAATAAATATGAGTTATTGTCTCAAATGTAAAAAGAAAACTAAATCTAAAAATATCTCTTATGTTAAAGCTAAAAATAATAGAGTTTATCAAAAAGGAATATGTCAAGTATGTGGCTCTAAAAAGTGCCAATTCATCTCTCCTAAAAGAGGAGGAGACATACAAAAGTTTCTGTCAGGAAGTAAATTTACAACAACTGGAATTCCAGGGGAATTACACCTTCCAGGGTATTCTTTCTGTGGTCCAGGAACAAACTTGGATAAAAGATTAGATGAGGCTGACAATCCAAAACCTTGGTCTAAACCTACAAATAGGGTTGACGAAGTGTGTATGAAGCATGATATTGCTTATGGGAAAACCACTACGTTGACTGAAAAACATAAAGCCGACAGCGAAATGTTGTATAATTTGTCTTTGATACAAAATCCAACGTTGAGAGAGAAAGTTGATAGGTTTATTGTGAGAAATTTGATAAATGCTAAATTGAAACTTGGTCTTGGTTATTCCTCAAAAAACTATTAGGCTCTAATGATGCCATCAAGACTGAGGAGCTTTTGGCTGAAGAATTACACAAACCTATAATCACAAAGTTTAAAAGAAGGAAGGTTTATTCTAAATACACTGACCACATATGGTCCGCTGATTTAATTGAATTGAATAATGACAGGGGATACAGGTATGCTTTAACCGTTATTGATTTGAGGAGTAGATTTGCCTGGGTTGTCCCTTTAAAAAATAAAAGGGGTGATACTTTAATGTTAGCCTTTAAGCTAATATTTGATCGGGATAAAAGGAAACCAAAGAAGTTATGGACTGATGAGGGAACAGAGTTCTATAACAAAATATTCATGAAATTTCTTAAGGGGAAGGGTATTAAATTATACAGCACCTTTAATGAAGGAAAGGCAGTTGTTATTGAGCGTTTTAATCGTACTTTAAAAGAGAAATTATATAAAAAATTCACACAACTCGGTTCTCAAAAATGGGTGTATTTAATTCAGGATATTGTAGATAATTACAATAATACAGTTCATTCATCAACACAATCAAAACCATCAGAAACATTTACAAAATTAGAATATGAAAAGGAGATTAATTTGAGAAAGCCCAAGTTTAAAGTTGGTGATATTGTAAGAATATACAAATGGAAAAGTCATTTTGAGAAAGGTTATACACAAAAATGGACTCGTGAATTATTTAAAATCATTGATGTAATGGATACAGTCCCTTGGACCTACAAATTATATGATTTAAATGGAGAAGAAATCTTGGGTTCATTTTACTCACAAGAATTACAAAAAACACAAGTAAGCAGATAATACCCTTGAAAATAATAAATAAATAAATAAAATGTAATGGGGATACGTTTTTAAATCTGTGAACCCCAAACACAGAATCCCACAACTTTTTAGTTGGGGCTTAACTTTTGTGTGTGTATAATGGGGATACGTTTTTAAATCTGTGAACCCCAAACACAGAATCCCACAACTTTTTAGTTGGGGCTTAACTTTTGTGTGTGTATAATGGGGATACGTTTTTAAATCTGTGAACCCCAAACACAGAATCCCACAACTTTTTAGTTGGGGCTTAACTTTTGTGTGTGTATAATGGGGATACGTTTTTAAATCTGTGAACCCCAAACACAGAATCCCACAACTTTTTAGTTGGGGCTTAACTTTTGTGTGTGTATAATGGGGATACGTTTTTAAATCTGTGAACCCCAAACACAGAATCCCACAACTTTTTAGTTGGGGCTTAACTTTTGTGTGTGTATAATGGGGATACGTTTTTAAATCTGTGAACCCCAAACACAGAATCCCACAACTTTTTAGTTGGGGCTTAACTTTTGTGTGTGTGTGTATGTGCGAGTGAGTCATAATAATATACAAACCCTAACCCAACCCAAGCCCTAACCCAACCCCATCCCTAACCCAAACCCATCCCTAACCCAACCCATCCCTAACCCAACCCCATCCCTAACCCAACCCCATCCCTAACCCAACCCCATCCCTAACCCAACCCCATCCCTAACCCAACCCCATCCCTAACCCAACCCCATCCCTAACCCAACCCCAACCCTAACCCAACCCCATCCCTAACCCAACCCCATCCCTAACCCAACCCATCCCTAACCCTCACATTCAAAATCCCAACCCTAACCCAATCCCATCCCTAACCCAACCCCAACCCTAACCCTCACATTCAAAATCCCAACCCTAACCCAACCCATCCCTAACCCAACCCCATCCCTAACCCAACCCCATCCCTAACCCAACCCCAACCCTAACCCTCACATTCAAAATCCCAACCCTAACCCAACCCCATCCCTAACCCTCACATTCAAAATCCCACCCAAACCCTAACATAATCTTTCTTTTCTTCTTTTTTAAATACGTATTTCTTTTTTTTTTTTTCCTCTTCCTCCAATTCTGTCTTTCAAGGCTTTTAAGTTTGAAGAAGTAGAAATGGGAAGAAAGAATTTTCCAGCATTTTCTTCCTCGAACTTTCTTGATATTGCTTAAATCAAGCGTCATTAAATAAAGAACATTGTTCATTGCTTTAGAATCCAAAGAGTCTCCAAGAGGAACCCCACAGGTAGAGTCTCCAAAATAAAACCAACTTTCCAAGTTCCCAAGGTATAACCACATTCCTGTTGAGCCTCCAAGATAGGTATCACATTCCGAGTCATCAAAACAAAACCCCCATTCCGAGTCTCCAAAAATATAACCATCTTTCCAAGTCCCCAAGGTAAAACCACAATTTTCAGAAATATTGGGGGTTTCCGTGATAAGTCTCACATAGTATAACTGCGGACCATCAGGGAAAACTTCCCTTTCCCAATTTTTTAGGGTTTCTATGATGTGTCTCACATAGTATAACTGCGGACCATCAGGGAGAACTCTCCTTGCCCAATTTTTTAGGGTTTCTATGATGTGTCTCACATAGTATAACTGCGGACCATCAGGGAGAACTCTCCTTGCCCAATTTTTTAGGGTTTCTATGATGTGTCTCACATAGTATAACTGCGGACCATCAGGGAGAACTCTCCTTGCCCAATTTTTTAGGGTTTCTATGATGTGTCTCACATAGTATAACTGCGGACCATCAGGGAGAACTCTCCTTGCCCAATTTTTTAGGGTTTCTATGATGTGTCTCACATAGTATAACTGCGGACCATCAGGGAGAACTCTCCTTGCCCAATTTTTTAGGGTTTCTATGATGTGTCTCACATAGTATAACTGCGGACCATCAGGGAGAACTCTCCTTGCCCAATTTTTTAGGGTTTCTATGATGTGTCTCACATAGTATAACTGCGGACCATCAGGGAGAACTCTCCTTGCCCAATTTTTTAGGGTTTCTATGATGTGTCTCACATAGTATAACTGCGGACCATCAGGGAGAACTCTCCTTTCCCAATTTTCAGAAATTTGTGGGTCTCCAATGTATGACTTGTATTCTGGCTCATCAAGGTAGAACTTGTTCAGTGGGTTTTGTTTTGATAACTCACAACAAGTATCATCATGGTAAAACTCTTTTTCAGGATTTTGTGGATCTCCAAGGTATAACTCTTTGGCTGGGTCATCAAGGTAGAACTCGTTCTGGGGGTCTTGGTTGTTCAAAATGTCTTCAAACAAAAAAATAACTTCATCCCAAGTTGTGTTAAAAGCAGAATTTTCATTTCGTATCTCAGATACAATTTCCTGTGAAAGAAAATAACAATGTATTAATTTAATACAATATTTTTTATTTGTATAAATCAAGCTCTATGAATATTAAAATAAACTTTGTTAACTCTTACACGAGTCTCATCTTAAAAAAAAAAAAAAAAAAATTAAATAAATACATAAATAAATAAATAAACAAACTTACCTCCATTGATAAGAGGTTCGAGTCCAGTTCATCAATCTGAAGGTTGAGTTCTACACAGGTAGTAGGACTCCATGGAATAGCAAAGTTATCCCATTCCATTTCGGCATAGTAGTCCATTCTCAAGTGAAGCAGAAAGCGTGTTTGAAAAAGCCTGTGTGGTCGGTGCCTTTTATAAGGACTGGGTGTGTCTTCCTGTGGAAATTCCCTGGGCGTGTCTTAACTGGAAATGATGTGATGGAAATTCCCTGAAAATGATGTAATGTATTACCTGGAAATGATACAATGCTGAAGAGTTTATAAAGTGGGTGGGACTTAGCAAAAGTGGGAGGAGCTTAGCAAAAGTGGGCGGGGCTTAGTAAAAAAAGTGGGCGTGGCTTAACAAAAAGTGGGTGGGGCTTAGTAAAAATGGGCGTGGTTTACCAAAAAGTGGGCGGAGCTTACCAAAAAATGGTATGTGGCACTGGAGGCGCTCAAGCAAGAACATTGAGGGAGGTTTACCATTTTATCTTAGCTCAGTTAAAATATCTTAATAAAGAACCAAACTCAAACATATTTTTTGTTAATATATTAGATGGTGAAGAGAGTTGTAGGAGAATTAAATTATTTCCCACGCATAAACAAATATTTGTAGGGTCGTTGTTTGAGTGGGTTATATTCACCAGATGATATTAAGAGTAAAAGGTTAAAAGGTCCATGAGGTCAGAAGGATCACAGGTGTTTAAGTGGTCTAATGAATAAGGATAACATGTCAAAAGGTTAGAAGGTTCGTAAAGAACAGGGTGAGAGAAATATAGGTGTTTAGGGGCAATGAGGGAGGGAAAGAATTAATATGGAAGTGAATGGGTCAATGTTTGAGTGGGTCAAAGATTAATCTGCCAGATGATATGTAGAAGAAGGATGATAGGTCTATAAGAGAAAACAAATATTTGTAGTGTTTGAGTGGTCTAATGAACAACATTAAGGATAGGTACTACAGACAAAAGGTTCATAAAGATGAGGGTGGGAGAAATAGAGGTGTTTATGATTTTTGAAAAAGACAAGGGGGTAAATGACATTAGATAGGGATTTCCCATGTTAAACGGAGGTGTCCCAGAAGCAACATTATTACACTACTCTTGACATATCACGTGCCTTCGATACGGTCTGGCACCCAGCTCTGCTCACCAAACTCTCCTCCTATGGTATCCATGGAAATCTCCACTCATGCCTTGCGGACCTCCTCTCTGGTCGTAGGCAACGTGTGGCCCTGAATGGATTTCTCTCATCTCCCCTTCCTGTTCTGGCTGGAGTTCCCCCAAGATAGTATTCTGGGCCCTGTGCTATTTCTGGTCTTCATCAATGATCTCTCCGACTCTCTGGAAAATCCTCTCTATCCCTTTGCTGATGATTCCACTATCTGCCGCTCTATTCCTCATCCCTCAGATCGGCAGTCTGCAGCCTCCTCACTCTCTGCAGACCTGGACAAAATCACAGACTGGTCAAACAAGTGGAACATGTCTTTCAATCCTGACAAATCTCACACTCTTACAATGTCTCTCCAAAAGGACCGACTGGAAAAGCCTCCCATCTACTTTCTCAACAATCCTTTCCAAGAAGTTCTGTCGCTCAAGCTTTTGGGTCTCACTATCTGCCATGATCTTTCGTGGGAAAACCACATTTCCAAGCTGGCCTCCAAAGCCAGTCGCCGACTGGGCATCCTCCGTCGTGCGAAGTCCTTCCTTGGCACACCTGAGCTCCTCACCACATACAAGGCTTTCATCCGCAGCTCAATGGAATACTGTTCCCCCCTCTGGGCTGGTGCTCCTGCCTCACACCGAGCTCGGCTTCACGCTGTTGAAACCAAAGCTTTCAGAATCATTGGAATCTCCTGCGGTGAAGTTAACTCCGAGGGCCTTTCACTCACTCGCCGCAGGCAGGTTGGTGGTCTTTCTGTCTTCTACCGACTCCTCTCCGGCCTTGCTCCCCCAGCTCTCTCTGTGCTCTGTCCCCCCAATATTCCTTCAGGTCGCACAAGATCTGCCTGCAACCCTCTTATGGTTAAACTGCCAAAATCTAGGCTCTCTGCTCACCTTCACTCTTTCATTCCCCTTTTCTCCCACCTCTGGAACAAACTCCCCCACTCCCTTCAATCCCACTCCTCCCTCCAGGTCTTTAAAACAGCTGTCCACCACCATCTCTTATCTTCCCCCATCCAAAACCTTGATCTTTTCTACCCCCGCTAATTCACCCCATATACACTTGTTTTTTTGTTTTTTTGAAATGCCAACTTATTTCCTGGAAGTCCTTGCAGTGTTCACATGTTTTATACCTCTCCCCCCTCCCCCCAAGCCCTCCCCCTCCCACATTTCTCCCAATGTCCATGCTCTCAAATGTTGTGTTTGTGTCCTTCCCCCTCTCTCCCCATCTTGTCTACTGCTCCCCTTATTTTTTGTGTTTTATGTGTCGGTTTGTCTTTTTGTGTGATGAATGTTAGCTCTTTCACGAGCCTCTCTTGTATACGAAAAAAAAGAAAAGAAAAAAAAAGTCTTGCTTTACTGCAACCGAGTCACGTAGCGATTTGAGATGTGACTGGACCCACTTGCTACAGCTACACAGCACTACTGTTTCAAGATTGCCTTATCTCAAGTTTGTCATCTCATCACATCCTGTCGATCTCTTTCAGGAAAATAACTGATGTCAGAAGTTTTACAATATCATGGTTTCGAAAATGTACACCAGCAGGAGCAGCCATTTTCATTTGTTGCAGTACACCTTCGATAACAGAGCAAGCAACGGCCAGAAAGGTATTATGTAAAGGTGAATATCCCATCACCAGAGACCAAACAACTGACTCAATGTTCACCGAAAGAAAGTCCATCCGACAATCTTGTTTGCACCCAGACTCCACAACCTCCATTGCAACATTGGCCCTACGGCTGAACCTACAAGTCAAGCTACCACGATGTAAATAATGATGCAAGGTTTAATCGACGTTGTCACATTCGGCCTCAGATCAAAACATTGGATGTGATTGGGAATGATTTTCGGCGACCGATATTGTTTAGCGTTTCCAACCATAATTTCCTCAAATTGGGTATCAGGCTTCAAATAAATTACACAACGACGTTCAACGCATACAAGGTGTGGAGTTTTAGTTTGTCCGTTGGCCACAATAAGGTGGATAAATGTAGCGAATTTTATGTGATGTGATTTTCTAGGAATAGAGGTACTCAATGATGAGCTGGTGATGAGGAATTCCAAAGCAGGTGTCGACGTGCTTGAAGTTGTATGCCACAGGTTATACATATACCGAATGCATACGGACATTGTAGCAGTGGGGAACAGTTGGCCATAAGAGGTACAAACAAACATACAAGGTTAGTTGAAATACTACAGGTAGAGAATGTAGGAATGTGTTAGAGAATGAAAGAATGAGTGTCCAAATAAAGGAAGACAATTCTACAGGCAGGAGAGAAGGAGACAAAAGAGTGGAGGCTCAGGATATTCATCGATTTAGGTCAAAGACCACAACACCGGCCCCATGGTAAAGTTGGTTGTGCAGTTGGTGACCAAGTTGATAATCTGCTTAGCTGATGATTGACTGAGTCGACAACACTATTTCTTGCTTATTGCGTCCAACTGTTGCCCCACCATCGGTTCATTGTCTTTCCACACTCGGTCCCCTCGCTGTTACATGAGCCTTGATCTTGTATGGGAACTTGTTTTTCTTGGCCAGCCTTTTTTTTTGGCAAATAGTGTATATCCCTGCGCATCGTAAGAGCGTGACCAAGGGTTGGCGTCAGGAAGGGCATCCGGCCATAAAACATTGCCTCAAACAGGGAACCATGATTGTCATGGGGCCCGCAAGGCTAACCCCCGCTCTAGCGGGGGAAATGGCCTTAAAACGATCATTCATTGGACTAAAAATGTGTTTTTGCTGATAGACAACAACCATTTGTTCCCAACAAATTCGCTTTCTATCCATCATACGATGGAGACGCCAAACATCCCTCAGTTCATCACGGGCAGATTTCCAAGTAAAGCAACTGTTGGTATTAACGGGTTTCCATTAAAATATATCTTTTATTCACTAAAGCAAGGCGATCATCTTGACAAGAATGCTCGCTGCGTTTTAACATAACCCAGCACTATCGGGGACGCCTCTTCGCGGTGGTACTACCCCCCCCCCCCCCTCCCCCAATGCAAGTCGGGAGTCAAATCTTGCCCATTCTTGCCGGATTCGTCAGGGCAGCGCAGTCACGGTCAGAGTGCTGATCAGTCCACACGGACCGGCCCTTTCCCTCTTGTCTCTGCTATCTCTCTTTCTGTCATGGCACTGACTTCGTGAAGGCGGGGATACACCATCCTGGATCTCTGGGTCGCTACGAGGAGATCGTATGGCTGTCTCCGTGCCGTGAACTTGTTCAAGAGAGCTGTCCGGTGCTATGTAACAACAACAACATAACCCAGCCCTTGAGCTCACCCTTACAGCTTCAATTTCTTTCTCATCCGAACTCTGACCTGCTCTCATTATATCCATAAGATGTAATTGTTTTCTTAACCTGCGGTTCCTGCAAATTAGCGTAAAGTTCCCACCTTTGGCATTACACTGAACTGCTTCTATATTCTTCTCACACCAAACAGGTTCGTATGATGTTTATCAAGTTATTAACAGCTATATTGCATCCGACATACAATGTCCGAAGCCTGGTGTTGGCTTAGTGGTTGGGGTGCCGGCTTGGGACCCTAGGACCCTGGGTTAGAATCCTGGTCGATCACTGAATTAACGCCAGGGGGGTTGACTCAGCCTGTCATCCTTCCGAGGTCGGCAAATTGAGTACCAGTTCACTGGTTAACAGCTATATTGCATCTGACATACAATGTCCGAAGCCTGGTGTTGGCTTAGTGGTTAGGGTGCCGGCTTGGGATCATAGGATCCTGGGCTTGAATCCCGGTCGATCGCTGAATTAACGCCAGGAAGGTTGACTCACTGACTCAGCCTGTCATCCTTCTGAGGTCCGCAAATTGAGTACCAGTTCACTGGTTAACAGCTATATTGCATCTGACATACAATGTCCGAAGCCTGGTGTTGGCTTAGTGGTTAGGGTGCCGGCTTGGGATCATAGGATCCTGGGTTTGAATCCCGGTCGATCGCTGAATTAACGCCAGGAAGGTTGACTCACTGACTCAGCCTGTCATCCTTCTGAGGTCCGCAAATTGAGTACCGGTTCACCGGTAATTCCCTGTGTGTCGCAAGAGGCGACGAACAGGGTTGGCGGCAGGAAGGGCATCCGGCCGTAAAACATTGCTTCAAAAAGGGGACCACGGTGCCCGAAAAAGGCCAACCCCTGCTTTGCGGGGAAAAATGGCCTCTAAAGGTGGTTCTATACAATGTCCGACGTGAAGGGGCAATGGAAGCGCACTTACCTTTGAGCCTTCTTTCGTCTGGATTTGATTCCCGACCTGACGATAAACGATCAGATTGGTGCTTCACCGGCATGGAGTTGCATCCCTTTGTATGCCATCCCTCAGTTGAATGGAAGGCCAGGTGTCCTGTCTGCTAGCCGTTAGCGAGTGGATGTTAAAGATCCCACGGTGTCTTTTGTGAAGAGTAGGTGAGTTGTCGCTAGCACCGCGAGAAAGTTGCACATTCCTGCCCAAATCCTCTTCAGGGAGTTACATCACTACGTTTAAAAAAAAGCACATGTAAGCAAGAAAAATGAAAGTCAGGCTTGACCAAAAACGTTCCACCAGCCGACATGAGAAGGAGGTGGGAATAATTGACGCAATTAAAGTAGTACGAGTTGTAGTCGTAGTAGATGTAAACACCTTCCTTCTTTGTCTCGTGTTTCCTGCCCTTTTCCTTTTGACCAGTTTAAAACGACGGCAGTTGTCACTTGTTTTACACTTTATAAACAAAAGTACAACTTTGGGATAAAAGACATAAGCATGAAACTATCCCTCCCAACTTGCACATTATTTGCCCACAATTCACAATATGAAAGTGTTTTTATAAAGGTGTCTTTTTGTGACAATTTGGACAACATTCAAGCGCTACTGCCTTTGATGCAATACGACTACATAGACATTAATAGACATTGCTCCTTCTGCTTTCTCAGTCATCCGACCTGACCCAGCAACTCGAGGATGTCCGTGTTCTTCCAATAACCCCAACCTGGTTAAATTTCCAAAATCCAGGCCGACTGCACACCTCAACTCCTTTGTTCCTCACTTGTCCTGCCCATGAAACTTTCAGAGGCTGTTTTTTTCCTACTCTTTCCACCAAGGCTTCAAGCAGGTATTGCACCGTCACCTCGTTTCATCTCCCATCTTGACCCATCCCAACCCTCTTCCTTGCTGATGTCAGTGTTTTCCCTCTCTCCATTTATTCCCTTTCTGGTTGTGTCAAATTGTTTCCCCACTACAGTACCGCATTGTCAATTTACGTTTCCTCTTTCATAAGCTTTTCATGAGCTCTTATAGAGAAACAAGACCGAAAGTCTAACAGCGGCGTAGCCGGGCTTGTTTGATACTTTAGTTGAAGAGGATAGTATTACCTGGGTGGAGATACCAGTTAGCAAATAATGTAAGTGTTAAATTATTTTGAAGTACTCTATGTCTCTAAGCTGCTGTCACCATGGAAGTGAAGAGATTGCATTGAGACACTGGTTTATTACCTCTGCCACCAAAGGTGGATGGAGGTTATGTTTTCACCCCTATCTGTTTGTCTGTGTGTTTTTTTTGTGAACAAAATATCTCAAAAAGTTGTGGACGGATTCGGATTAAATTTGGCAGAGATGTAGCCTATGTCACAAGGACGAAATGTTTAGATTTTGGTGAAGATCCAGTTTCGGATCCGGCTACTAGAATTTTTAAAGTGGGAGGTCACCATTGGGAGGTCGGGCCAAAAACTATACATAGCAGGATATCTGAAAAAGTTGTGGACGGATTTGGACGAAACTTGGTGGATCGATTGGGTGTGTGACGAGGACAAATAGATTCGATTTTGGTGAAGATCTGAATATGGATGCGGATATGAGAATTATTTAATTTTTCAAGTGATTCTTCACCATTGGGAGATACAGCCAAAAACTATACATTGCGAGATATCTCAAAAGGTTATGGATGGATTTGGACGAAACGTGTTGGACAGGTTGTGTGTGACAAGGAAGAATCGATTCGATTTTGGGGAAGATCTGAATATGGATTCGGATATGAGAATTATTTAATTTTTTAAGTGATTCTTCACCATTGAGTGATATGGCCAACCAGGCGGAGGGAGGTATGCTCTCTACTGAGTGCCGTTCTCGTTCTATATGTTTTGAGTGAACAATGAACCAACAATACACCTCTTCAATCCAGTAACTTTGCAATCATGACAAAGGGATTGCAGTGCTGCGATCATATTTACTATAATTATTATTAACGTTATTATTATTATTATTACGAAGACGATGTTACGGTATTAAGAAACCTGGGCTAATTTGTCTGGAGCGGCCTGAAGGTGAGGCATGAAGGCATAAAGCCTGTGGCCTCTACGCACTGTGCGTTGGAAGACCTCTAACGCCTTTGCTTTCGATATTTGATGATCATTTTAACAATCGGTTTGTTGGTGTTTCACACTGAATGAAAAACATAAAGGTGGAGCATGGCGATTGTGATACATGACAGGTTCGACCCGCTGTCATGTGACCAGATCCTCAGCTCTGATTGGTGTACGTTTGTGAGGGACATACATACATACATACATACATACGGACAAACAAACACTGTTGTAGACGGCTTTGCCCTATGTGCTACACCAAAAAAATAGCTCTGTGTACTGGTAACTGGCAGGATAACACACTTTGCCATAACGCCATGTCTATGAGCATTCATAATGCCATTGTTTTGAGGATGACGTTAAAGATTTACAGTATCCAAGTCAAAGCCCCAATTTCAACCTAAATGAACCATTTTGATTTTTAACGGCTCTTTATTTCAAATTTTAATGTGATCTTGGCCTCATATAGGAGCTTACATATAAAGTACAAGCAGGACAAAGACGGCAGTAGACATCAATGTACTGTTATATTAATTACAGGGGTATTATTAGGCAATGGACAAACACCTATCATATATATCAGGGTTGTCCCATATCATGAGCTAAGGGTTCAGATGGGAACACAAATAGGCCAACCAAACCGTCTTGGCACACCAATGGACAGAATAAGCAAAGCACAACCCACCAATGAATTTGCACTTGCTCTACTGTAAGAATGTAACATTGCACATGCTATTCCCAAACACATTGACTTGGTGACAGGTTGTTCAATGGTTTAAACTGTCGTGCGCCAAATGGCAGCCCAGGGAACACCATTACCTGTATTCTCAATTTAGTTGCATTGGCCGAGAACGCAACTCGCTCATGCCTGCTGGTAATTTATTTGCGCAAGGGGAAGCCATCGATCCCAAATTAAATGTGAACATGTCAAATTCGGGAAATAAAGCATGCAAATAAACTATAACTAGAGGGTTCATCGAACCCCTTACCCCATGCAGTCTTGACAAAATAGGAAGTGGGCGGGATCTGCGAACAGCAAAATTGATGGGTCGAGATGATGAAAAATGCCGTAATATTTTGTCCAAGTATTGCTAAATGAAAGGGGTTTAAAAGTTCCAAAAAAGGTGATTTGTGTTCTCGTGTTCAAGTATATAATTTTATTGAAATAACATTAAGAGTTTAAGGTTGTAAAAAAAAATTCAGAAGTTTACCACCATTAACGCAGTGTCTCTTACACCACCCTATCTAACATGTTACTTCACTGTGGACACCACCCATAACTTTTACACTACAAATGTCGACTCGACGACACCACTGACAACACCTGCAAACACTGCCAGGCAACTCCACACAATAAAACATATCAGGGAAGACTGCGTGGTCCTGGCTTCACGTAGGCAAGAGCACAACATGTTGGATGTGAGGGATCTCTGGGTCGGTCCTGTGAGATCGATCAGCTATCTCCATGACGCTGGTCTGTTCAACCAAAACTGACAGGGAAACACTACAACAACATGTTACATTAGTTATTACCTCCTCCACCAAAGGTGGATAGAGGTTATGTTTTCACCCCTGTCCCGTTTGTCTGTCTGTTTAATTGTCTGTTTATGAACAGGATATCTCAAAAGGTTGTGGATGGATTCGGCCGAAATTTGGTGGAGAGGTTGCGTATGTGACACGGACAAAAGGATGAGATTTTGAGGAAGATATGGATTCGGATCTGCATCCAAGATTTTTAAAGTCATTCTTCACCATTGAGGAATAGGGCAAAAAACAATATATAGCACGATATATCAAAAAGTTGTGGAACGATTTGGACGAAACTTGGAGGAGAAGTTGTGGATTCGATTCGACAAGGAAGAATGGATTCGATTTTGGTGAAGATCCGGATACGAGAATTTTAAAATATTTAAGTGATTCTTCGATACCATTGAGTGAAAGGGACAAAAACGATATATAGCACAAAGTTTAAAAAAGTTGTGCATGACTTTATAACAAAACTTGGTGGACGAGTTGGTTAGATGACAAGACTAAGCCAATTATATTTTGTTTCAGATCCGAATCCAGATATGACCTGTCAGTGGGATACAAAATGTAAAATGTTCTGCCTGGCAGAAGTATGCTTGCTAGAAAGTGTCGTTCTCGTTTGGGTCTGTTGTTTGTGTCCTTTATGACATCCTTAAAAACACAGTTTCCTGTTTGGAATATTTTTCAATTTTGTTTGACACAGAGAGAGAGAGAGACAAAGAGAGAGCCAAAGAGAAAGACAAAGAGAAAGACAAAGAGAAAGACAAAGACAAAGAGAAAGACAAAGAGAAAGAGAAAGAGAAAGACAAAGACAAAGACAAAGAGAAAGACAAAGACAAAGCGAAGGAAGCACTTCAGTTTTAGTCAAAACCCATGAGAATAATCCTTTACAACCCTTTCGAATTACTCTTTAGAACCCATTATAATTACACTTTACAATCCATTATTATTACCCTTTGAACCCTTTATAACTCTTTAGAATTAAACACAATGGGTTAGAAAGTTGTTTTTTTTCTTCTTCAGTTTTGACAAAAGGACAGACTTAGCCAAGTATTGAAGCAGCTTCACCGCTCAAAAATTATCTCTCACCTCTCTGCGCATGTGCAATTGAAACCTCTGCGCATGTGCACATGTGCATGTGCGCATGTGCAATTGGGACGAATTCAGAGCCAAAGTACTGCTTAACTCTAAGTTTGTTTTACGATTCATGTTGTGATCCGTGCTCAAAATATATCAGTAATTTAAATAAGTTGTTCTTCGATCATAAACTGAAGCTTGTGCCCAAAGACTGACAAAGTGAACCAATATGTGACTTTCCATTCTTAACATCATTTTGAAAGTTGTTTTGGAACAATTCCTATCCTGGATACATAATACATCTTGGGAAAATGGCAAGGCCATAGAAAAGGCCCCTTTATACGGTATATGCCATGCGGCAAAGCAGAGAAAAGAAGGGACATTCCATAGCTTGTAGAAAATGCCAAACAATACAAAATAAGGGGCATTCAAGAAATATACCTGGTTCCTCTTAAGAACACAAGGTAGTCCAACATACACACGATTTTTTTTGAATGTCCCTTCTTTTTTATTGTTTGGCATTTTCTACAAGCTATGGAATGTGCCTTCTTTTCTATGCCTTGCCACATGGCACATACCCTTATATAAAGGGGCTTTACCAATTTTGGGTGGTGTTAAACTCCCCACAAACCACCTTAGACCTTGATTTTTTTTTTTGCCGTGAAGAAACGGTGGTACATCACGGGTGATGAAGATTGTGGGCAAGATTCATCAAAATTGGGTGCGGAGTTTCGGAGAAGAGAGCAAATACCTATTTTTGGGGGTTAAATCGTCCCTCCCCCATAAACCCCTTCAATGAACGCAGATGTTGATGCAGTCAATAAACTCTTGTTAGACATCAGATAAGCAGCTTGTGTCCAAGTTTCATCAACACCGTGTGTGTAGTTTCGGAGAAGAGAGCAAATACCTATTTTGGGGGGTTCAACCCCTCCCCCCCCCCCTCTCACCCTCTCGTCCCGTATACCCTTATAATGAGCGCAGATGTTGAATTTGTTTTTAAGGCCATGAATTAAACGTATTGTCCGACGTATATTCCAAGTTTCAGCTAGTTTCAATGTATAGCCTTTGAGATATGAGCTTCAACACATTTTGGGCGGACTGACGGACAGACACCAATGTAAATTCGAGTGTTTTCTAAATAAAACTCAAGAATGCGTAAACGGACATTGCTGAAATTTGGAACATATTACCTCGACATACAAAGCATTTACTTCTGAAACTTGCAGCCGATTTCGTCCAGTAGAAGCCGAGAAACGAATTTTCAGTCTGTTAAAGTTGCATACAGAGAAACGATCCCATATAAAGGGAGGGGTTGATTTTATTTTTCCCTGATCTCTTCAGCTACCTGGGCTTTATGCACATGCACACCAAACATTTTGGTGTAGATTGCGTCATTTCGAAAGTTCCTTATTGCTTATCCCCGTTGATATATTTTGCAAATGGGCTCAACACAGTTATATCTACCAGCAAGGTTAGAAACCAAAGCGAAAGGCTAAAGGCACTGGCAAATAAATACATAAATAAAAACAATTATAAGTTGTTTATATTTCTTTCCATTATGTGCTGATTATTATTAACACGTGTGTGCACAGTGATCATGCATAACAATACCACATTGTGCACACTCCAGTGTCCAAATGAAAAAGCTCAAAGCGAAGGAGGATGATTGGAGCGAGACCCACATTCTGGATGTGCGGCCACTTTTGGTCAAAGACTTTTGGAAAACTTTACGGGGACTGGGTGAAAGGACCCACCCACTCGTTACACACAGACACACCCACACGTAACACGCAGACACGCCCGCAATTTTCACTTCTTCGCCGTTTCTATGGATGTTTGAAGACCGATGGAACATTGATGAGAACGCTCCCTTCTTGCATTTCCATCCGAATCCGTTTGGCTCAAAGGCTGGAAATGTTCACTCTGTGGGCGCCCGAACTGCGCCCCTAATTGTACCCCCTTTCAGATCTCTCTCCAAAACCGTCGTACTCAAAATGGGATGCCAGGCCGGCCAAGGATTCATCGTACTGGACCGTTCGAAACACAATACCCTCAAAAAAGTTTCCCTTTCATCGTGTTGGGAATTTAGTTTCCCGATGTTATATCTATAATGCTTCCATACTTTGTTTAATTTTTGAGCTTCCCGATTGATTTGTTTTTAAACATTTCCTTAAAACACCAGTTTTTTAAACAATATTGGTCTGCAGCGATAAAAGCACAGGGATATATTCTCTTGGGGTGAAAATAAACTCAAGTTAGAGAAACTGTAAACACGAAGGTGCAATAATACACGACCTCAGACCTCAGCACCATCTTATGGCAGAGGTATCCACATGTCCGATTCAGAGTTGTGGACATCACAGACAGACATTCGACAGAGTCGTCTGAATCAAACCGACAGTCATCTGAAGTAAATGATCATATAGTCACCAGTTCCAGACAATGGAAGGCTGTTCAGTGTTGACAATTTATCAAAAATAGTTATGATAAATTGTATATATAATAAACTGGACCGTTCGAAACACAATACCCTCAAAAAAGTTTCCCTTTCATCCTGCTGGGAATTTAGTTTCCCGATGTTATATATATAATGCTTCCATACTTTGTTTAATTTTTGAGCTTTCCGATTGATTTGTTTTTGAACATTTCCTTAAAACTCAATTTCCACAAAACACGATAGTCCTCAAAAAGTGATCCAATAAAAAGGAGATACTTTGTAGCACTGTGAGGATTCCATTCCATGACCTTCTGAAACTTGCAAATGGAGATTACACCCCATGTGTAACGACGTATGCAGAGTAATCTACTGGCATATCTGCAAAAGCGTCTATATCCCAGCTCTAGAAAAATCATGGAAGAACAAACCAAGACCAATCATTCATTCATTTCGGGTTATTGAAATCATTAATCACTGGACAAGGCAGTTCGAAGACTGAAATTTGTCAAGTTTACAATAATAAAGGTATTTCATAAAACTTACAAATGTATATAAAAGTAATATTTATCATACTAGCAACGGTACCCGCCATACTGGCGGGGCTTCAATTGGGAGGCCCAAATGAAAAGGCAAAATATCAGAAATTGAAGGGTTTTTTTTTATTTTAAACGATTCATACAAACATCCGTTTTTTTTTTTTTGGTTTTTTTTTGGGATACAAGATCGAGGCTCGTGAAAGAGCTAACATTAATCACACAGAAAGACAAACCGACACATAAAACATATAACATGGGGAGCGGTAGACAAGATGGGGCGAGAGGGGGAGGAACACAAACACAACATCTGAGAGCAGGGACATCGAGAGATCAGTGTGAGGGAGAGGGCTTTGGGGGGGGGGGAGGCATGGGAAGGGGGGGTGGGAAAGGTATAAAACATATGGACACTGCCAGGACTTCCAGGAAAGAAGTTGGAATTTCAAACAAGGTGGATCTGGGGTGAATTAGTGGGGGTAGAAAAGATCAAGGTTTTGGATGGGGAAAGATAAGAGATGGTGGTGAACAGCTGTTTTAAAGACCTGGAGGGAGGAGTGGGATTGAAGGGAGTGTGGGAATTTGTTCCAGAGGCGGGAGAAAAGAGGAATGAAAGAGTGAAGGTGAGCAGAGAGCCGAGATTTCGGCAGTTTAACCATCAGAGGGTTGCTGGCAGATCTTGTGCGACCTGTAGGAATATTTGGGGGACAAAGCACAGAGAGAGCTGGGGGAGCAAGGCCGGAGAGGAGTCGGTAGAAGACAGAAAGACCACCTACCTGTCTGCGGTGAGTGAGTGAAAGGCCCTCGGAGATAGCTTCATCACGGGAGATTCCAATGATTCTGAAAGCTTTGGTTTCAACAGCTTGAAGCCGAGCTAGGTGTGAGGCAGGAGAGGGGAGAACATAGGGGAGAACAGTATTCCATTGAGCTGCGGATGAAAGCCTTGTATGTGGTGAGGAGCTCAGGTGTGCTGAGGAAGGACTTCGCACGACGGAGGATGCCCAGTCGGCGACTGGCTTTGGAGGCCAGCTTGGAAATGTGGTTTTCCCAAGAAAGATCATGGCAGATAGTGAGACCCAAAAGCTTGAGCGACATAACTTCTTGGAGAGGATTGTTGAGAAAGTAGATGGGAGGGTTGTCCAGTCGATCTTTTCGGAGAGACATAGTAAGAGTGTGAGATTTGTCAGGATTGAAAGACATGTTCCACTTGTTTGACCAGTCTGTGATTTTGTCCAGGTCTTTAGAGAGTGAGGAGGCTGCAGACTGCCGATCTGAGGGAAGAGAAATGGAGCGGCAGAGAGTGGAGTCATCAGCAAAGAGATAGAGAGGATTTTCCAGAGAGTCGGAGAGATCATTGATAAAGACCAGAAAAAGCACATGGCCCAGAACACTGCCTTGAGGAACTCCAGCCTGAACAGGAAGGGGAGATGAGAGAAATCCATTCAGGGCCACCACACGTTGTCTACGACCAGAGAGGAAGTCCGCAAGCCATGCATGGAGATTTCCATGGATACCATAGGAGGAGAGTTTGGTGAGCAGAGCTGGGTGCCAGACCGTATCGAAGGCACGTGATATGTCAAGGGAGACGGCTCTGATTTCCTGTTTGGCATTGAGGACCTCCATCCATTGTTGAGACAGCAGCAGCAGCATGTCCACAATAGAATGACCTGCTCTGAATCCAAATTGATTATCGGAGATCAAGCCATTGGAGAAGAGGAAGGATTTGATATCCGAAGCAATGATGGATTCCATGACTTTGCTGATAATTGGGAGCAGGGTGAGGGAGCAGGGTTAATTTCAATAAAAGCCTCCGTTAAATCATATCACACGCAAATCATCAAAATCTAAACAGTATCTTTAGAATTTCAATAAAAGCCTCATCACTGTTCATATCGGAAACCGATCAAGGAAACCGATCAAGTAAAGCACTTATCGCAATCTCAGGTTCTCGGGAGGATAAGGTGTTAAAACATGGCGGCTGCTTGTCTCACAAATCCGTGCTGCAGGTACACTGCAGGGCCGCAGGCATATAAACAGTACAGCTCACCTGGTACAGGTTAATTCATGGAGTTAATTCGTGGAAGTAAGAGCATTACACATGACACAGGTTGCCCAGTTTATCTACCTCTTTTAGTACAGTATATAAACAGTACAGCTCACCTGGTGCAGGTTAATTCATCTTACTTTTAATGATGTTTATATACGAATGATGTTCAATGATGTTTATATTGGTTTTGGGTCGTCCTTTTCGCATATCTCATGGGATTGTGAGTTGGAGAGACGGCCGTGATGGCGGGGAGGGGTTTGGAATTCTCTCAAGCAGGGATTCAACTCGTGTCCTTATAAAAGGTCTTTGTCCGAGGTCACCGAGTCCGATCGGTGCAGCCGTGCAGCGATCGGTGCAGCCGTTTGTGCGGCACCCGGGAAAACAACATCGTCACAATGAAAACATCGTCACAATGAACGTTATGCGAACGCGAATGTTATGCGGGAGTCCAAACCTGAGAATGCTGGAGACCAAAGCTGAAATTGGGAAAACGAAATAGCCTATTTTACTCCTGGGGATCCCAGGATTATCCACCCAAAATATCTTTGCGATCGGTTCAGCAGTTTTTACAGTACCTTTGAATCGACAGACAGACAGACAGACAGACAGACATTTGGTGAATTATAATATCATATAAAATTACTTTAATACACATATTATGTATCAAAATAAGTATTTGAATAAATAAACATAGAAAATCAAACAACAATAAAAAAATAACAAATTCTACCAACAAAATAACCTAAAATAGCAGAAAACTTAACAAGATCAACAAACAGATATTATGCATGTAATTGATTTTATGCACCCACATAACAGAATGAGCGTAAAACTTCGACTATAACGGCCCCCTGTGCATAACGCGCACCCCCATGTTGGACTTTTGTCACGGTGTAAAAATCTATAGACCTATATATAATACGCACCCCCATTTCAGCAATCAGATGAAAAAAAAAAATCGACGTAAAACATGTTATTACATCTGTCAAAAACGGCGAAGTCCATCTCAACCACGACTGTCGGCCACGATTTCATAATAGTTGAACAGAGCTGTCTCCCTTGACATATCACGTGCCTTCGATACGGTCTGGCACCCCGCTCTGCTCTCCAAACTCTCCTCCTATAGTATCCATGGAAATCTACACGCTTGGCTTGCGGACTTCCTCTCTAGTCGTAGTCAACGTGTGGCCCTGAATGGGTTTCTCTCATCTGCCCTTCCTGTTCAGGCTGGAGTTCCCCAAGGCAGTGTTCTGGGCCCTGTGCTTTTTCTGGTCTTCATCAATGATCTCTCTGACTCTCTTGAAAATCCTCTCTATCTCTTTGCTGATGACTCCACTCTCTGTCACTCCATTCCTCATCCCTCAGATCGGCAATCTGCAGCCTCCTCACTCTCCGCAGACCTGGACAAAATCACAGACTGGTCAAACAAGTGGAACATGTCTTTCAATCCTGACAAATCACACACTCTTACTATGTCTCTCCTCCGAAAAGACCGACTGGACAACCCTCCCATCCACTTTCTGAATAATCCTCTCGAAGAAGTTCTGTCACTCAAGCTTTTTAGTCTCACTATCTGCAATGATCTTTCCTGGGAAAACCACATTTCAAATCTGGCTTCCAAAGCCAGTCGCCAACTGGGCATCCTCCATCGTGCGAAGTCCTTACTTGGCATACCTGAGCTCCTCACCACATACAAGGCTTCCATCCGCAGCTCAATGGAATACTGTTCTCCCCTCTGGGCCGGTGCTCCTGTCTCACACCTAGCTCGGCTTCACGCTGTTGAAACCAAAGCTTTCAAACTCATTGGAATCTCCCGCGATGAAGCTAACTCCGAGGGCCTTTCACTTACTCACCGCAGGCAGGTTGGTGGTCTTTCTGTCTTCTACCGACTCCTCTCCGGCCTTGCTCCCCCAGCTCTCTCTGGGCTCTGTCCCCCAAATATTCCTGCAGGTCGCACAAGATCTGCCAGCAACCCTCTTATGGTTAAACTGCCGAAATCTCGGCTCTCTGCTCACCTTCACTCTTTCATTCCTCTTTTCTCCCGCCTCTGGAACAAACTCCCTCACTCTCTTCAATCCCACTCCTCCCTCCAGGTCTTTAAAACAGCTGTTCACCACCATCTCTTATCTTCCCCCATCCAAAACCTTGATCTTTTCTACCCCCGCTAATTTCACCCCAGATTCACCTTTTTGAAATACCAACTTCCTTCCTGGAAGTCCTTGCAGTGTCCTTGTGTTTTATACTTCTCCCACCCCTCCCCCCTTCCCATGCCTCCTCCCCCGAAGCCCTCCACAGATCTCCCGATGTCCCTGCTCTCAAATGTTGTTTGTGTGCTTCCCCTTCTCTCCCGATGTTGTCTACCGCTACCCTTTTTATATGTTTTGTGTGTCTGTTTTATTTTTTTGTGTGATAAATGTTAGCTCTTTCACGAGCCTCCATCCTGTATACAAAAAAGAAAAGAAAAAAAACACGCCTTGGTGGGAAGTAGGCCTCGCTGCGCCCTTGTTCTTTATGCCGTGCCTCGTCACGCTGCAGCCGAGCAGCGCTCGTCCACGCATCGTTCCCGCCTGGAAAACTGCACCTTTCCATCCACCCAATAAAGTCCTGGAACACGGCCGCTGCAATGAAGCCCAATGAAGAGAGAAATGTCAGCGCACAGCCATCTCCCACCCATGTCCGGAACCAAGCGGGCCAAAAGTCCATCAGCTCATTCATTTCTTGGCCAACCTCTCACGGCATCGGTGCTTCTCCTCCAATCCCCGCAGGCCAACACCACAGGCTCAGCTCTCCACCACTCAACACACAGTCCGCCTTTGTGATGCAGTCTACCTTTGTGACGCAGACCGCCTTTGTGACGCAGTCCGCCTTTGTGACACAGTCCGCCTTTGTGACGCAGTCCGCCTTTGTGACGCAGTCCGCCTTTGTGACGCAGTCCGCCTTTGTGACGCAGTCCGCCTGTCAATCAAAAGCCTGACCAATGGTGTCTCCTCGAGGTGTGTCTTTCCACCTGCCTGACCCTGTGGTGATGTAGCTGGTTGCTGTGTGACTGGCAGTGCTCAGAACTGGCTTCCAATTATTTTTTATTACTTAAAGCAGTTAATGGGCAATTCCTGCTCTACGTGTCTAATGTGGTGCCATAAGGGACAAAGGATGTAAATCACCGAAGGAAAGACATACAGGGAATTAACATAATCCCTGAGCTAGTTAACGTGCCCCATTCCTCGTAATGGGGACAAAGATACACCTTAATCCACCATCCGGGCTAAATAAATTCCCTACTTATTACGTGGTGGTTCTTCTTCTTCACAACAATTGGTGCACACCAATCTATACAAATCTACCTGGTCTAAAGTCATCACTGCCCACCCCCTACAAACGTGACCATATTTAACAATGAAATATTTTTTTCAAACACTTATGTTAAGAAAAAAAATTAACTTTTCTATTCCGTAACTCGTCCGCAATATTCAGATCCGCTTTTCCATCCTCAATCTTGATTCTTGAGTGCACATTTACTAGCACTTCTATATACGAGTGGTGACTCACACGCTGCAGATGAACACATTTTTAATATTAATAAAAGGCGCCCTGATCCCCTTTGTGAAAGCTGGATATATTCGGCATGTCGGACCCAAATCCTGTTGGAATGGAATGAGAAATTCCTCGCTAAAACCGCTGCTCCATAAGGCACGCATCGCGCTCTGATGTTCCGATGTCGAACTTGTATCGAAACCTTCACGGCACCTGTTCGCCGTTGTTTGGGTAAAACCTTTTTGCAAAGAAATTTTTATTTTTAAAAGCCAAAAACAATAACAGTTTTCAATAACAGCTTCAAATCAGGAGCTTGTGGATATAAAAACTACTCGGAGGGTTGCCCGGCATTGTCCTGTGATGTTCTAATCCCGTTGGCATTTTGAAGAAATCAATTTATTTTCGTTTTTCTCTTTTTTTTGTGGGGCCTAAAACACTTCCCTGCACCCACAAAGGAAAATTTATATTTAATATTATATTACACACAAAAACACACACACACACACACACACACACACACACACTAATCGGCAATAATTAATATTACCTTTCACATAGCTTCAAAGTCTTAGGCACTATAGAGCAATTTTTTTAAATCCCCCAAAAATAAGTTTTTTTTCAAAAAATGTTTTTTGCCTGAAACACTCCCAAGCAGTCACTGATGATCCTCTGAAAGTTTGACGAAGATCCGTTCAGCCATCTCTAAGAAATATAGGCAAAACATAGACAGACAAACGGCTCTCTTAGTCTTATAGTCGACGTACGCTGTACGCACGTATAAGTGCGCATAGTCGAACTACAAGCTTTCTTCCATGAAGAATGAAGAATGCAATCTCGATTGTAACATCCAAAACGCAATAGCTCTGAACTTCACAAATAAAGGTAATTCCGAGCTTTGCACGGATTCGATCTCAACAAGAAATCCCAGATGGACAGGATCTGCGCTGTGTAGGTCGCTCAGCTCCGCTTGTCTCATCTTCAACCATCCCTAGCTTTTGGGGAAGGTCTTGAGAACTTTTGAATCTTACTGCAGATGATCACAACATTCGGGATTGCTTTTGATTTGGTTTTTCCATTACCCTCACCATGACCCGTCCGTTAAACGGACTGTGTAGCACAGGTCAGATGTAGTGGCATCAGAAACAGTAGATAGAGTTCAACTTGAATTCGATACATACAGACTTGGCATTTAATATGGAATATTTTTTTTGTGGGGTTGAACTTACTTTTCAAGATGTCTTAGAACCAAAAGTTCATTGGAATTATGTTGAAATTATTCTAGATTTTGTTAATGTCACCTTTAAAAGAAACAAAAACCACATTTGACATTTCGAAACAAATAAATTGATCCTTGAAAGTGATGTAAACTGATATCGAACTCAATTCACGGACAGTACTGTGTTAAACTTCTGTACGTTTTCCAGAAGTATCTCTTTATTTTGCACATTAGCCAAAAATTTTTTTAACAAAAACAAAAGTTAAATTACGACTGGGATTACGGACAGTAAAATTACAGTTCAGTACTTCGTGTAACCCCCACGCGCATTCAGGAGAGCACGTACACGTTGAGGCATGCTGTTCACGAGATTTGCCACGGTTTGGACGGGAATCGCTTGCCATGCAGTGACAATAGCCTGCTGCAATTCACGCACAGAGGTCGGCTGCTGGTCCAAGTGGTCGATTTGACGCGTTAATTCTGCCCTCGAGTTCTCCATCGGATTCATATCCGGGGACATGGCAGGCCACTCCATATGCTCTACACCACGGTCAGCAAGAAAGTGTTGGATCATGCGAGCACGATGAGGCCGTGCATTGTCATCTTGGAAGACAAAGTTTCCTCGAAAGGCTGCACGAGCAAATGGAAGCAATGTTTCTTCCAGAATGGCCCTGTACTTGAACTGGTTCAGGTTTCCATTCAGAACAACCAGGTCAGTTTTGCCCCCTGCATGAAAAGCAGCCCAAACGGTCACCCCACCACCTCCAGCTTGGACTCTTGGCACTATACAATCTTTGTTGTAGGCTTCATGCACTTGTCTGCGCACTCGGACGCGGCCATCTTGACGATGGACCAGAAATCTAGACTCGTCACTGAAGATCACGTGATTCCAGTGTCCTGGCTGCCATTGACGGTGCTCTCTGGCCCACTGCAATCGGCGCTGGCGGTGTTGTCTGGTCAGGCGTGGCTTTCTCAGGGGACGCCTGGCACGATAGCCTGCTTGAACCAGTCGTTGGTTGACTAGCCTTCTGGATACAGGCACATTTGTCAGTTGCTGCCACTCATCCCGAAGCCAATTAGCTGACTTGGTACGGCCATTGCGGACTAACCGGTGCAGCTGGCGATCATCCCTCCTTGTGGTTCTGCGGGGACGTCCTGACCTCGGTATTGGAGTAGGGACACCCCTCTGAGCATTTCGTTTAAGGATCTTTGACACCTGACCTTGAGTGATGCCATACTGGCGAGCAATAGCACGCTGTTTCATGCCGTAATTTCGTAAAGCCACCACTCCATGACAAACAGCATTGTCGAGTTGACGGACCATCTCCAGAGGAAGCGGCAATAACTTTTGGAGACGTGCAGCAGTTGTTTTCCACTAATACAGAACGCAACAACCCTTGTATACCCGACTGTCAAGCCAATCATCAAATGCACCTGTCCGTACATTTTGCCACGCCACCTGTGATATAATCCTGTTGTTGACTTCTTGCTGCGACAGACAATCAGTGACATGGTTCTTTTAACAAATAAATCACCAAAGTGTAAAAGAAACTCACCAGATTGATATACTGAGTTAAGAAAGTAAACCCAAGTCAAGAAAAAAAAAAATTCCATATTAAATGCCAAGTCTGTACATACCTAGAGGCTGAAGAAGTATTGGAGATAGAGGAGATATTGGCAGGACTGGTAGGTAGTTTGAGTATGGATGGATGATTATGTACATCTGGGCTGATTGTGATGTCCGTGAGAGGTTGTCATGAATGGACAGTGTGGTCGGTGTTGTACATATTCTCCAACCTAAAACAGCCTTTGCTCAATTCTCAAAAATGAACAAAAGACAAAAAATAATTTTTCCCTAATTTTTATTTTTAACACCCTCACTGTGATATCCCTGATCGTGCCACACCTTTCGCCTCCCCACTACTCTCCCCATTTACCCCCAATGAAATGACATAATTTTGACGGATTTATTACCCTGCGCTCACGAAGAGAAAGTCAGGGTTAGGCATTCGGTTGCGTGGATGGGATTCAATGGGATTCAAGTCTGGGCATTGGCTGGGCACTCAAGGACTTTCATGTTCTTGTTCTGAAACCATTCCAGTGTTGCTTTTGCTGTATGCTTGGGGTCATTGTCCTGTTGGAACGTAAATCTTCTCCACAGTCGAAGGTCTTTTGCACGTCTGAACTAGGTCTTCCTCAAGGATTTAGCTGTATTTGGCTCCAACGTACGTACGTGTCTGCATTTTTAAAATTAATTTTCTCGGCAACCGTTGGTCCGATTGACACGAAATTTTACCATAGGAGTGCCTCCGCATGTAGAATTTTTTATTCATAATTATGACGTCATAGCTCACGTGGTATGGACGCGATCTTGGAAAAAAACGTTACACTTCTATACCTCCCAAACCACTCAATAGAAAAAAAAATTGAAACAAGGCTCATTGTGAAGTACTCCCCATGGGGAATAAGATATGTTAACGATGATGTCATTGGTGCCTTCATTATGACGTCATAATTCGACAAGTACAACACGATCTGATCAGTATGAAAAAAATAATTCCTCTGCAACTGTTAGTTTGATGGACACGAAATTTGGAAAACAGGTGCGACTCCTCGTTTATAATTTTCTAATGAGAATTATGACGTCATATGTGACATAGTTCAGGCGCCATCTTTGAAAAAATCGATAAATGTTGCACCTCTATCTCGAAAACCGCTCCATGGAAAAATTGAAACGTATCTCATTGAAAAGAACTCCATATGGGGAATAGGTGTTGTTAACGATGACGTCATTGGTGCCTTAATTTTGACGTCATAATTCGACAGGGACAACGCTTAGTCTGATCAGTTGGAAATATATTGAGCGTGATCTACGCAACAATTATATTAGAGAATATAAATTTATGATGTAATCCCTCACATGGTCTGGCAGCCATATTGGATGAAAGAAAAACACCGTTCAAAAACAGAAGAGGGGGCTCGCACCAAGTTGCTGTGCAGGGTAAGTATTCTATGAATACCATCTAGTTTAATCTGGTGTTGGTGTAGAACGGCCATGATAGGCCGAATGGCCTCTTCCTGAGTCGATTCTCCTTGTGATTCCTTGTGTGGTGCCACCATGAGTTACATAGAGATCCAAGGTTCGAGTTGTGAATCAAGGGGACGAAACAGTGCTTCATACGATCCGGCTCAACAAGCATTTTCCAGTCGCCATATCATTCATTCCAGCCGCCATATCATGGTGAAAATTTCACGCCCATCAGACCAACAGTTGCTGAGAAAAAAAAAATTCACAATGACCGGATAAGTGTTGTACTTGTCGAACTATGACGTCATAACGAAGGCACCGATGACGTCATCATTAACATATCTTATTCCCCAAGGGGAGTACTTGACAATGAGCCATGTTTCTATTTTTCCATGGAGCAGTTTCGGAGATATTGAGGTGCAACTTTTTTCGATTTTTTCCAAGATGGCGTCTGTACCACGTGACCTATGACGTTATAATTTTCATTAAAAAAATTCTACAGGAGGAGCTGCACATATATTCTGAAAATTTCGTATCCATCGGTCTAACAGTTGCAGAGGAATTTTTGTTTTATTCATACTGGAGCTGTCCCCCAAATATTCCTACAGGTCGCACAAGATCTGCCAGCAACCCTCTTGTGGTTAAACTGCCAAAATCTCGGCTCTCTGCTCACCTTCACTCTTTCATGCCACTTTTCTCCCGCCTCTGGAACAAACTCCCTCAATCTCTTCAATCCCACTCCTCCCTCCAGGTCTTTAAAACAGCTGTTCACCACCATCTCTTATCTTCCCCCATCCAAAACCTTGATCTTTTCTGCACTCGCTAATTCACCCCAGATCCACTTTTTTGAAATTCCAACTTCTTTCATGGAAGTCCTTGCAGTGTCCATATGTTTTATACCTCTCCCACATGCCCCCAAGCCCTCTCCCTCTCACAGATCTGCCGATGTCCCTGCTCTCAAATGTTGTGTTTGTGTCCTTCCCCCTCTCTCCCCATCTTGTCTACCGCTCCCCTTATTAAATGTTTTATGTGTCGGTTTGACTTTTTGTGTGATTAATGTTAGCTCTTTCACGAGCCTCGACCTTGTATCCAAAAAAAAAAAATACTGCTCAGACCAAGCGTTGTACTTGTCGAATTATGACGTCATAATTAAGGCACCGATGACATCACCATCAACATATCTTATTCCCCATGGGGAGTACTTGACAATGAGCCATGTTTCAATTTTTTTCCATTAAGCGGTTTGGGAGATATAGAGGTGTAACGTTTTTCCAAGGTGGCGTCCGTACCACGTGACCTATGACGTCATAATTATCAATAAAAAGATTCTACAGGCGGAGGCGCTTCTATGGTAAAATTTCTTGTCAATCGGACCAACGGTTGCCGAGAAAATGATTTTTTTTAAATGCAGACACGGCACACATACGGCACACATACGCAACCGAATGCCTAATCCCGCTTTTCGCTTCGCTAGCGCAGGGTAACAACTCGGGTTCTTCCATTTGTATCATAATGTAGGCTATACTTACGCATGCACATCTGCATTCGATTCCAGCCGCCATACCATCAATATCAACAATCGGGTCTTCAGGACCAGGTTTGCAGGTATGACCCAGAGCCTATTTATAATGCATTTATCAAGGTGACTCACCAGGTGGAAGTGATGATCGGCACTATAATTCGTGCAGGAATGAATTGCGAGGGAAGAATCGGTTATATGAAAGATAATTGAAATTTAGAGAGGAAGGAATGGCAGTGAGTGTGCATTCTCACTACCATAACTCTCATGTGCTCTCACTGTCATTCCATATAACTACTACAGTATTACAGCATTCCTCCTCCCATTTACTATCAATTGCAATGTACTCCCACTCTTTCCTTCTCCAATGTCAGCCATTCCTTGCCTTTTTCAACACCGTACTCTCTCTGCACTGCCATTCCTTTCATTCTCACTACCACGAGGGTATGCAATAATGAAATTAGCAATAACAGTGAGAGGAAGGCAGTGAGCATGAGAGAATGTCAAGAGGAATGCAGAAAGTACTACTGAAATGGCAAGGAATGGTAAATGGAAATAACAGTGATGGGGAATGGCAGTGAGACTGCAGGGAATGGAATTGTGAGAATGCAGAAAGTGGTGCTGATTGTGTGCAAGGAATGGCAAATGCGAATGGGAAAGCAGTGATGGGGAATGGTACTGATGGTGAATAACAGTTATGGGGAATAGCAGTGATGGGGAATGGCACTCATGGGGAATGGCAGTGAGACTGCAGGGATTGGAATTGTGAGAATGCAGAAAGTGATACTGAAGATGCAAGGAATGGCAAATGCGAGTGTGAATTAACAATGATGGGGAATGGCACTCATGGGGAATGGCAGTGAGACTGCAGGGAATGGAATTGTGAGAATGCAGAAAGTTGTACTGAGGGTGCAAGGAATAGCAAATGCGAGTGTGAATAACAGTGATGGGGAATAATAGTGATGACTGCAGGGAATGGAATTGTGAGAATGCAGAAAGTGGTACTGAGAGTGCAAGGAATGGCAAATGCGAGTGTGAATAACAGTGATGGTGAATAACAGTGATTGGGAATGGCAATAATAGCGAATGTCAGTGCGACTGCAGGGAATGGAATGGTGAGAGTGCAGAAAGTGGTACTGAGGGTGCAAGGAATGGCAAATGCGAGTGGGAATAACAATGATTGGGAAGGACACTGATGGGGAATGTCAGTGAGACTGCAGGGAATGGAATGGTGAGAATGCAGAAAGTGGTACTGAGTATGCAAGGAATGGCAAATGCAAATGGAATAGCAGTGATGGGGAATAACAGTGATTGGAAATGGCAGTGATGGGGAATGGTACTGATGGGCAATGGCAGCGAGACTGCAGGGAATGGAATTTGGAGAATGCAGAAAGTGGCACTAAGGGTGCAAGGAATGGCAAATGTGTGTGTGAATAACAGTGATGGGGAATAACCATGATGGGGAATGGCACTGATGGGGAATGTCAGTGAGACTGCAGGGAATGGAATGGTGAGAATGCAGAAAGTGGTACTGAGGGTTCAAGGAATGGCAAATGCAAACAGGAATAGCAGTGATGGGAAATAGCAGTGATTGGAAATGGCAGTGATGGGGAATGGTACTGATGGGGAATAACAGTGATGGGGAATGGCAGTCAGACTGCAGGGAATGGAATTGTGAGAATGCAGAAAGTTGTACTGAGGGTGCAAGGAATAGCAAATGCGAGTGTGAATAACAATGATGGGGAATAACAGTGATGGGGAATAACAGTGATGGGGAATGGCAGTGAGACTGCAGGGAATGCAGAAAGTGGTACTGAGGGTGCAAGGAATTGCAAATGCGAGTGTAAATAATAGTGTTGGGGAATAACCGTGATGGGGAATAACAGTGATGGAGAATAACAGTGATGGGGAATGGCAGTGAGACTGGAGGGAATGGAATTTGGAGAATGCAGAAAGTGGTACTGAGGGTGCAAGGAATGGCAAATGCGAGTGTGAATAACAGTAATGGGGAATAACAGTGATGACTGCAGGGAATGGAATTTGGAGAATGCAGAAAGTGGTACTGAGAGTGCAATGAATGGCAAATGCGAGTGTGAATAACAGTGATGGGGAATAACAGTTATTGGGAATGGCAATAATAGCGAATGTCAGTGTGACTGCAGGGAATGGAATGGTGAGAATGCAGAAAGTGGTACTGAGGGTGCAAGGAATGGCAAATGCGAGTGGGAATAACAATGATTGGGAATGACACTGATGGGGAATGTCAGTGAGACTGCAGGGAATGGAATGGTGAGAATGCAGAAAGTGGTAGTGAGGGTGCAGGGAATGGCAAATGCGAGTGTGAATAACAGTGATGGGGAATAACAGTTATTGGGAATGGCAATAATAGCGAATGTCAGTGTGACTGCAGGGAATGGAATGGTGAGAGTGCAGAAAGTGGTAATGAGGGTGCAAGGAATGGCAAATGCGAGTGGGAATAACAATGATTGGGAAGGACACTGATGGGGAATGTCAGTGAGACTGCAGGGAATGGAATGGTGAGAATGCAGAAAGTGGTACTGAGGGTGCAAGGTATGGCAAATGCAAATGGGAATAGCACTGATGGGGAATAACAGTGATTGGAAATGGCAGTGATGGGGAATAGTACTGATGGGCAATGACAGTGATGGGGAATGGCAGTGAGACTGCAGGGAATGGAATTTGGAGAATGCAGAAAGTGGTACGAAGGGTGCAAGGAATGGCAAATGTGAGTGTGAATAACAGTGATGGGGAATAACCATGATGTGGAATGGCACTTATGGGGAATGTCAGTGAGACTGCAGGGAACGGAATTGTGAGAATGCAGAAAGTGGTGCTGATCGGGGAGGGGGGGGGGTGCAAGGAATGGCAAATGCGAGTGGGCACAGCAGTGAGAAGTCAGAGAACGGTTGTGGGAGCACAGAAAGGGATATGTTGAAAGTGCAAGGAATGACATAAATCTGGGTCATAGTAATATATCAGTGAGAATGAATGAGGATGCAAGGAATGGCAGGTTTGTCCAGAGTATAAATGGTGCAGAAACGTTTTTCCAATGTAAAATCTGTAAAAAGCTGCAGGAAGTCGATATTTTGTGCCAAAAACACGCGCAGATAACTTTCCGTACAAACTTATGAACAACTTTCCTTAATACAGAATAGGGAGCCCGAGACCATCGATAGCTCTGTGGATCACACGTGGGAGTGTGCGCTGAGCACCGGGTTCTTTCACCCTTAGGAGTTTCAATGATTCCAGTAGATGTGTGTGTGGCGACTACAAGCGACGACGGAGTGTGTGGGCATCACCGGCATGCGCCGGGAAAGGAGGAGTGGACGCGAAGGGTGGGACAGGCGTGGAGATCGGCTCACCTCTCGCTCCCAAAGGCAGGAGCCATGTAGGGTCTGCGGGATGTCTCTCGTGGGAGCCTGGCTGGAGGAGCCCTATCCTAATATATATATATATAGCGACGTGTGAGCAGCGACGTGAAGGCAGCATGATCGTGCCGACGGACGGTGAGGCACCGTGCTCAATGCAGCAGTGGAAGCCGCGCCACGGGGCATGACAGCCATCGCCTTACTCGGTCTCGGAGTGTTATGCGTGGTGGTGGCGGCGACACCTCGCGGAGGACGTCACCTCGCGGGCGGGTCCGTCAAGAACCACAGCTTCGTAGTCGAGCGCAATCCGGGCCGTGAAGCGCGCGGCAGTTACCCTCACCTGGAGGGGGACATCAGGCGCAGGATGCTTTTCTCAGCGACGCGCTTCTTCCTTCGGATCAGCAAGAGTGGAAAAGTCGGAGGAATTAAGAGGAAGAAGCGTCGCTTTAGTGAGTATCTCTCAGCACCAAATGGAAGTCTTACAGTGATGACTGAGTTTGTCGAGCAGATAAATGGGGACATAGGTTAGGGTTAGGGTTAGGAGTTAGTTATGGTGTTTTAAGGTTTGAAAAGCAAACGTTTGGAGAGAGCCAGAGGACCTGCTGTGTATGGATGAGCAGTTTTACTGTTTGTTGTGCTTTGGTTGGTCGACCGCTTACATGAGACCCCATCCTTGGTGGAAGATTTGCCAATGATGCTGTCGGACAGTTTTGTTAATTTTTGCACCATCGCCTAATTGTCACTAGAATAATACTCCATCTTCAACTGAAGGAATAAATCATTTCAGCATGAGTTCATATCTAGAGTAGTTTCTCGTCCGTAAGGTAAATCCCAGCTATAAAGACAACGTTTGCCCAACAACTATCGGGGATTCCTTCTCACAGTGGTTGTACCCCACCCCCTACCCCCCAAAGTAAGTCGGGGGCCAAATCTTCCCCATTCTTCCCTGCTGTCCGGATTTGTCAGGGCAGTGCAGTCACGGTCAGAGTGCCGACCGGTCCCCATGGACCAGCCCTTTCCCTCTTGTCTCTGTCTTTTTTCTTCTTTTCTCTCTCTCTCTCTCTCTCTCTCTCTCTCTCTCTCTCTCTCTCTCTCTCTCTCTCTCTCTCTCTCTCTGTCTGTCTCTCTGTCGTGGTCCTGACTTTGTGAGGTGTAGCCCCGTACACCATCTTGGATGTGGGGGATCTCTCGGTTGCTCCTGGGAGATCGATCTGCTGTCTCCATGCTTTGGGTTAGTTCAAGAGCACTGTCCGGGGCTATACAACAACAACAACAACAACAACGCTTGTCCAAAGCTTCATGATCTCGTAGTTGCCCTCACCAGTCCCAAACAGGGGAGCTCCAACGTGTGGGTTTAGCAAATCGGACACGAAATACAGGTGCAAACCATTAATCCCAACACATTCCTACTAGAAGGGCAGCGCTTGCGTAAGCAGCATGCGGCCGTTTATGTGTCGGAGAAGTCCTGCTCGTCTTCCACATCCCTTTGGTTGTCTTACTAATTTCCACCTAACCACAATAGGGAGCCGCTACGTACATGACGCTTGACCACCTTGGTTCCTGAACAGGGAAGGTGATCGTTTGAGCCTTAACAACAGGGCGTTCACAAAGTGACCATCAGGCTTAAATGATGTGCTACTTAATTTTAATGTCTCCACATAATGAGGGTTAATGTCGCCACCTAATGAGGAGCTTGCAAAACGTGTGCTGATTGAAAGCGGAGCCCGGCGGAGCTTGATCACATCGCTGCAACTAGAGAGTTCATAGAACACCTTACCCCATGCAGTCTTGCGAAAAAATGACATGGGACTTTATTGGAAAGAGTTTCATGGAAGATGAAGAATCTCAACATTACCACCCTCAGATCGTGCGGAAAATTTGATTGCTCGAGACGTAGCATAAAAGTTTGGCCATGTACTGTTAAATTGAAAGTTTTTTTAAGTGCAAACAAGGTGATTTGAGTTCTAGTATAGTGTTCAAATATATAATTCAATTGTAATAAAATAAAGGTATTAAAGGGTGTTGAAGAAACAACAACATTTTTTTTGAAGTTTACTGCTGTTGATGCACCGTCTTTTACACCACCTTATTTAACAAGTTAAATTCGTTTTTGTGCCTTTTGTTTGTGTCCTTTATGGTGTTCCTAAAAACAGTTAAGTATCCTGTTTGGAATGATTTTCAATGTTGTTTCACTGCCAGACAGACAGACAGATAGACAGACAGAAGCAATTGCTATACTGTACCTTGAAGACAGACAGACAGAAGCAATTGCTCTACCATGAGTGAGCATGCACGCTTTTGTACAATTTGATTCTGTACAATTTGCCAAATGCAGTCCGAATCATGTTCTGCAGTGTTCAAAATAGAAAATCCAATTGAAGTTAAGTCGTTCCTCGATGAGCGACGTATTGGTGACATGTCAAACTCACTTTGACGGATGTCCGTCCATGCAATGGAGGATAAATGCGATGTCGTGGCATTGTCTAAGTGTTTCCGATTATAAAGCTGCTGTTCTGGTGTTGCACAGGGGTGATCTTAAATCATTCTGCGTTGTCCGTGAACATTTATACACCCATGATTCCTTTTCAACAGTATTAGTCTTCTCTTTTCTTCAAATGGTACTTTAAATGAAGTGGTGTTATAGAACTTTATAGATACAAGAAAAGCCTCCAAGCTACAATCAAATAGCTATTTTATTACCTCCGCCACTGAAGGTGAATGGAGGTTATGTTTTTACCGCTGTCTGTCTGTCCGCTGACAAGATATCTCAAAAAGTTGTGGATGGTTCGGACGAAATTTTGCGGAGAGGTCGTGTTTGCGACAAGAACGAAATGATTAGATTTTGGTGAACATCTGGATTCGGATCCGGCTCGTAGAATTTTTAAAGTGATTCTTCACCATTGGGAGACAGCACCAAAAACGATACATAGCAGGATATCTCAAAAAAGTTGTGGACTGATTTGGGCAAAACTTGGTGGAGAGGTTGGGTGTGTGACAAGATCGAATCGATTCGATTTTGGTGAAGATCTGAAGATTGATTCGGATATGGGAATTATTTAATTTTTAAGTGATTCTTCACCATTGGGAGATTGGGCCAAAAACGATACATAGCAGGATATCTCAAAAACGTTGTGGACTGATTTGGACAAACTTGGTGGAGAGGTTGGGTGTGTGACAAGATCGAATCGATTCGATTTTGGTGAAGATCTGAAGATGGATTCGGATATGAGAATTGTTTAATTTTTAAGTGATTCTTCACCATTGGGAGATACGGCCAAAAACGATACATAGCAGGATATCTCAAAAAGGTTGTGGACTGATTTGGGCAAAACTTGGTGGAGAGGTTGGGTGTGTGACAAGATCGAATCGATTTGATTTTGGTGAAGATCTGAAGATGGATTCGGATATGAGAATTGTTTAATTTTTAAGTGATTCTTCACCATTGGGAGATACGGCCAAAAACGATACATAGCAGGATATCTCAAAAAGGTTGTGGACTGATTTGGACAAACTTGGTGGAGAGGTTGGGTGTGTGACAAGATCGAATCGATTCGATTTTGGTGAAGATCTGAAGATTGATTCGGATATGGGAATTATTTAATTTTTAAGTGATTCTTCACCATTGGGAGATTGGGCCAAAAACGATACATAGCAGGATATCTCAAAAACGTTGTGGACTGATTTGGACAAACTTGGTGGAGAGGTTGGGTGTGTGACAAGATCGAATCGATTTGATTTTGGTGAAGATCTGAATATGGATTCGGATATGAGAGTTATTTGATTTTTAAGTGATTCTTCACCATTGGGGAGATACGGCCAAAAACGATACATAGCAGGATATCTCAAAAAAGTTGTGGACGGATTTGGACAAAACTTGGTGGAGAGGTTGTGTGTGTGATAAGATCGAATCGATTCGATTTTGGTGAAGATCTGAATATGGATTCGGATATGAGAATTGTTTAATTTTTAAGTGATTCTTCACCATTGGGAGATTGGGCCAAAAACGATACCTAGCAGGATGTCTCAAAAAAGTTGTGGACTGATTTGGACAAAACTTGGTGGAGAGGTTGTGTGTGTGACAAGGACGAATCGATTCGATTTTGGTGAGGATCTGAATATGGATTCGGATATGAGAATTCTTTAATTTTTAAGTGATTCTTCACCATTGAGAGAGAGGGCCAAAATGATACATAGCAGGATATCTCAAAGTTATGGACGAGTTGTGGCTAAACTTGGTGGACGAGTTGGTTAGGTGACAAGAACAAGGTGATTAGATTTTGGTTCAGGTACGAATCCATATCTGGCCTATCAGTGGGATACAAAACAAATTGTTCAGCCTGGCGGAGGTTTGCGCTCCACCGAGTGCCGTTCTAGTTACTCCCGCCAGGGAGTAATGCATTCGATCGTGTGTGTGTGTGTGTGTGTGTGTGTGTGTGTGTGTGTGTGTGTGTGTGTGTGTGTGTGTGTGTGTGTGTGTTTGCGTGCGTATGTGTGTGTGTGCGTATGTGTGTTTGTGAACAAGATATCTAGAAAAGTTCTGAACGGATTTGGATGAAAGTTGGTGGGATGATTGCCCTTGGGATAAGGAAGAATTGATTAGTTTTTGGTGAAGCTCAGTATATTATTCCGGATCCAGGAATTTTTTGAAGGATTTTTTTACCATTGGAAGATAGGGCTCGTTTTTTTAACATTATCTTCTATATATTCTATATTTAACATTGTGATATGAAAATAGTTTTCATATTTGTTGTAAATGTAGTTTAAACTCGTGGTTATGCGTTAGAGCGGTGTATTTTTTTTAGCAGCGTCGTCTTCAATATTCATTTTCTTTTATAATAAAGACATATTCTGTCATTTTAAAACCACCAAAGTGTGTATTAGGTTTCCCCGTTTCATAAAAGGTATCATTTGATACGTAAAAAATGCATCATTTGACTGCACTGCAACTGTATTGTTTTTCTTTTTACCTCAGAAGAGATATCAACATTTACCTCAGCGAATGTCAATCGCGGTGTCAGTGTTTGATGAACTTATAAAGACTTAGGTGACTTATAAGTGTGACCAGCATGTGCACGGGATTCTTCCCAGAAGAATGAGTGGTCGCATTAGCTTGTACGACTTAAAATGAGCGAGTTTTGTTTTGACGTTTGGGCCAGTTTTACATGTTGTATCCCTAAGGAATGAAACGAACGTTTTTCTGGCTTACAATTTTATTGGAAGTCACACATGCCTCAAAATACACTCACTTATATAGAATTGAACGCTGAATCCGAAACTGTAAGTGAAATTGCCTTGTTTTAAAAAAATATTATCTTCTATATATATATCTGTGCAGTGTCTGTCTTGTGTTGTCTTGTCTTGTGTTGTCACTGAACTACTCCCTCAAACTTTTGTGAAATCGTAGCCTACTATTCCAACTTGACCCACGGCGGGAGTATGCGCTCTACTGAGTGATGTTCTAGTTTGTTCTGTATTGGCTGGATAAATCATTGGAATAGCACGATGGTGCAATAGCTTTTGAGCTGCGTCTGTAACCTTGGCTTGAACCTCGAACCAGCTATAAACTGTGCCCCAAGCCTACTCTCGGCCGGGAGCCAACAATGTCAGACTGACACCGACTAACTCTCATGTGCCAAAATGTCAGCCAGAGTCAGTCCGGTGTCATTGACTATACCTGGGCCTGGTGTTTCGCAAGCAAGACGATACATCAATATGCGAGCAGTCCCTCTGATGGATTTTAAGCTGGGTTTCTTGCATGCTGGTAGTAGCTCTTGGACATGCAAGATGTCAGTGTCTTCCACAAAGAATAGGTGAGTTATCGCCGGCACCCTGAATGAACAAATGACAAACTCCTCCCCATAATCGGCTTCAGTCGAACGAACGTCAGGCTTGGCCAAACGGTTCGTGAAAGATTTGGACCAAAATGGTTCCCCCTTTAACTCCACATTAAAGTGGAAATAATTGGGGCCGTTAAGGAAGTTGTTGTATGGACCAATCACAATGGTTTTCATCCATAATTCCTGCACATGCGATCAGTGGGAAGTCCTCTGTTAGATCTACAGTTCCATTTGATCGTCTATATATTGTCCGGATAATTCATTTAGGATACCTGTGATTCAAAATGAAGCCTTTCTTTTCACTATCCCATCAGAAAACTTGTAAGACACATTGAATCGTAAAACAGATTTAGACTTAAAATTTTTTGAAACAATCAATCATTGTTTTTTATGTAAAACTTATTCCAAGCATTCGTCTTGGAACACAGCAAACTTCCAATGCTGTGAGCGGAATGAGCGTGCTTTCAATCGTACGGGCAGAACTTTGATCCTCAAATTTGATGGATTTGCTTGGAAATGAGGGAGAGCGAGGGTGTGAACCCAGCTCGGCTGGGACTTTTTGGCATAAAGAGAATTTCTTTGAGGTCTTATAGGGCGGCAGCATTGAGCTAAAGCACACGGGGAGGCTGAACCGTCCCCAGGGATGTACTTATCGCCAAGCACGGCTTCTGTTGGTCTAATGCCGCTTGTTTAAGCCGCATGACCCACTCGTCTGTTTAGGTTGCTGCTTCTGGATGTGGAGGGCCAGAGTGCTGCCTGACTACTGCTCCTGGTTAGAATCAAACCGGCATTATTAGGCATGCGCCAACCAGCAACTTTGATGGAAAACGAAATGTGATCTTTGGTCCATTACATTTGTGCTTATCGAACAGATATCTAGAATCATGGAAGGGCTGAATGACAGAGGTGAGAACAAGACTTCAATTCTATAGAGCACAGAGAATTGGCAGCTGAGAGACGGCAAGGGGCGGACGTACAGGCATAAGTAGGGAAAGTCTCTGACTGATGTCTCCGAAGTAGTAAGCTGTATAATCTGGATTAGAGTCCTGCTATGATAAGCTATTGTAACAATGAATGAGGTGTGATTTTGAAGGGATTTTCGGCCTGCGAACCTATTTCCTGACATTGTGGGCCTGCCCAAAGAAATTGGGCCTTTGTGCACCAGTATATACCACCTTTAGAGGCCATTTCCCCCCGCAGAGCAGGGGTTGGCCTTTTTTGGGCACCGTGGTCCCCTTTTTGAAGCAATGTTTTATGGCCGGATGCCCTTCCTGCTGCCAACCCTGTTAGTCGAGGTTGAGGCTCATGAAAGAACTAACATTAATCACCCAAAAAGTCAAACCGACACATAAAACATATAATAAGGGGAGCGGTAAACAAGATGGGGAGAGAGGGGGAAGCACACAAACACAACATTTGAGAGCAGGGACATCGAGAGATCTGTGGGAGGGAGAGGGCTTGGGGGAGGTGGGAGAGGTATAAAACACATGGACACTGCAAGGACTTCCATGAAAGAAGTCGGAATTTCAAAAATGTGGATCTGGGGTGAATTTGCGGGGGGTATAAAAGATCAAGGTTTTCGATGGGGGAAGATAAGAGATGGTGGTGAACAGCTGTTTTAAAGACCTGGAGGGAGGAGTGGGATTGAAGAGAGTGAGGGAGTTTGTTCCAGAGGCGGGAGTAAAGAGGAATGAAAGCATGAAGGTGAGCAGAGAGTCTTGATTTTGGCAATTTCACCAGCAGAGGGTTGCTGGCAGATCTTGTGCTACCTGTAGTAATATTTGGGGGACAGAGCACAGAGAGAGCTGGTGGAGCAAGGCCGGAGAGGAGTCGGTAGAAGACAGAAAGACCACCAACCTGCCTGCGGTGAGTGAGTGAAAGGCCCTCAGAGATAGCTTCATCGCGGGAGATTCCAATGATTCTGAAAGCTTTGGTTTCAACAGCGTGAAGCCGAGCTAGGTGTGAGGCAGGAGCACCAGCCCAGAGTGGAGAACAGTATTCCATTGAGCTGCGGATGGAAGCCTTGTATGTGATGAGGAGCTCAGGTGTGCCATGGATCGACTTCACACGACGGAGGATGCCCAGTCGGCGACTGGCTTTGGAGGCCAGCTTGGAAATGTGGTTTTCCCAGGAAAGATCATGGCAGTTAGTGAGACCCAAAAGCTTGAGCAACAGAACTTCTTGGAGAGGATTATTCAGAAAGTGGATGGGAGGGTTGTCTCGTCGGTCTTTTCGGAGAGACATAGTAAGAGTGTGAGATTTGTCAGGATTGAATGACATGTTCCACTTGTTTGACCAGTCTGTGATTTTGTCCAGGTCTGCAGAGAGTGAGGAAGCTGCAGACTGCCGATCTGAAGGCTGAGGAATGGAGCGGCAGAGAGTGGAGTCATCAGCAAAGAGATAGAGAGGATTTTCCAGAGAGTCGGAGAGATCATTGATGAAGACCAGAAAAAGCACAGGGCCCAGAACACTGCCTTGGGGAACTCCAGCCTGAACAGGAAGGGGAGATGAGAGAAATCCATTCAGGGCCACATGTTGACTACGACCAGAGAGGAAGTCCGCAAGCCATGCGTGGAGATTTCCATGGATACCATAGGAGGAGAGTTTGGTGAGCAGAGCTGGGTGCCTTTGCGACGCACATGGAATTACCAGTGAACTGGTACTCAATTTGCCAACCTCGGAAGGATGACGGGTTGAGTCAACCCCCCTCGCGTTAATTCAGCGATCTACCGGGATTCAAACCCAGCATCCTCGGATCCCAAGCCGGCACCCGAACCGCTAAGCCAACACCAGGCGACTTTTGTGTACCAATACCCTGACCAAATTCTAAATTCCTACCTTGTTTGAGAGATGCTTCATCTGGGAAGTGGTGGTTTGAACCCCGGGCAAGTCATCCCAAAGACTTAAAATCGTACGTGCTGCTTCCTTGCTTGAAACTCAATACTGTATTAAAAAAGGATAAATAATTATTTATGGACATTAAGTGCAGGTTTTGGTGGGCATAATGGCCTCCTGCATCAAAGTTCCTTGTAAGAGAACTATTATTCTTCTTTCTACATCTTATTTGGAATAAAATGGAAGTATCCAGCTGCCATATGCAGGTACGAGGGAAAACGTGGATCATTTAGCAGGTGAATATACAGTACATTCAGAAAGTATTCAGACCCCTTCACTTTTTTCACATTTTGTTATGTTGCAGCCTTATGCTGAAATCATTTAAATTCATTTTTTCCCTCATCAATCTACACTCAATACCCCATAATGACAAAGAGAAAACAGGATTTTAGAAAGTTTTGCAAATTTATTAAAAGAAAAAACTGAAATATCACATTGACATAAGTATTCAGACCCTTTGCTATGACACTTGACAATTAGCTCAGGTGCCTCCCATTTCTCTTGATCATCTTTGAGATGTTTCCACACCTTGATTGGAGTCCACCTGTGGTAAATTCAATTGATTGGACATTATTTGGAAAGGCACACACCTGTCTATATAAGGTCTCACAGCTGACAATGCATATCAGAGGAAAAACCAAGCCATGAGGATGAAGAAACTGCCTGCAGAGCTCAGAGACAGGATTGTGTCGAGGCACAGATCTGGGGAAGCCTACAAAACAATTTCTGCTGCATTGAAGGTCCCCAAGAGCACAGTGGCCTCCATAATTCTTAAATGGAAGAAGTTTGGAACAACCAGGACTCTTCCTAGAGCTGGCCGCCCGGCCAAACTAAGCAATCGGGGGAGAAGGGCCTTGGTAAGAGAGTTGACTAATAACCTGATGGGCACTCTGGCTGAGCTCCAGAGATCCTGTGTGGAGATGGGAGAAACTTCCAGAAGGACAACCATCACTGCAACAACACTCCACCGATCTGGGCTTTATGGCAGAGTGGCCAGACGGAAGCCTCTCCTCAGTGAAAGACACATGAAAGCCCGCTTGGAGTTTGCAAAAAAGCACCAAAAGGACTCCTAGACTGTGAGAAACAAGATTCTGTGGTCTGATGAAACCAAGATTGAACTGTTTGGCCTCAATTCTTAGCGTCATGCCTGGAGGAAACCAGGCACCGCTCATCACCTGCCCAATACCATCCCAACTGTGAAGCATGGTGGTGGCAGCATCATGCTGTGGGGGTGTTTTTCAGCAGCAGGTACTGGGGGACTGGTCAGGGTTGAGGGAACAATGAACGGAGCAAAGTACAGAGATATCCTTAATGAAAACCTGAAACAGAGCGCTCAGGACCTCAGACTGGGTCGAAGGTTCACCTTCCAACAGGACAATTACCCTTAGCACACAGCCAAGACAACGCAGGAGTGGCTTAGGGACAACTCTGTGAAGGTCCTTGAGTGGCCCAGCCAGAGCCCTGACTTGAACCCAATCGAACATCTCTGGAGAGACCTGAAAATGGCTGTCCATCGACGTTCCCCATCCAACCTGACAGAGCTAGAGAGGATCTGCAGAGAAGAATGGCAGAAAATCCCCAAATCCAGGTGTCAAAACAAACTCAAAACAAAATGGATGGTAGCTTCTCCTTCGCATCTGTGGTAATGGACTGCTGTGCAGAGTGCAAACTCAATAGTAGTTGGTACACAACTTTGCTGGTATTCCTTTTAGAGGAAGCCTGACATGTTGCTGTCTGGCAATGGGAAAAATGTTTGTTTGCCTTTCTCTTTTCTGTTTGTCTTGTGAGGTAAAAGTGTGGTTTGACCAAAGATTAGCACTCCTTGTGATTGAGAGTATGTATGCTCAAGAGTACAGGGTGGTGCAGGATGGATGGTGTTGTAAATATGGCCTATCAAAATTCAATGCTCACTTGTTGGCTTGAAATCAGGAGTCTGTCAGGCCGGCCTATAAAAGGATGATTTAGTGTTGAACAAAAGGTCCTTCCCTGTTACCCACCATATTCCGTTCAGAGACAAGTAATACGCCTGCTGCTAATAAGAACCATCATGCTGAAGTTTTCCATTTCAACTGTTGTTGCTTGCAAAATGGAAGATTTTTCAAGTATGTTGGTTGGTCTTGTGCATTATTACTTGGCAAAAAATTTTCATTTTTTTTTGCAAGTATGTTGATCACTCCGGTATGTGTGTGTGTTTGTTTGTCTGTCCGCTCACTTATACTTGCCCACAGGTCACAATTTGAAACCGATCTTCACGAAACTTCACCAAATGGTAGAGTTCGTGGTCCGACAAAATCCTATCTATTTTTGAGGTCATAAGGTCAAAAGGTCAACATAAGCCAAAGGTCAACCACTTTTTTTCAAATTTCTAAAATCCTCAATTTTAATCCAATTGACTTGAAATTTGAATAGGATTTACATATCGGCTAACTGAATTCAACCACAAACTCTCATTCTCTCATCTCCTCTTCCTGTTCAGGCTGGAGTTCCCCAAGGCAGTGTTCTGGGCCCTGTGCTTTTTCTGGTCTTCATCAATGATCTCTCTGACTCTCTTGAAAATCCTCTGTATCTCTTTGCTGATGACTCCACTCCTGTCGCTCCATTCCTCATCCCTCAGTTCAGCAGTCTGCAGCCTCCTCACTCTCTGCAGACCTGGACAAAATCACAGACTGGGCAAACCAAGTGGAACATGTCTTTCAATCCTGACAAATCTCACACTCTTACGATGTCTCTCCGAAAAGACCGACTGGACAACCCTCCCATCCACTTTCTGAATAATCCTCTCCAAGAAGTTCTGTCACTCAAGCTTTTGGGTCTCACTATCTGCCATGATCTTTCCTGGGAAAACCACATTTCAAATCTGGCCTCCAAAGCCAGTCGCCGACTGGGCATCCTCCGTCGTGTGAAGTCCTTCCTTGGCACACCTGAGCTCCTCACCACATACAAGGCTTTCATCCGCAGCTCAATGGAATACTGCTCTCCCCTCTGGGCCGGTGCTCCTGCCTCACACCTAGCTCGTCTTCACGCTGTTGAAACCAAAGCGTTCAGAATCTTTGGAATCTCCCGCGATGAAGCTAACTCCAAGGGCCTTTCACTCACTCACCGCAGGCAGGTTGGTGGTCTTTCCGTCTTCTACCGACTCCTCTCTGGCCTTGCCCCCCCACCCCCCCCCCCCAGCTCTCTCTGGGCTCTGTCCCCCAAATATTCCTACAGGTCGCACAAGATCTGCCTGCAACCCTCTTATGGTTAAACTGCCAAAATCAAGACTCTGCTCACCTTCACTCCTTCATTCCTCTTTTCTCCCGCCTCTGGAACAAACTCCCTCACTCTCTTCAATCCCACTCCACCCTCCAGGTCTTTAAAACAGCTGTTCACCACCATTTCTTATCTTCCCCCATCCAAAACCTTGATCTTTTCTACCCCCGCTAATTTCACCCCAAATCCACTTTTTTGAAATACCAACTTCTGTCCTGGAAGTCCTTGGTGTCCTTGTGTTTTATACTTCTCCCACCCCCGCCCCCCTTCCCACGCCTCCTCCCCCCAAGCCCTCTCCCTCCCACACATCTCCCTGCTCTCAAATGTTGTGTTTGTGTGCTTCCCCTTCTCTCCCCATCTTGTCTTCCGCTCCCTGTTTTTATATATTTTGTTTGTCGAGTTGATTTGTTTGTGAAATAAATGTTAGCTCTTTCACGAGCCTCGATTCAGTATACAAAAAATATATATATATATATTTTTGAGATCAGCGTAGGCCAAAAGGTCAACATCGGCCAAAGGTCAACTACTTATTTTGAATTTCTAAAATCCTCAATTTTAATCCGATTTACTTGAAATTTGAATAGGATTTTCATTTCAGCTAACTGAATTCAACCACCAACTATTTTAAAGAGCAGCATAGGCCAAAGGTCAACAACAATTAAAAATTTTCTAAAATCCTTAATTTTCATCCGATTCACTTGAAATTTGAATGGGATTTACACATCATTTAACTGAATTCAACCAACAACTATTTTTGAGATCAGCATAGGCCAAAAGGTCAAAATAGGCCAAAGGTCAACAACTTTTCTAATTTCTAAAAGCCTCAATTTTCATCCGATTGACTTGAAATTTGAATTGGATTTTCATATCAGCTAACTGAATTCAACCACCAATTATTTGTGAGGTCAAAAGGATGCTCTACTGAGTGCCATTCTGCTTTGTTCTCTTTTGCCAAGTGTCGCTCTATGAGTGATTTTTCATTCTGTCTGTCTGTTTGTCTGTCTGTCAATCGCCTACAGGTCACAATTTTAACCTGATCTTCACGAAACTTCGCCAGATGGTAGGGTTGGTCATAAGGAGGAAGCCTATTGATTTTGATGTTAAATTTCTGAAATTGTCATTTTTTTCATCTGATTGACTTGAAAATTGAACAGCATTTGCATGTTGTGCCACTAAATTGAGAAACCAACTATTTTTTATGTAAAAGGGTCAAAGGTCAACACGAGATCAAACTTCCCAATCATCAATTTTCATCCGATTGACTGGAAAATTAATTAGCAATTGCCTAGTACCTCACTGAATTGGGAAACCAACTATTATTAAGTTAAAAGTTCAAAGGTCGGCTCAAGGCCAAACTTCTAAAATCATCAATTTTCATCCCATTGACTTGGAAATTAAATAGCGATTGAATAGTGCATCACTGAATTGGGAAAACTATTTTAAGGTCAAAGAGTCAAAGGTCAACTCAAGGTCAAAATTCTAAAATCGTCAATCTTCATCTGAAGAATTGTCACTTTTCATCCGATCGACTTGAAAATTAAATAGCATTTGCATAGTACCTTACTGAATTGGGAAACCAACTATATTTAAGGTGAAAAGGTCAAAGGTCAAATCAAGGTCAAACTTATAAATTATCATCAACTAGCGTGACTCGGTGTGCTCCGCGCGCCTCACCACACGTCGTTTCAGAGGGATAGGCATCTTTGACCATTTCAGTGTCTTTTGGGTCTTCTGGGTCTTTTGGGTTTTGAGGGTCTTCGGGATCTTTTGGGTCTTCGGTGTCTTTAGGAGCTTTTGGGTCTTGAGGGTCTTTTGGTTCCATTGGGTCTTTTAGGGTATTTGGGGTATTCAGGGTGTTTTGGGTCTTCAGGGTGTTTTGGGTCTTCGGGGTCTTTTGGATCCTCTGGGCCTTTAAGGGTATTTTGGGGGTGTTTTGTGTCTTCAGGGTATTTTTTGAGTCTTTGGTGTCTTCAGGGGCTTTTGGGTTTTAAGGGTCTTTTGGTACCTCTGGGTCTTTAAGGGTATTTGGGTCTTTTTGGGTCTCCGTTGTCTTTTGGATCTTCAGTGTGTTTTGGGTATTTGGGGTATTTTGGGTCTGTCTTCAGGGTATTTTGTGTCTTTGGGGTGTTTTGGGTCTTTGGTGGTCTTTGGTCTTCAGGGTCTTTTGGATTCTCTGGGTCTTTAAGGGTATATTGGGTCTTTGGGGTGTTTTGGGGTCTTTGGTGTCTTCGGGGTCTTTTGGGTCTTTAAGGGTCTTTGTGGTATTCAGGGTGTTTTGGGTCTTTTGGGTCTTTGAGGTCTTTTGGGTCTTTGGGGTCTTTTGCGTATTTTGGGTCTTTTGGGTCTTCGGGTTCTTTTGGGTCTTCAGGGCGTTTTGGCGTCTTCGGGGTATTTTGGGTCTTCAGGGTCTTTTTGAGCCTCAGGGCCTTCAAGGTTATTTTGGGTCTTTGGGGTGTTTTGGGTCTTTGGGGTGGTTTGGGACTTTGGGGGTGTTTTAGGTCTTCGGGGTCTTTAAAGTTATTTTGGGTCTTCAGGGGTCTTGGTGGACTTAAATGATCGTCAATGGTCTGAGGGGTCTGAGCAGTCTAAACGTAATTAAGAGGGTGTTAATTTTATTTGAAGAAGAAAAAGACGTTTTCGTCGCATATAAACATACATACATACAAACATACATAACCATATACGTTTGCTCTATTATAATAAGATTTTCATCTGAAAAATCGTCACTTTTCATCCGATTAACTTGGAAATGAAACGGCAATTACATAGTGCATCACTGAATTGGGAAAGCAACTATTTGAGGTCAAAAGGTCAAAGGTCAACTCAGGGTCAAACTTCTAAAATCATCAATTTTCATCTGAAAATCATCAATTTGAATCCGATTGACCCAAGCTTTGATTAAGATCGTCAATTTTAAACTGAATGAAATTTGACAATTTGATGTATCCATGGCAACCTTTTCTGGGGGGAGGGTGGATTTTGCAAGTATCGTGCTCTGCACGACGTCTTCCTGTGGGATTTTATTTGTTGGTTTATACGAGTACATCTTACTATAATTCACCAAATGTCTGTCCGTCTGTCTGTCCGTCCGTCTGTTCCCAGGTACCACAAAAACGGCTGAACCGATCGCAACAAAATTTTGGGTGGGTAATCCCGGGACCCCCTGGAGTAAAATAGGCTATATTGTTTTTCCAATTTTTTCCCAATTTTCCAATTTTTCCAATTTCCAATTTTTCCGATTTTCCAATTTTCCAGTTTTTTCAAACACGATGGAATAATATTTACAGATATCAACAGTGATGTGGCTTTTATTGAAATTCTACAAATACTGTTTAGATTTTGATGATTTGCGTATGATATGATTTAAGATTTAACGGATGTTTATATAAATCGTTTAAAAAAAAAAAAACCCTTCAATTGTACCCCGCACCTTTCCTATGCCATCTCCAGGCATTGCAAAACGTCATTGCCAGGCACCGAGGGGGCTCGGCAGTGACGCACGCTGAAAGGGAGTACTCAGTTTTCACTCTGGTTGTTTGTTTGTTTGTTTGTTTGTTTTCTTGGTTGTTTGTTTTCTTGTTTGTTTGTCCGGGCGATATCTCAGCCATCCTTTGAGCTAGGAAGCTGAAATTTCGGCACAGTAGTGAGCAAGTCCTTTGTCAAAAACGGCATTTTTTGTTTTTTGGATTAATCAATTAATTGAGGAGTTATTTAATTATTAGCGATTAATTAAGTACTTATACAAGTACAGATACATTCAAAGTACACTGCCCCCATGCCAAATAATTAAATATCCTACAGGGCGGCATTGCCGGGGTGCCTCCGATGCCCGGCAATACCGCAGTGCAGCTCATAGAGGCATGCTTTGGGAGGGAGAGGTGTACGCTAATTGATTGATTAATTGTATAATTAAAATCAATAAAAGATTATCACAAAATATTTTCTTAATCAATTGGCTAATAGCATAACTAAACCACTCGTGCTTCATCCGAAGATGTATCATTTAGAAATTTTATTAAATAAGTCATTAATAAAAAATTAAATAATTAATTGATTCATCAATAAATAATTAATCGATTAATCAATAAATAATTAATCGATTAAATGATTAATCAGTAAATCAAACAAGTACAGATACATTCAAAGGACACCGCCCCCATGCCAAGTAATTAAATATCCTACAGCGCGGCATTGCTGGGGCCGGCAATACGGCCCCAGCAATACCGCAGTGCAGCTCATAGAGGCTGCATTGGGAGGGAGAGAGAGGTGTACGCTAATTGATTGATTTATTGAATAATTAAAATCAATAAAAGATTATCACAAAATATTTTCTTTATCAATTGGCTAATAGCATAAGTAAACCACCAGTGCTTCATCCGAAGATGTATCTTTTAGAAATTTAATTAAATAAGTCATTAATAAATAATTAATTGATTAATCAATAAATAATTAATCAATTAATCAATAAATAATTAATTGATTAATTGATTAATTAATAAATCAAAAATAGCCTTTGCAGCCAAATCACCTGGTCATTGGCATGTCCAAATATCAGCTTCCTAACTCAAAAGGTGCCTGAGTTAATGGTCAGAAGAGAAAGGAAATTTGATTAATTAAATAAGTACTTAATTAATCGCTAATAATTAAATAACTCCTCAATTAATAGATTAATCAAAAAACAAAAAATACGATTTTGACAAAGGACTTGCTCACTATTGTGCCGAAATTTCAGCTTCCTAGCTCAAAGGATGGCTGAGATATCGCCCGGACAAACAAACAAGAAAACAAACAAGTAAAGATACATTTAAAGTACATCGTCTCCATGCCAAATAATTAAATATCCTACAGCGCGGCATTGCCGGGGCCGGCAATACGGCCCCAGCAATACCGCAGTGCAGCTCATAGAGGCTGCATTGGGAGGGAGAGGTGTACGCTAATTGATTGATTAATTATATAATTAAAACCAATAAAAGATTATCCCAAAATATTTTCTTAATCAATTGGCTAATAGCATAACTAAACCACTAGTGCTTCATCCGAAGATGTATCTTTTAGAAATTCAATTAAATAGGTCATTAATAAAAAATTAAATAATTAATTAATTAATCAATAAATAATTAATCGATTAATCAATAAATAATTAATTAATCGATTAAATGATTTATCAATAAATCAAAAATATCCTTGATAAACCACCACCATTTCATCCGAATCTGTAACTTAAAAAATTAATTAATTAGGTCATTCATCAAATAATTAAATAATTAATCGATTAAATGATTAATCAATAAATCAAAAATATCCTTGATAGCCACATCACTTGGTCACTGTCATGTCCAAATATTAGCTTCCCAGCTCAAAAGGTGCCTGAGATATTGGCCAAATGAGAAAGAAAATATATAAATGATTAATAATGAAAATAAATAAATAATAATCATTAAATTATTAATCAATTCGGTCACAGAACACATAAACCACCACCATTTCATCAGAATCTGTAAATGAAATTTTTTTTTTTTTTTTTTAGTAATTAATCGAATAATTAAATAATTAATCGATTCATTGATTAATTGATTAATTAATAAGTCAAAAATAGCCTTTGCAGCCAAATGACCTGGTCATTGGCATGTCCAAATATCAGCTTCCTAACTCAAAAGGTGCCTGAGTTAATGGTCAGAAGAAAAAGGAAATTTCATTAATTAAATAAGTACTTAATTAATCGCTCATAATTAAATAACTCCTTAATTAATTGATTAATCAAAAAACAAAAAATGTCGTTTTTGACAAAGGACTTGCTCACTACTGTGCCGAAATTTCAGCTTCCTAGCTCAAAGGATGGCTGAGATATCGTCCGGACAAACAAACAAGAAAACAAGAAAACAAGAAGGAAAGCAAGAAAACAACCAGAGTGAAAACTGAATACTCCCTTTCAGCGTGCGTCACTGCCGAGCCCCCTTCGGTGCCCGGCAATGACGATTTGCAATGCCTGGAGATGGCATAGGAAAGGAGCGGTGTACAACAAACAAACAACCAGAGTGAAAACTGAGTGCAGTCATACCCTGTTTTACGCCATTTCGACCTACGTCAAATCCGACTTTACGCCACTCTTCTGGAGTAAATTTCAGTTCAGCGAACGTCATTATGTGCGACTTTACGTCACTCCTACATCATCATCTCCTTTATCTCGAAGGAGGAGAAGACCATGCCAGGCTACAAAGTCGCGAAGGAGCGGCTAACACTAATGCTTGGGGGTAATTGCACCGGCGACTTCAAGCTGAAGCCGCTCTTGGTGTATCTTGGTGTATCATGTGTGTGAGTATGAGGATGAGCTTTAGGCGCAAATGAGGAATTGAATGAGGATCTTTGGAATGAACTTGGTGAAATGAGGCATTGGTCGAGAATGGTTGTGTGTGTGAGAATCTGGTTATCGTTGAACTTGGTGAAATGATGCAATGGTCTGGGATGACCGGAGAAAGTGTATGAGTGGTGTATTGAGGACATGTGTAATGGTGTTGAGTGATTGACTTGCATGGGGTGCAAGTGGATAAATGGAGAGAATACTTGGTGTGTGGGAATAAATGGTGTGTGGAGTGAGTAGTGTGGATTGAGTGGTGTGGAGTGCAGGGTGCGAAGGAGTGGAAGGGGGAGGATGGACCCCTTCACGAATACAGTACCCGGGGAGGGTAGTTTAAAGTTAGGTGGAGGGAGTAGGTAAATTGTTTGGAAATTGACATCTGTGGTGCAGGGAGTAGCAAGTTGTTGTTGATGCATATCCTTGTAAAGAACAGATCGACGTGTGCATGTGCACATGTGCATGGATTTGCAAATGCCTGCCTGTACGTCGTCGTTTCTGTGTATATCGCATCGTCCAAAAATAAAGAAGCAAGCAACTTCGGCCGCTCGTGGAAAGACGGGGCACGCCTACGACTTGGAGGCGAGCGTCGATCCCCGGGGCGGCCGGGTTCACGGAACCCTGAGCTCGTTCGTTCATCACAGACGACACGACACGACCACCGGTGAAACTCCTCGGACACGTTGGGTAAAGCACGCCGTGGTGAAGCGGGCCGTGGAGCCACTCGGCACACAAGCTAGCTCACGGTCGACACGTCTGTGCCGGTCACCCCGTTCGAGGAGAAGACCCGACCGATAGAAAACAACGGAGGGACTCCCGACGGGGAGCGGCAAAGATTCAGGGCGAAGCCGCAGCCTCCTTCAGTTATTTTCTCTAGTTTTACGAATTACGGTGTTTGTCTTCATTTTAAGGCATTTTAAAGACATTACGCCCGGTTTACGTCAAAAACCGATTTACGTCATGGCTTATGGAACCAATTAATGACGTAGGCTGGGGTATTACTGTCCTCCCTTTCAGCGTGCGTCACTGCCGAGCCCCCTTCGGTGCCCGGCAATGACGTTTTGCAATGCCTGGAGATGGCGTAGGAAAGGTGCGGTGTACAACAAGAAAACAACCAGAGTGAAAACTGAGTACTCTCTTTCAGCGTGCGTCACTGCCGAGCCCCCTTCGGTGCCCGGCAATGACGATTTGCAATGCCTGGAGATGGCATAGGAAAGGTGCGGTGTACAATATTTCCTTTCTCTTCTGGGCATTATCTCTGGTACCTTTTGAGCTAGGAAGCTGATATTTGGACATGCCAATGACCAAGGGATTTGGCTGCAAATGATATTTTTGATTTATTGATTAATCAATTAATTAATTAAGTGATTAATTATTTAATTATTCGATTAATGACTAATTTTTTTTTTTAAAGTTACTTAATCGATTAATCGATTAATTAAGTACTTATTTAATTAATCAAATTTCCTTTCTCTTCTGACCATTAACTCAAGCAGGCACCTTTTGAGTTAGGAAGCTGATATTTGGACATGCCAATGACCAGGTGATTTGGATGCAAAGGCTATTTTTGATTTATTGTACACCGCACCTTTCCTATGCCATCACCAGGCATTGCGAAACGTCATTGCCAGGCACCGAAGGGGGCTCGGCAGTGACGCACGCTGAAAGGGAGTACTCAGTTTTCACTCTGGTTGTTTGTTTTCTTGTTGTACACCGCACCTTTCCGATGCCATCTCCAGGCATTGAAAACGTCATTACCGGGCACCGAAGGGGGCTCGGCAGTGATGCATGCTGAAAGGGAGTACTCAGTTTTCACTCTGGTTGTTGTACACCGCTCCTTTCCTATGCCATCTCCAGGCATTGCAAATCGTCATTGCCGGGCACCAAAGGGGGCTCGGCAGTGACGCACGCTGAAAGAGAGTACTCAGTTTTCACTCTGGTTTCTTGTTGTACACCGCTCCTTTCCTATGCCATCTCCAGGCATTGCAAATCGTCTTTGCCGGGCACCGAAGGGGGCTCGGCAGTGACGCACGCTGAAAGAGAGTACTCAGTTTTCACTCTGGTTTCTTGTTTGTTTGGTTGTCCGGGCGATATCTCAGCCATCCTTTGAGCTAGGAAGCTGAAATTTCGGCACAATAGTGAGCAAGTCCTTTGTCAAAAACGGTATTTTTTTTTTTGATTAATCAATAAATTGAGGAGTTATTTAATTATTAGCGATTAATTAAGTACTTATTTAATTAATCAAATTTCCTTTCTCTTCTGACCATTAACTCAGGCACCTTTTGAGTTAGGAAGCTGATATTTGGACATGCCAATGACCAGGTGATTTGGCTGCAAAGGATATTTTTGATTTATTAATTAATCAATTAATCGATTAATTATTTAATTATTCGATTAATGACAAAAAAACTTTTTTTTAAAAAGTTACAGATTCTGATGAAATGGTGGTAGTTTATGTGTTCTCTGACCAAATTGATTAATAATTTAATTTTTTTATGATTATTATTTATTTATTTTCATTATTAATCATTTATTTATTTTCTTTCTCATTTGGCCAATATCTCAGGCACCTTTTGAGCTGGGAAGCTAATATTTGGACATGAGTGACCAAGTGATGTGGCTATCAAGGATATTTTTGATTTATTGATTAATCATTTCATCTATTAATTATTTATTGATTAATCGATTAATTATTTATTGAGTAATCAATTAATTATTTAATTTTTTATAATGACTTATTTAATTAAATTTCTAAAAGATACATCTTCGGATGAAGCACTCGTGGTTTAGTTATGCGATTAGCCAATTGATTATGAAAATATTTTGTGATAATCTTTTATTGCTTTTAATTATACAATTAATCAATCAATTAGTGTACACCTCTCCCTCCCAATGCAGCCTCAATGAGCTGCACTGCGGTATTGCCGGGCGCCAGGGGCGCCCCGGCAATGCCGCGCTGCAGCATATTTAATTATTTGGCATGGGGCGGTGTACTTTGAATGTATGTGTACTTGTTTGTTTGTTTGTTTTCTTTCTTGGTTGTCCGGACGATATCTCAGCCATCCTTTGAGCTAGGAAGCTGAAATTTCGGCACAGTAGTGAGCAAGTCCTTTGTCAAATACGGTATTTTTTGTTTTTTGAATAATCAATTAATTGAGGAGTTATTTAATTATTAGCGTTTAATTAAGTACTTATTTAATTAATTAAATTTCATTTCTCTTCTGACCATTATTAACTCAGGCACCTTTTGAGTTAGGAAGCTGATATTTGGACATGCCAATGACCAGGTGATTTGGCTGCAAAGGATATTTTTGATTTATTAATTAATCAATTAATCGATTAATTATTTAATTATTCGATTAATGACAAAAAAATTTTTTTTTTTAAAGTTACAGATTCTGATGAAATAGTGGTAGTTTATGTGTTCTCTGACCAAATTGATTAATAATTTAATTTTTTTATGATTATTATTTATTTATTTTCATTATTAATCATTTATTTATTTTCTTTCTCATTTGGCCAATATCTCAGGCACCTTTTGAGCTGGGAAGCTAATATTTGGACATGAGTGACCAAGTGATGTGGCTATCAAGGATATTTTTGATTTATTGATTAATCATTTCATCTATTAAGTATTTATTGATTAATCGATTAATTATTTATTGAGTAATCAATTAATTATTTAATTTTTTATAAATGACTTATTTAATTAAATTTCTAAAAGATACATCTTCGGATGAAGCACTACTGGTTTAGTTATGCGATTAGCCAATTGATTATGAAAATACTTTGTGATAATCTTTTATTGATTTTAATTATACAATTAATCAATCAATTAGCGTACACCTCTCCCTCCCAATGCAGCCTCAATGAGCTGCACTGCGGTATTGCCGGGCGCCGGAGGCGCCCCGGCAATGCCGCGCTGCAGCATATTTAATTATTTGGCATGGGGCGGTGTACTTTGAATGTATTTGTACTTGTTTGTTTGTTTTCTTGCTTTCTTTCTTCTTTGTTTGTCCGGACGATATCTCAGCCATCCTTTGAGCTAGGAATCTGAAATTTCGGCACAGTAGTGAGCAAGTCCTTTGTCAAAAACGGTATTTTTGGTTTTTTGAATAATCAATTAATTAAGGAGTTATTTAATTATTAGCGATTAATTAAGTACTTATTTAATTAATTAAATTTCATTTCTCTTCTGACCATTAACTCGGGCACCTTTTGAGTTAGGAAGCTGATATTTGGACATGCCAATGACCAGGTGATTTGGCTGCAAAGGATATTTTTGATTTATTAATTAATCAATTAATCGATTAATTATTCGATTAAGGACGAATTTTTTTTTTTTAAAGTTACAGATTCTGATGAAATGGTGGTGGTTCATGTGTTCTCTGACCGAATTGATTAATAATTTAATTTTTTTATGATTATTATATATTTATTTTCATTATTAATCATTTATTTATTTTCTTTCTCATTTGGCCGATATCCCAGGCACCTGAAAGAGCTCAGAAGCTAATATTTGGACATGAGTGACCAAGTGATGTGGCTATCAAGGATATTTTTGATTTATTGATTAATCAATTAATCGATTAATTATTTAATTATTCGATTAATTACTAAAAAAAACAAAAACATTCAGTTACAGATTCTGATGAAATGGTGGTGGTTTATGTGTTCTGTGACAGAATTGATTAATAATTTACTTTTTTAATGATTATTATTTATTTATTTTCATTATTAATCATTTATTTATTTTCTTTCTCATTTGGCCAATATCTCAGGCACCTTTTGAGCTGGGAAGCTAATATTTGGACATGACAGTGACCAAGTGATGTGGCTATCAAGGATATTTTTGATTTATTGATTAATCATTTAATCGATTCATTATTTATTGATTAATCAATTAATAATTTAATTTTTTATTAACGAGTTATTTAATTAGATTTCTAAAAGATACATCTTCGGATGAAGCACTAGTGGTTTAGTTATGCTATTGGCCAATTGATTAAGAAAATATTTTGTGATAATCTTTTATTGATTTTAATTATACAATGAATCAATCAATTAGCGCATACCTCTCCCTCCCAATGCAGCCTTTATGAGCTGCACTGCGGTATTGCCGGGTGCCGGAGGTGCCCCGGCAATGCCGCGCTGCAGGATATTTAATTATTTGGCATGGGGGCGGTGTAATTTGAATGTATCTGCACTTGTTTTCTTTCTTGTTTGTTTGTCCGGGCGATAGCTCCGCCATCCTTTGAGCTAGGAAGCTGAAATTTCGGCACAATAGTGAGCAAGTCCTTTGTCAAAAGCAGTATTTTTTGTTTTTTGATTAATCGATTAATTGAGGAGTTATTTAATTATTAGCGATTAATTAAGTACTTATTTAGCCTGGTGTTGGCTTAGCGGTTCGGGTGCCGGCTTGGGATCCTAGGATCCTGGGTTTGAATCCTGGTCGATCGCTGAATTAACGCCAGGGGGGTTGACTCAGCCTGTCATCCTTCCGAGTTCGGCAAATTGAGTACCAGCTTGCTGGGATGAATGATCACGGTGTGTACCCCGGTTTAGAATAGGTACACCGTATCCCTGCGCATCGTAAGAGCGTGACCAAGGGTTGGCGTCAGGAAGGGTATCCGGCCATAAAAACATTGCCTCAAACAGGGAACCATGATTGTCATGGGGCCCACAAGGCTAACCCCCGCTCTAGCGGGGAAAATGGCCTTAAAACGATCATTCATTCATTTCATTCAATTAAGTACTTATTTAATTAATCAAATTTCCTTTGTCTTCTGACCATTAACTCAGGCACCTTTTGAGTTAGGAAGCTGATATTTGGACATGCCAATGACCAGGTGATTTGGCTGCAAAGGCTATTTTTGATTTATTAATTAATCAATTGATCAATTAATTGATTAATTATTTAATTATTTGATTAATGACTAAAAAAATTTTTTGTTTTAAGTTACAGATTCTGATGAAATGGTGGTGGTTTATGTGTTCTATGACTGAATTGATTAATAATTTAATTTTTTAATGATTATTATTTATTTATTTTCATTATTAATCATTTATTTATTTTCTTTCTCATTTGGCCAATATCTCAGGCACCTTTTGAGCTCGGAAGCTAATATTTGGACATGAGTGACCAAGTGATGTGGCTATCAAGGATATTTTTGATTTATTGATTAATCATTTAATCGATTAATTATTTATTGATTAATCGATTAATTATTTATTGATTAATCAATTAATTTTTTTATTTTTTATTAATGACTTATTTAATTAAATTTCTCAAAGATACATCTTCGGATGAAGCACTAGTGGTTTAGTTATGCTATTCGCCAATTGATTAAGAAAATATTTTGTGATAATCTTTTATTGATTTTAATTATACGATTAATCAATCAATTAGTGTACACCTCTCCCTCCCAATGCATCCTCAATGAGCCGCGCTGTCGAATGTTTAATCATTTGGCATGGGGGCGGTGTACTTTGAATGTATCTGTACTTGTTTCTGATATTTTGCCTTTTCATTTGGGCCTCCCAATTGAAGCCCCACCCGTAGGGTGGGTACCGTTGCTAGTAATAACAATACAAGTTCCCTTGGAAGAAACTTCAACACAGGAGGAACCAATTAAGGTCATCAAACCCTACACTATGGTTCCCAACTTATGGTTGTAGTCAGGTTCACTATGTTAACAAATATAATTTCGTTCAAAATTTTGGTAGATTAGCAAAACTATACATTTTTGGAATATTCAGAGCATGAGGAATCCAAAAATTAATGTTTACATTTGCGTAGACACCTTTGCGAAAATGACACTCAGGACAGTGATGAAGATAGTCAGGTTCACTATGTTAACAAATATAATTTCTTTCAAAATTTTGGGATTAGCAAACCTGTACATTTTTGGAATCTTCAGAGCATGGAGAATCTGAAAATCAATGTTGGCATTTGCACAGACACCTGCATAGCCGCCATTTTGGATTTTGAAAATGGCCGCCATAAAATACATATTTTGCGCGATCTCGGCTTCTAGTCAACCTAGAGACTTAATTAAATATGCTAATCCTATGTTTTCTGGGTCAAGGAATCCAATAAAGGCCTCAAAATAGTGCTCAGGATTATAGAAAAGCAACAAACAAAGGTAATTGAAAACCATTGTCTTTATATTTGTGATATAACTGTATTACATAATACATGATATTGCAAGTCCTTTGAAGTTATAGGTTGTTATAGGAAGTTATAGGTAGTATCAGATTGAACTATAAGTCCTATACACAGGATCTACGAGGTCTATACCGTTCAGGCATATGCTTTTACAGATCTTCATCACTGTCCTGAGTGTCATTTTCGCAAAGGTGTCTACGCAAATGTAAACATTAATTTTTGGATTCCTCATGCTCTGAATATTCCAAAAATGTATAGTTTTGCTAATCTACCAAAATTGTTAACGAAAAAACATTGTGAACCTGACTATTGTTTACTTTTCCTCAATCCTTTTAGATGCTGAGTGTTACGGATTTGTCACTTCCGTTGTTGTGGTTCTCATCCACTGTAAACATTTTTGGTTCCATGTACTATTATTGTTATCGTTAAGTGAAGCGAGATAACTGTTTTCAAAAGGTAAAACAAAATTATTTTTTTAAGAAACCGGAAACCGGATCGGGAACCGGACGAAAAAGAGGAGGAAGAGGAGGTGGAGCAAGTGAGGTCGAGAAGAAGCCAAGCTGCTTTGAGGTCTTGAGCAAACGTTGGCGAACGGGGGTCACGAGTGAACTTTGGGTTTCCTGGGAAAGGGATTCCTGCGACAGAGTGGTTATCGCTGTGACAGATAAACCTGCGTGTCAGGTTTTGCGGTTGATTCCGAAGAGAATCATTGGAGTGCCGTTACGCCTCGAGAACGGGCCCGTTGACCATTTTGCCTCGCGCCCGATTTCGCATTGCTCTAGGCTCTTCACCTCGCTTCAACCATTTCACCGCATCCAGACGTTAACCTGGTTTGTGTGTGTAATGTGGATTTTGAGTGGGAATTTGCGGTTCGCTGGGTGGGAGCTGTTGAACATCCATACCCGAAGGTGTGATTTCCCAGTCACCTCTTGAGGGTACGTTTGCCCATCTTTGGCAGTGTGACTGTCATCCAAACGGGATTCTGGTCTCGATACAACATCGTTCTGACGATCACTGGAGCGTGGATCGACTTTGGCTTGATGCCGGGATAGAGACATTGGGAATGTTATTTTCGCTCACTTGGAGCACAGTGAGTTATATTGTGAGTTATATTGCAGGGGATTAAGCCCTGCTCCCCCTCGAGCTTTGAGTCCACGAGGCCGCTACCCACTCTACACTCGTGGGGGGCGGATTGCTGAGCAATTCCAGCCGCCAAACCCGCATCTAGCGCGTGGAAGGGTTTCCGGTCACAACCCGAGTACCTTTGATACACACGCCGCCGCGAGGACGGGGGCTGGACCTCGCACGAGTCACGCTGGTCTTTAACGCCGAGTGGTTTGTGTGTCACATAACTCGTGCCGTTAATTACTCTGAACCCGATCGAGCGGTTTTAACTCGTGCAATGCGAGGCCAATGGTGAAGGGACGAAAACGGCCAAGTTGGAAACAAAGCACAGGTTTATTCACAAATGTACACTGGTGATAGAAAAGGGACACAAAAGAGAATCTTAACCACCTTACTTACGTTACCCAGACAAGGGCCCTCTGACACGTTCGGGGAAAGGGAGGAAGAAAGGGACGCGCACAAAGCGTGGCCGCTTGGTCCAGTTCGCGCTGGACGGCTCGTTGGGCGTTTCCCCCCCGAGGATGTTCGCGGCAGGGACGTCGACTTCAGTCGTGCACGAACGGGAATCCACGCAGCGTGTCCCGAAGCCAGCGAGGCAAAGCGCACGTGCAGGGAGTCCAGGCAGGGAGATCGTCGGGCCAGAGAGAGAGAGAGAGAGAGAGCGAATCCAGGGATCGTCCAAAGTCCAGAGATCGTCAGAGTCCAGGGCAAAAGAGAGAGCGGAGGCAGAGAGAGAGTTCGGGGGGTCCGAGCCGGGTTTTATAGCCCCCGGAGTCCCACCAGAATGTTCCAAAGGCCTCCATTGGCCGCCGGGGGTCACGTGTCATGATAGCCCCTCATCAGTCACTCCCCTTAGTTCTCATTGGCCGCTTGCTGCTGGCCACTCCCCTTTAGCTCTCACTGGCCGTCGTTATTGGCCACTCCCCTTTAGCTCCCGTTGGCTGTTTGCTGCTTACCAGCCACGACCTCCGGCTCCTCCCTCGGGCCTGTTCGACTTGCCCGAGGCCCACCACATGGCGTTCCAAGCTCCAATGAGGCCTCCCCTTACCCTACCTGCCTCAACGCATACTAACACTGGGAAGGAGACAATACTTCACATTTAATAAGAAATAACTGACTAAGCGAGGCTACATGTTGTGGTGCAACTAACTAAAAGGGGGGTTGCCTTTATTCCAAAAACCACAACAATATATATATATATATATATATATATATATATATATCTATATATATATATATATATATATATATAACTGTAAGAAATAGTAGAAACTCCAAAGTACGAGCAGGGCGTCTCATTTGTATTGAATAAATAATCGTTAGATTAAATAAGACGCGGACGTAGCTTCAGGACGTCGATCTTTAATTGTCGACAAGCTTTCGACCAACAAAGGTCTTCTTCTGAGTCTACAAAAACAGTAGGCATATATATCAGTCAAGTATGTATGGTGATATGTGTGTGAGATGTGTGATGTGTGTAGAAAATGCATCATCATCATCATCATCATCATAAAATGCATATACATACATATATATATATATATATATATATATATATATATATATGTATGTATACACAGACTTGGCATTTAATATGGAATATTTTTGTTGTGGGGGTGAACTTACTTTTCAAGATGACTTAGAACCAAAAGTTCATTGGAATTATGTTGAAATTATTCTAGATTTTGTTAATGTGACCTTTAAAAGAAACAAAAACCACATTTGACATTTCGAAGCAAATAAATTGATCCTTGAAAGTGATGTAAACTGATATCGAACTCAATTCATGGACAGTACTGTGTTAAACTTCTGTACGTTTTCCAGAAGTATCTCTTTATTTTGCACATTAGCCAAAAACAATTTCAACAAAAACAAAAGCTAAATTATGACTGGGATTACGGACAGTAAAATTACAGTTCAGTACTTCGTGTAACCCCTACGAGCATTCAGGAGAGCACGTACACGTCGAGGCATGCTGTTCACGAGATTTGCCAAGGTTTGGACAGGAATCGCTTGCCATGCAGTTACAATAGCCTGCTGCAATTCACGCACAGAGGTCGGCTGCTGGTCCAAGTTGTCGATTTGACGCGTTAATTCTGCCCACAAGTTCTCTATCGGATTCATATCCGGGGACATGGCAGGCCACTCCATATGCTCTACACCATGGTCAGCAAGAAAGTGTTGGATCATGCGAGCACGATGAGTCCGTGCATTGTCATCTTGGAAGACAAAGTTTCCTCGAAAGGCTGCACGAGCAAATGGAAGCAATGTTTCTTCCAGAATGACCCTGTACTTGAACTGGTTCAGGTTTCCATTTCGACCAACCAGGTCAGTTTTGCCCCCTGCATGAAAAGCAGCCCAAACGGTCACCCCACCACCTCCAGCTTGGACTCTTGGCACTATACAATCTTCGTTGTGGGCTTCATGCACTTGTCTGCGCACTCGGACACGGCCATCTTGACGATAGACCAGAAATCTAGACTCGTCACTGAAGGTCACGTGATTCCAGTGTCCTGTCTGCCATTGACGGTGCTCTCTGGCCCACTGCAATCGGCGCTGGCTGTGTTGTCTGGTCAGGCGTGGCTTTCTCAGGGGACGCCTGGCACGATAGCCTGCTTGAACCAGTCGTTGGTTGACTAGCCTTCTGGATACAGGCACATTTGTCAGTTGCTGCCACTCAGCCCTAAGCCGATTAGCTGACTTGGTACGGCCATTGCAGACTAACCGGTGCAGCTGGTGATCATCTCTCCTTGTGGTTCTGCGTGGACGTCCTGGCCTCGGTATTGTAGTCGGGACACCCCTCTGAGCATTTCGTTTCAGGATCTTTGACACCTGACCTTGAGTGATGCCATACTGCCGAGCAATAGCACGCTGTTTCATGCCAGAATTTCGTAAAGCCACCACTCCATGACAAACAGCATTGTCGAGTTGACGGACCATCTCCAGAGGAAGCGGCAATAACTTTTGTAGACGTGCAGCAGTTGTTTTCCACTAATACAGAACGCAACAACCCTTATATACCTGATTGTGAAGCCAATCGTCAAATGTACCTGTCCTTACATTTTGTCACGCCACCTGTGATATAATCCTGTTATTGACTTCTTGCTGCGAAAGACAATCAGTGACATGGTTCTTTCAACAAAGACATCACCGAAGGGTAAAATAAACTCACCAGATTGATATACTGAGTTCAGAAAGTAAACCCAAGTCAAGAAAAAAAAATATTCCATATTAAATGCCAAGTCTGTATATATTGTAGTGGTATATATATATATACAGATATGTTTGTATGCTCAAGCCCACTTTGTTGCATACAAGGGGATGTTGAGATGATTTTATCACTCTTGAGGAAGATTAACGGAGGCGTGTAGCTTTGTCACATGTTATTAATCGAAACGTTGAGTCATTGTTTGTTCAATTAAAGGTTGGAGATTTTACCATGGAGTCATTTGAATATATATATATATATATATATATATATATATATATATATTGTTACGGAAACGGAGTACGGCACTCCCCTTGGGGGGGGGGGGGGGGTGGGGGGGGGGGTTAATCCCCTTTCTATTTTCACTGGCCGTCTCCGCTCCTGACGCTGCACAGCTACCTCCGGAAAGGCAGGTGCGCAACCCCGTTCGCGTCCGCGGACAGATGTTAATTGCCGAGCGGTTTAGCAACCGCGGCACGAACTATTAACAAGAACTAGACCCGATTCTTGTACGTTGGCCAAATCGTGCCACAGGTTTTCAATGGGGGAAATCACAAAGACGACCGGACGAGCATGAAGAAGAAGAAGAAGAGGACGAAAGTAAGAAGAACAAATATGATTTATTACTAATATTTACAAGTCAAAAGAAACCAAGGAAGGAGGAAGAATACGAAAATAAAGACAGAAAGGAGTAAGGAGACACAGTGCCAATATTAGCTTACCTATAAACAGTCTTGCTTAACCCAGGACAAGACACACAAAACAGACTACAAGCACACTTACACGGGGGATGATGACAGGAATGGCAGGAGGTGGATGGCTGGAGGGAGAGGCAGGTTCAGCTGGAACCGGAGCACGGTCGGGCCGGGAGTGAGCAGTCGCCGCCCTTTCTCGATCGGCGCGTTCAGCAGCCGCCGTTCCTTCGCGGCCACGGTCGAAACTGCCGTCAAAGCCCCGAAGCTGCGGTCGTTCAAAGCTGCGATGGTTCCAAAGCTGCGTGGTGGATTCAAAGCTGCGTGGTGGACTCAAAGCTCATCTCTCGTATCTCCTCTCTCTCGTGGGGGCGTTGCGTGACGGGTTCTCTCTCTGGCGCATCTCTCCTCGCAATCCTTCCCCACACCCTTTTATAAGGCGCGTCGCGATCAGGCCGCGCCACGCCCGTGATGGTGTCTCACCAGCCCTGATTGGCTGGTGGGGGCTCGCTGGGCTCCACCTTCTCATGACGAGTGGAGGGCAACGCCCTTCTTCCCCGAGACGGAGCACATGGCCAATGGTGGCAAATGCAGAAAACCGCCCAATGCAGTTGGCAACGGAGGCTTTGGGAATGGGGGCTTTGGGAATGGAAGGGAACTACCTTATGTCATCTGATGCAATGCAGTGTCAACTAGTGGGAACAGAGCCATCAACTACATAGAATAAGGAGATAACTACTTAAGAGGGTATATGATTGGCTACGTGTATGTATATGGAGTAACTAGGAGGACGACCTTTGACCTTAACACACGGAGGGTGATATTTACAACAATTCATTACACTTACAACAATACAAAGAAAACCCACAACAATTCTCAAATCCACAACAATATATATATACAGACTTGGCATTTAATATGGAATATTTTTTTTTCTTGACTTGGGTTTTCTTTCTGAACTCGGTATATCAATCTGGTGAGTTTCTTTTACGCTTCGGTGATTTCATTGTTAAAAGAACCATGTCACGGATTGTCTGTCGCAGCAAGAAGTCAATAACAGGATTATATCACAGGTGGCGTGACAAAATGTACGGACAGGTACATTTGACGATTGGCTTCACAATCGGGTATATAAGGGTTGTTGCGTTCTGTATTAGTGGAAAACAACTGCTGTACGTCTACAAAAGTTATTGCCGCTTCCTCTGGAGATGGTCCGTCAACTCGACAATGCTGTTTGTCATGGAGTGGTGGCTTTACGAAATTCCGGCATGAAACAGCGTGCTATTGCTCGGCAGTATGGCATCACTCAAGGTCAGGTGTCAAAGATCCCGAAACGAAATGCTCAGAAGGGTGTCCCTACTCCAATATCGAGGCTAGGACGTCCCCGCAGAACCACAAGGAGGGATGATTGCCAGCTGCACCGGTTAGTCCGCAATGGCCGTACCAAGTAAGCTAATCGGCTTAGGGCTGAGTGGCAGCAACTGACAAATGTGCCTGTATCCAGAAGGCTAGTCAACCAATGACTGGTTCAAGCAGGCTATCGTGCCAGGCGTCCCCTGAGAAAGCCACGCCTGACAAGACAACACCGCCAGCGCCGATTGCAGTGGGCCAGAGAGCACTGTCAATGGCAGCCAGGACACTGGAATCACGTGATCTTCAGTGACGAGTCTTGATTTCTTGTCTATCGTCAAGATGGCCAGTGTCCGAGTGCGCAGACAAGTGCATGAAGCCTACAACGAAGATTGTATAGTGCCAAGAGTCCAAGCTGGAGGTGGTGGGGTGACCGTTTGGGCTGCTTTTCATGCAGGGGGCAAAACTGACCTGGTTGTTCTGAATGGAAACCTGAACCAGTTCAAGTACAGGGCCATTCTGGAAGAATCATTGCTTCCATTTGCTCGTGCAGCCTTTCGAGGAAACTTTGTCTTCCAAGATGACAATGCATGGCCTCATCGTGCTCGCATGATCCAACACTTTCTTGCTGACCGTGGTGTCGAGCATATGGAGTGGCCTGCCATGTCCCCGGATATTAATCCGATAGAGAACTTGTGGGCAGAATTAACGCGTCAAATCGACAACTTGGACCAGCAGCCTACCTCTGTGCGTGAATTGTAGCAGGCTATTGTCACTGCATGGCAAGAGATTCCTGTCCAAACCTTGGCAAATCTCGTGAACAGCATTCCTCAACATGTACGTGCTCTCCTGAATGCTCGTGGGGGTTGCACGACGTACTGAACTGTAATTTTACTGTCCGTAATCCCAGTCGTAATTTAACTTTTGTTTTTGTTAAAAAAATATTTTGCTAACGTGCAAGATAAAGAAATACTTCTGGAAAACGTACAGAAGTTTAACACAGTACTGTCCGTGAATTGAGTTCAATATCAGTTTACATCACTTTCAAGGATCAATTTATTTGCTTCGAAATTTCAAATGTAGTTTTTGTTTCTTTTAAAGGTCACATTAACAAAATCTAGAATAATTTCAACATAATTCCAATGAACTTTTGGTTCTAAGTCAACTTGAAAAGTAAGTTCACCACCACCAAAAAAATATTCCATATTAAATGCCAAGTCTGTATATATATATATATATATATATATATATATATATATATATATATATATATATATTGTCGCGATCCCGGCTGTTAAAGGCTTCCAGCACGGAATACTGACGTTAATGTCCGGGCTTCAAGTAGTCCACGGGGTGGACAAAGAGAACTCAATAAACACAACTGTGTTTTAACCGGCCTCTAGGGGTAGGCACGATGATTTATTGGCTCGATCTCAAAAACAATGGATGGTAACAGAGTGGAATACACAGCACAAAGCCTGCAGGAACTGTCGGCACCAGAAGCTCCAAACACGACACAGGCAATATGACTCACAGTTCCAATCTACGATATCCGGGAATCACTCGTTCGCTTCCGGAGTTACTCACTCTTAAAATACAGAACTATAAACGATCAGCACAACTCGGCTGTCGTGAGGCTTAAAAAATCCCCTTTTTGCTATTTTCCACTCGACGCCTTCCAGCCACGTCCGTCGCACAAGATGGCGGCCGGCTCTCTCACCGTCCACCAATCGCGTGCCGAATCGCCACCCAATCGCGTGAGGCTGAAAGGAGGTCACGTGACGTGGTGGGCGGGGCACTAATTTGGTGAGAACAAGGTTGTTTCTCACAGTCCTCCCCACCTAAGTAAAAAACCCGTCGGATAGACGGCGTTTTGAAACCAGTATTTGTAGTAGGTGCAAATCACATGGCAATATGATGACGGTAATCGTTAACAGGCTTATACAATGAACAAGGTTTATCCACAACACAATATTAAACACAATACACCACATTAATATCTACCCCACAAGAGTTACACTTCACACAAAGCACAATAGAGAGACAAGGGGGCCAACTCAAGTTGGGGGAAGCGTTTACAGGAGGGACAACGGACCGAGGAGCAAGTCTCTTTCGGGAGGAATAAAGGAACACCAAAACCGGTATCCCCTCTTCGCCTGTGGGCCCAGCTCGGAGTCGTCTCCCATTTCCCAGAGGATGGCAAGGGTGGGATCGAAGTGCTGATCCTCCACTAAACTGGTTACCGCAGACAATGCGGGAGTGACTTCCGGCCCAGAACTGAGGTCGCTAACCACCTCGGAGGACTGATCCTCCTCCCCGGATTCGCCGACCGGCGAACACGTAGCTGGGGTCCCCGGGTTACAGGCGGGAGCGGTCCCTGAGGAGCACGGCACCTGAGGTTGGCTTGACGGGAGGCTCGGGTGGACTTCAACTGACGCAACGTCACCGTCGGGAACTGGAGTCGAGGCGCTAGGCTCTTCGGGCCAGAGTGAAGATATGTCTGACTCCGCCACTCTCTCCGCCTGTTTACTCTGGGATCTAGTGACCACCCCACAGGTCAGAGTCAATGACTCCTCCCTGGCCATGGCATCATTGCCAATCAGCAAGGAGACCCCGGGTACCGGGTAGTAGGGTACCACCGCACAGGTCATTGGACCCGTAAAAATGTCACTCCGGACCTCGAGGAGGGCAAGGGGATACTGGCCAGGAACCTGGTTAATGCCCCGAAGGATGATATACTCGCCGGTATAACGCATCTGAGAGGCCGGAACTACCCCCGCCCGGAGAACACACAGTGTCGCCCCAGTATCCCGAAGGTATTGGGCCTCAAACTTCAGCACCGAATCAGGGCCACCCACTAAGGCTGTCCCTGAATAATCCTGATACAGAGGATGAATGGAATTAGCCTCGGTGGCAGTGACCTCTGTCACCGATGCCACCGTCGTGTGCGAGGGCCCAGTTGATGACCTCCACTGACCTCCCTCCGATTTAACAGCAGGGTTGCCTCGGTAGGCCGGACTAGCTGGGTTAGAGAAGCAGCGGTCTCCACCGTGCCCCACGCATTTGCAGAAATCGCACCAGGGCCGTGCCCTGGCCTGCAGCTCGCGACCTCCACCAGTGGAGGGCATCGGAGAACCCTTCCCCTCGATCCAGCCGCCGGGCAGACGGGGGGCGGTCTCGATCGCAGAATCCTCCGTCTTACGACGCGACTGCGTGACTTGCAACATTTTGCACGCCAAAACATGTTTATCAATAAGGTGGACGCAGTCTGACAAGGAAACAGTGTCTTTGTCGACAAGAAACAACGCTAAGTCAGGCGGAAGCTGTTGATCGATACGGTAACGCACCAGGAGTTCCGCAACCGCTTGAGGTAACTCAACCTTGCTCCCCTTGAACCATCTCTGCAGCTGTTCCAACAAGACCCGCGAATGTTCCTCATAGGTTTGACTGGACTGACGAGTCCAACTGAAAAAATTACGCCTATAAATACACGCGGACACCGCATAGGCGTTCAAAATCTCGGCCTTCAATTTCCTGTATTTGTTTGCGTCCTCGGTTGCCATCCTCGCATATACCTCCCTCGCCTTCTCAGATAGATGGCTAACAAGATGGCCGACCCACAAGCTCTCATCAATGCCACCGGAAGCCAACAACTTCTCCGCCATCTCCAGATACGCTTCTGGCTTCGTGTCTCCCGTCCAGTCCGGCAAACGAACATGAACAGTTTCCGGGACGCTTGCAGCAGACACCTCTGCCCGCAGTCGTTCAGTCAACATTCGCAACTCATGCTCTCTGACGCGTTCAGCTTCTGCTGCCGCATGCTCTCTCTCTGCTGCCGCATGCTCTCTCTCTGCTGCCGCCTGCTCTCGGTCTTCTCGCTTAATACGCTCTGCCTCTGCCCTGTCATTCTCCCTGTTATACATGTCGAGTTGTTGAACCGGAGTCAGCCCGGTCCAGAAGGTCGAACGCATGCATTTAGTCATGATGGGATCGCTTCCTAACATATCGGGTTTAGTGACCGGGTCAAGGCTGATTGCGTCGCTCACATCGCCACCCACGTGACTGTCAACATGATCAGGTTGAACTCTCACTTCTCTGGTCGACATAGCTTGGCTACGAGTTATCATAAGACAAGGCACAAAACACTGAGTCTAAAAGGAGGCTGGATCGAAATATTTCAGCAATATCTTTCACCACATGGGACGGCAATTCACCCAGGGGAGGCAAACAATATTGGGGTGGTACACGTAATTCAACACACAACGCTCTGTTGGGGAAATACGACACGAACTACACAATATCACCAACGCACATCAAATTGCCAATGAGAAAAATGCAACGTACAAATAACTCACGTTTTTTTTTTTTTTTTTTTTTATGTCGGTTTGTTTGGAGGGATCCGGAAACTATTCACTTATCCGGTAGTGAAGTACCACACAAGATAGCGTCCTATGGTGAGAAAGTTCCTCCAAGATGGCGTCTGCTGGTGAGAAGGTTCCTCCAAGATGGCGTCTGCTGGTGAGAAGGTTCCTCCAAGATGGCGTCTGCTGGTGAGAAGGTTCCTCCAAGATGGCGTCTGCTGGTGAGAAAACGATGAGCAGATGCAGGAAGATGTCGTCCACTGCAGAATTCCCGTCTCAGTTCGAATGTCTCTTACTTGAATAATCCTTGGACGAGCAACCCATTTGTCGCGATCCCGGCTGTTAAAGGCTTCCAGCACGGAATACTGACGTTAATGTCCGGGCTTCAAGTAGTCCACGGGGTGGACAAAGAGAACTCAATAAACACAACTGTGTTTTAACCGGCCTCTAGGGGTAGGCACGATGATTTATTGGCTCGATCTCAAAAACAATGGATGGTAACAGAGTGGAATACACAGCACAAAGCCTGCAGGAACTGTCGGCACCAGAAGCTCCAAACACGACACAGACAATATGACTCACAGTTCCAATCTACGATATCCGGGAATCACTCGTTCTCTTCCGGAGTTACTCACTCTTAAAATACAGAACTATAAACGATCAGCACAACTCGGCTGTCGTGAGGCTTAAAAAATCCCCTTTTTGCTATTTTCCACTCGACGCCTTCCAGCCACGTCCGTCGCACAAGATGGCGGCCGGCTCTCTCACCGTCCACCAATCGCGTGCCGAATCGCCACCCAATCGCGTGAGGCTGAAAGGAGGTCACGTGACGTGGTGGGCGGGGCACTAATTTGGTGAGAACAAGGTTGTTTCTCACAATATATATATATATATATATATATATATATATATATATATATATATATATATATATATGTATATATATATATATATATATATATATATATGTATATATATCTATCTATAATTCCAGTAATCTCTGTACGTTTGTACGTTTGTACGTTTGTACGTCTGTACGTCTGTACGTCTGTACGTTTGTCTGTGACCGCTGTTTCTCGACAACTACCGGTCCGATATACTTGAAACTTGCCAGGTATATTGCTGGGGACCCGAGGATGTGCCTTTTCAAGGTTTGAAATTAATCGGACAAGTACTTACCGAGCTATGGCGATTTAGCCGTTCGCCGTTCGCTTTGCCGTTGCGAATGGACCAAACCATTCATGTAAATAGAGGGGGGGGGGGGGGGTTCTGTGGTCGTTCGCTTTGGCTTTGCGAATGGACCAAACCATTCATGTAAATAGAGGGGGGGGGGGGGTTCTGTGGTCGTTCGCTTTGGCTTTGCGAATGGACCAAACCATTCATGTAAATAGAGGGGGGGGGGGGGGGGTTCTGTGGTCGTTGCGAATGGACCAAACCATTGTTTTTTTTTGCAGTTTTTTTTTTTTTTGCAGTTTTTTTTTTTTTGCAAGGAACGGGCACCCACGTACGGGCACGTCCTAGCTTATATATAGTACGGGCATGCCCTAGTATATATATATATATGTATATATATGTATATATATATATATATATATGTATATATATGTATATATATATATATATATATATATATATATATATATATATATATATATATATATATATATATATATATATATATATATATATATGTATATATATATATATATATATATTAGGGTGGTCCTTATTCCTCAACATTCGGATTTTCTAAGCTCCAACCCCCGGGATTCATTGGAATAGTCGAGAAAACTCTCCTGGTGAACTTTTTTTACCAATCGGACAACATTTACCCCTCCCTCATCGACCTTGAAGTTTCATCCTGAGGAATAAAAACAACAATCCTTGAAAAAAAAATTTTGTGCCATTTATTCCCAAAATGTTAGCTTATAACACACAACATACAGTATTTTATAAATGGTTACCTCATTACACAGTTAAATGTATTAAACTATAACAAAAATCTTAAGCAAAATGTCCCACAAGGCTCCTAGGCCCGTCCGACTTAGTGCTCCTGCTCCTGCTGGGCCGCCACACCAGCAGCCACGGTCTTCTTTCTGGAGTCCGGGAACTCCGCGCGATGACGAGAGACAACTTGGAGGAGAAATTGCAGTTGCTCATCAGCCTGAGTTAGCATTCGGTTGTATTCCTGGATGAGGGCAACTCCTCGCTCCGCGTTGTCGTTGATGACTGCTATCCCCTGCACGAAGGCCGCCGCTGTCCGGAGGTCTTCCCGCTGCAGCCAGGTCGCGGGATCGGTGTCGAGGAAGCCGTCTTCTAGGCGCAGCTTCTGGAAGAACCGTCGCGTGTTGGTTGATGCCATGTCTTGCAGTTGGAGTCCTGAGACGTCTTGGCTGGGCAGCTTTGGGCGCTTCGCTGGAGATTCATCTCCCACCGTAGTGTGAAGTGAGGTGAGTATTTGCCTCTTCTCCTTCACCGTGACCAGGGGGTCAAAGAGCGCCAGAGCGACAAGCTCCTCCGAGAGGTACCACAGGTGCCCTTGCAGCTTGGTCAGAGCTGCCTTGCCCACGTCCCGGTTGACGTCCATGTAGGTCGTCAAATCCTTCAGCAGTTGCAGGTCGTGTCGAGGGGCAGCTGCGGCCTTCGGAGCCAGTGTCCAGGCTTTCGCGTACAGGCGACTGTTGCCGTCATCCAGGAATACAACCGAATGCTAACTCAGGATGATGAGCAACTGCAATTTCTCCTCCAAGTTGTCTCTCGTCATCGCGCGGAGTTCCCGGACTCCAGAAAGAAGACCGTGGCTGCTGGTGTGGCGGCCCAGCAGGAGCAGGAGCACTAAGTCGGACGGGCCTAGGAGCCTTGTGGGACATTTTGCTTAAGATTTTTGTTATAGTTTAATACATTTAACTGTGTAATGAGGTAACCATTTATAAAATACTGTATGTTGTGTGTTATAAGCTAACATTTTGGGAATAAATGGCACAAAAAAATTTTTTCAAGGATTGTTGTTTTTATTCCTCAGGGTGAAACTTCAAGGTCGATGAGGGAGGGGTAAATGTTGTCCGATTGGAAAAGTGGTGGCCTGGGAGTTTTTTGCGATCTGAGATCTTTTTGAGACCTTTGTGATCTGAGATATTTGCGATCTTTTTGCGAAAATAACATTTAATGACTTATTATTAATGTTTCTCCTATAATGTGGTTATGGGAGATTGTGGTTGTAATGTGGTTCTACTGATTATGCAAATTGTTCATCTTTTTATTTTTATTTTTTTTCTTGCTAAACATTTTCCTTTCCTTTCTTTTTGTTTGTTTTTTGTTGTTCATTTTCCTTCCTAGCTTGTCGTTATGTTCATTTTAATGTACTATTTAGGTTTGCCTGGTGAATGAATGAATGAATGAATTTTCGCCGCTAGGGCAGGGGTTAGCCTTGCGGCCCCCATGACAATCATGGTTCCCTGTTTGAGGCAATGTTTTTATGGCCGGATGCCCTTCCTGACGCCAACCCTTGGTCACGCTCTTACGATGCGCAGGGATACGGTGTACCTATTCTAAATCGTGGTACACACCGGGATCATTCATCCCAGCAAGCTGGTACTCAATTTGCCGACCTCGGAGGGATGACAGGCTGAGTCAACCCCCCTGGCGTTAATTCAGCGATCGACCGGGATTCGAACTCCAGGATCCTAGGATCCCAAGCCGGCACCCTAACCGCTAAGCCAACACCATTGCCTGTTGATGGCATGTAATGCGTGGTGGTTCAATCCGCACGACTCTCATGTCCTTAGGATGTAGATTATAACCAACCGTCACAACAGCATCATTTCATCTCAATAGTGGCTGAGCCAGGGCTAGTGAAACTGACCAGCATCAACATTAAGTTGTTACAAAAGAAAATCAAAAGATAAAACATACACAGAGCGGTATACTAATGTTTTTTAAGTGAGAAGACTTGTCATTAGAACCTGGTCTAGTCTTAAAACTGCTGCAGTTTCCCTTAATTTGTTTACCTTTAATGGATACGTCTAATGGGTGTGTGTTTTTAATAAGATCATATAGCCAATATTACTGTCGTGATATTTTCCTGGGAATGTCATGATCTTGTCCCGGACGTTACAGTTTTGCTCGGACTAGAAGCACCTGTTCCCTTTGGGAGCATTTGCAAATCAACATTGCGCCACCTGTGAGTGGGTAGAGTTTAAAAAAAAATTGTGCCTATGACCTGGCCCGAGGTACTACCAACAGGTATGCAAAACTTGGTGGAGATTGGGCCAGCCCTGTTTTTTTTCTTCGATTTTCAGATGTACATATACACTCACTGTGTTCACTCATTGTAGTCTGTGTTCTCACTGGCTGGTGGTGGGGGTATGTACGCATCCAGGTGTAGCTGCTGCATGTGGAGGCGTATGTGCCCCTGCTGGCCCACCTTAGCTGACCGTATCGAGGTTGAAGGGCCGAAACGGGATGATGCTGAGAACCTTGACTGAGGACGTGGTCAGTGAGGCACACTTGTGACCAGGTGTGTTTTTAAATTATATATGTACATGATACATACGTACATCATACATACATACGTACATATACATACACACACATATATACATACATACATACATGCATGCAGAAAATTGCCTTATTTAATGGAGTAAAATGTGTATGACTTCGAAAAGCTCTCCCTTTGCCAACACACAACTGATGTATTGGAAACCCAAGCCTGATGTTGGCTTAACGTTTACGGTGGCTGGCTTGAGATCTTAGGCTCTTGAGTTTGAGCCCCTGTTGTGCTGTTCAATAACCCTCGCCTGGGGAGAGGGTATTGCATTTGAGTCCGTTTTTCTGTTTGTTTGTTATTTGCGAAAATCGAATATTTTTCAAGTGTATTGGTTTGTCTTGTGCGTTATTCTGTCTGTCTGTTTGTCTGTGTTGTATATATGATGTATATATATGTATATATATTGTATATATATCTGTCTTGTATATATGTTGTCTATGTCAGTCGCCTACAGGTCACAATTTTCTACCGATCTTCACCAAACTTCACCAAATAGTAGAGTTGGTCATACGCAAGAAGCCTATTGTTTTTGGGGTCAAAAGGTCAATAGAGCAACTTGGCCAAAGGTCACCAACTTTGTCAAATTTCTAAAATCCTCAATTTTCATCCGATTGACTTGAAATTTGAAGAGGATTTGCATACAAGGTCACTGAATCCAACTACCAAGTATTTTTTTTTTAGGTCAACAGAGGCAAAAAGGTCAACATAAGCAAAAAGGTCAACATAAGCCAAGTTTCTAAAATCCTCAATTTTCATCCGATTGACTTGAAATTTGAAGAGGATTTGCATATCTGGTCAATAAATTCAACCACCAACTATTTTTGAGGTCAACATAGGCCAAATGGTCAACATAGACCAAAAGGTCAACATATGCCAAATTTCTAAAATCCTCAATTTTCATCCGATTGACTTGAAATTTGAAGAGGATTTGCATATCTGGTCAATAAATTCAACCACCAACTATTTTTGAGGTCAACATAGGCCAAATGGTCAACATAGACCAAAAGGTCAACATATGCCAAATTTCTAAAATCCTCAATTTTCATCTGATTGACTTGAAATTTGAAGAGGATTTGCATACAAGGTCACTGAATCCAACTACCAAGTATTTTTTTTTTAGGTCAACAGAGGCAAAAAGGTCAACATAAGCAAAAAGGTCAACATAAGCCAAGTTTCTAAAATCCTCAATTTTCATCCAATTCACTTGAAATTTGAAGAGAATTTGCATATCTGGACACTGAATTCAACCACCAATTATTTTTGAGGTCATCATAGGCCAACAACTTATTTTAGGGATTTCGCAAGTATCGTGCTATGCACGACATATTTCTTGTTTGTTTGTTTGTTTGTCCGCACAGAATAAATATGATTTTCTCTGCAACCGTTGGTCCTATTGACAGGAAATTTTCACCATAGGTGCAACTCCACCTGTATTATTATGTAATGATAATTATTATTATGTCATAGGTCACGTGGTATGGGCGCCATCTTGGGAAACCGAAAAACTTTGTACCTCTATATCTCCGACAGTGCTGCATAGAAAGAATTGAGACATGACTCATTGTAAAGAACTCTCCATGGGGAATAAAATATGTTAATGATGATGTCATAGGTGCCTCCATTATGACGTCATAATTTGACAAGTACAAAACTTCATCCGATGAAGATGAAATTTCTTGAGCATAATCGAGGGATAAATTGGTGGAGAAAAAACGATGATGACATCATCTGTCACGTGGTTCGGCCGCCATATTTGTTTTAACACAAAACCCTTAAAAACCACTGAAAACACGTCCTGGTGAGGGTCTGCAATCTCTGATTGCTCTTTCTAGTTAACATAATGTGAGTTGCACTCAAAAGCAAGCACATCTTGAGTGTTTCTGTGACAGAACTAATCCTAGACAGCTCACCACTCTGCTGTAGGGAAGTGATATGAATGAAACCCACTTGCTCTGAGCAGCCATGAGAATCAATCCTACACTAGTGAGGGCAATGCATGAACAAGGTCTTACACTCTCAACCACCGAGCTGTGAGCTTACTCTTTTTGAAAAGTGGATTTACTTGATTACCTCTCCCACCTAAGGTGGGTGGAAGTTATGTTTTCACACCTGTCTGTCCATCTGCTGCTATGTGTGAACAGGATATCTCAAAAAGTTGTGGACGGATTCGGACGAAATTTGGTGGGTATGTGACAAAGAAGAATTGATTTTATTTTGGTGAAGATCTGGATCTGAGAGATATCACCAAAAACGATATATAGCACGATATCTCAAAAAGTTGTGGACGGATTCGGACGAAATTTGGTGGATGAGTTGTTTAGACGACAAGAACAAGCCTCTTCGATTTTGGGTCAGGTCTGGATCCAGATCCTTGGGATACAAAAAGTAAACTGTTCAGCTTGGTGGAGGTATGCTCTCTACCAAGTGCCGTTCAAGTTATTATTATTATTATTGGTTCACGAGTTATCAAGTGACCACTATATTCGTCATGTGTGTGCGTCTGTCTGTTTGTGTGTGTCTGTCCGTCCGCAGCATAACTACCCGATGATATCATCCGATCTTGATGAAACTTGGGTGGGAGGTTGATATCATGATCTAGTTGTGTCCTGCCTAGAGTGGGCGTATTGCGCCCATTGTGGGTGGAGCCATGCCCGAAAAAGATGTCTTTTTAGGGGGTAATCGAGTTCAAGCTACATCTTCTCCGAGGGGTTTGGTGGAATCTGACACGGGTTTCGATATTTGGCTAGGCCAATGTCATGTGTCTAGCCCCACGGAGCTCGGTTTTTTCATTATTTTTTTTTCATTTCATTTTTCACCGAATTTTCGGTATTGTGTAGCTAACCAACCTCATAACTGATTATACATTATTTTCTATGTCATTTCAAGGTCAGTAACCTTCGTTTTGACATTTCCAGGCCTGGCCTGTCCGGGCCTGTTTCGGTTATAGTCCGTCCTTTGTCATTGAATACCGCTCGCTCGTGAACCATCGTCGTCTCCTGACTTGTTGTTATTATTATTATTATTATTATTATTTTTATTCTCCTTCACTTCCCTTTATAAGGTGTGACGTCCAACTCCTCCACTTCCTTCTGTCTTAGGCCAACTCTCTCCACTCTCCAACCACCCCCACCTTACTGATATCCCTCCTCACATAATCCCCCCATCTCAACCGCAGTCTACCTCTTTTCCTCCTACATTGTTCCCTCAACCTATCTTCTCTCTTTGCCATTCTCTTTTTCCCCATCAGCACCAAATGCCCAGCCCATCCCAGCCGGAATTTCACCAATCGCCTCTCTCAGTTCATCTATCCTCCTTCTATTCACCCTCTTTACTCCCGCAATCCCCCTGACCCAGTTCTCGCAAACATGCATCCTCTTTTGTTGTATCTCTGTCAATGCCACTGTTCAGATCGCAAATGTAGGCCGGCATTACACACAACATCAGAACCTTTCCTTTCAACCTCCTTGAAATCTTTCTGTCTGCCATTACACCCTCCACCCTCCTCCACGCATTCACCCACCTGAATCCTACTCCGTACCTCTGCCTCTGAATTACCATCCCCGGTCACTGTTCCATCCATATATTCAAACCTATTTCCTTGTCTAATCTCCTTCCCCTTTAACCTGATATTCATTTATTTTCTCTGCTGCACAACCCACATCACCTCCATCTTGTCCATGCTCATCTTCAGCCCATGTTTCTCAAATACCTCCTTCCACTTCCCCAGTACTTCCTGCACCTCCTGCCCACTCTCCGCCACAACAACCACATTGTCCACTTACAATATCTTCCACAGAATACCTTTCATGTTTGCCTTCCTGCTTACCAACTCCATCACCATGATAAATAGGAGTGGCCTGAAAGCACTTCCCTGCCTCAAACCGATGTTCACATTGAACTCCTCTGACATCCCAGGATCAACAAAAACACTTCCCTTCGCTCCCCTGTACATCCCTTCCACCAACCTAACCTCTCCTTCCGGCACTCCCATCCATCTCAGTGTCGCCATCACCGTCTCTCTCGGGACAGTGTCATAGGACTTCTCCAGATCCACAAATCCAAATGTCATTTAACCTTGCACCTCCAATCTCTTCTCCACCAGCTGTCTCAGCGTGAACACCCCATCTGACATTCCCCTACCCTTTATAAACACCTGCTGCTCTTCTCTGATCTCCTTATCCACACTCTTCCTTATCCTCCCATCCAGCACCCTCTCCAACAGCTTCATTACATGACTAAGGAGTGGAATGCCCCTGTACTTCCCCAGATCTTGAACATCCCCTTCCCCTTCCATATCAGCACAATTAACCCTGTCCTCCACTCCTCTGGAATTGAACCATCTCTCATACATACATTTGACATCCTCTTCACCAATCTGATTCTGACTTCTCTCGCTGCAATTATCATCTCTGTACACCTTATCAATTCATGGTACCCTTCCCTTTTTCACCCTCTTCATTGCCATTAACAATCCTCTTCTATGATCTCCACCAATTCAACTTCCCCCTTCATATAACTCGGTAGCTCCAGCTTGCCGTTGTTTCCTTCCCGGTTCAACAGCTCTTTGAAATATCCTTCCCACCCCTTCAATACTGTGCCCCTCTCTGTCACTAGCCTCTGTCACTTATTATTATTGGTAAAATAGATAATCCCAGTAAATATATATAAATAGTTCAAAACACACCTGGTCACAAGTGTGCCGCACTGACCGGGTCCTCAGTCGAGGTCCTCAGCATCATCCCGTTTCAGCCCTTCAACCTCGATACGGTCAGCTAAGGTGGGCCAGCAGGGGCACATACACATCCACATGCAGCAACTACACCTGGATGCATACATACCCCACCCCAGCCAGTGTGAACGCAGACGACAACAACAACACCTCCGCATCCAGAATCCACAGCACGAAACAAACATGGTGGAACACTCAAACACCCACCCTTATACCCTTCACCACTCACCAACAAAACACACCAGATCATTCATACACACATCCACACACATACACACACAACACCAACCAACCACCAACCCTTACAATACCAACATGCACCACTCATGCAAACATGCAAAACCATTCATGCAAAACCACACCCACTCATGACCCACTCCTGCAAAACACACACACACACACACACACACACACCTCCATTTCTATTCCGTAACCTCAACCTACACCGTTTGACGTGCCTCCATAAACTTCCTCCAAATCCAAAATGAGCCTTTCAAGGCAACCTGGGCCACCTTGTCACACATCCTCCTTCTTTCTGTCCCACACACTCCAAGCCGAGCAAGAAATGCAGAAAAGGAATTGCCAATATACCCTCTACACCCCACCTCAAATGGCTGACACGAAACTCGCCAACCCTTCTCCCGGCACTCTGCCTCCAGCTCACTGTACTTTCCTCTCTTCCTCTCGTGCACCTCCTCCATGTTCTCTTCCCAAGGTACAGACAATTCCACTAAGATGACCTGTCTTGTTGCACCTGACCAAATGACAATGTCAGGCCGCAACCTTGTCACACAGATCTCCTCAGGGAATACCAATTGTGGCTTTAGGTCTGCCACCACCTGCCAATCACAAGCATCTGACAGCCCTCTTGCTTTCCACCTCCTCCTCCTCTTTCCACCTCTTACCACTTGGCCCTCCTTGACAAACCACACCTCTGCCCAGTCAGTCTCCTTCTCCACTCATCTTTCTCTCGACCTCAGCACCTCTTGTTGCACCATCTGCACCACCACTGCCAGCACCTGATCATGTCGCCACCTATATCGTCCTGCTGCCAATGCTACTGAGCATGCACTCAGTGCATGCTGCACCGTTCCCACACCTCCACACAAATAACATCTCTCCTCCTGCAACAACTCCCACAATCTCAAGTTTACTGGTGACGGAAGCATATCATATGTTGCCCGCAACAGGAAATTCAACAATAATGGCTCCATCCTCCAAATCTCTTGCCACTTCAACATCCTCACCCGCACACCTTCCCACCTAGTCCAAGCACCTTGCTGTGCCTGACCGACTGCTTTCACATATCGCCCCTCCTCTTCCTTTCTTCTCATCTCCCTCTCAACCATCTTCCTCCTCTCTATGACACATGCCTTTCCCCATCTCTCATGCTTCATCCACCCCAAGCCATGCTTCCCATGCTGTACCATCCCCATGACCTCCTCCTGTTGCAACCGCTCCTCCATCTCGTCCTCCCCCGCTCTTGCATTCCACTTCCGACTTCCCTTCTTCTCTGGGAGAGCATTCCTTACCACTGCATCACTTGAATCCCGCAACATCATGAACTCCCGCACCCTCACCACCTTAAACTCCTCGGTTAATGATGTCAAGGGAAACTGGAGTTTTCCACCCTGACCATAAAAGGCAATGTTCGTCAAACAGCGTGGCACTCCCAACCACCTCCTCACAAACCCGCTCACCACAACCTCCATCCTCTCTACATGCCCAATCGCAATATCATACATCATCAATGTCCACAATACTCGTGGCATCAACCCAAACTTCAAACACCATACCTTCAACTTACCTGGCAAACCACATCCATCAATTCTCTTCAAACCTCTCAAAAACTTGTTTCTGACCTCCTCCACTCTTCCCACATCATTCAACTCCACTGTATACCATCTTCCCAAACTCTTCACAGGGGCCTCTGCCAATGATGGAACCACCTCCACTCCCAGCTCAAACCTGTGCATGTTATCCACCACTCTCGTCTCACTACCCTACCACACTCCTCGACTTTCTTGCTTTAAATCCCATTCTTGCCCACCGTATCAACCTTTCCAGTCGTCCCAGTACCTCTACTGCTGCATCAGCAGACTGTTGGACAACTGTCAGGTCATCCATGAAAGCAAACATTGCTGGCAACCTCTGACCAGGGGCTCGCTCCACTTCTTTCCCATGTCCACTCACCGCACGTATCAACAACTCCATAACCATCACAAACAAAATAGGGGAGATGGTACTTACTTTTTCAACATGCGAAATTTGCATTTATGTTTATTTAAATTATACAATGGACTACAAAATGTAAATGTTTCATGATATTTGTTATATTATATCACCTTTATCTATCAATATTGTTGAAATGAAGATCAAATAGCTGTATGTTGAAATATGTTGACAAAGTCAAACTTTACATGGGGTGTACTTACTTTTTCACGTGACTATATATATATATACGTATATATATATATATATATATATATATATATATATATATATATATATATATATGCAAAATGTTTGTTTGTTTGTTTGTGAGCTTCCTGCTTTGAGCTCCCAAGGTTAATCATTAAGAAACTTTCTAGGATCATATTTATGACCATGATGCACATAATTGGGGGTTTAAACAGGCACAAAGTAGTCAACTGTCCCATTATTGCCATGTTGTACTCCCGAGTTAATTTCTTTACTGCAGCTTTGACGACGATCTTGATGGTTTACTAAAGTCCAAGTGACCACCTTATAACTTTATTCATTTTAGACCCCTTGAAGACCCTTTAGACCTCTTTGACACTTTAGACCCCTTAGACCCTCATGATTCTTCAGACACTTTCGACCTTTACACCCCTTTATACCAATATGTATATAAAAGGGAAACGTTTGTTTGTTTGTTTGTGACCAATTACTGCTTTGAGCTCCGAAAGTTAATTGTACGGTAACGAAACTTTCTACGATCAGATATTTAACCACAATGCACCTGAACAGGGGGTTTAAAACAGTCACAAGGAGGTCATTTGGCCCGTTATTGGCGTGTTGCACTCCAAAGTTAATTTCTTAACCAACCCGAGGAAATGTCTTTATTACAGCTTCACTCCTTTACACCCTTTAGACCCCATTATACCGTTGAGAACAATTAGACCCTTTACATCCCTTAGACCTTTACACCTTTTAGTCTTACCCATTTAGACCCTGCTAAAACGGTTTAGACCCCTTCACACCTATTTAGATACTTTTGAGGCCTATACACCTTCTTTGACCCTTTTGACACTTTTCAGACCTATAGACCTTTTAAGCCAGAAAATAGGGCAAAATGGAGAACATTGTCATGGGGACCGCAAGGCTAACCCCTGCTCTTGCAGGGAAAATGGCCTTAAAATGCCTGTTGTAGACCTTTTAAGAACCTTTTGATAATTTTATTCCATTTCGACACTTTAAGACCCTTTGGAAACTTTAAGACTCTTTGGACACTTTAAGACCACAAGTGCTCTTTCGCTCTTAGACCCCTGCAGACCCAATTAGAGTGGAGATCACGAAAAGTGAAACTGAAACTACTGATCTGTGGATCTTCGAATGGGAAACATGAATGAATCCCTGTGAGAAATACCCACTGGAAATTGCCAAAAAGCGAGGCTCGATTTATCATCCACAATTAAGGCAAGTTATACTTATCATTTGACCTTCTCACTTTATCTGTTAGCCGAGACTGTATATGTATATGATATGTTAACATCTGGACTTCATACAAGCCAATGTGTGATTGTGAGTGATGCTTTGCTCTTGGCATCAATACATCGGTTTAGCACATTTCCTGGACACAGGCAGTCCCCAGTTTCCGAACACAGTGTTCTTTAAAATGTCTTTGTAAAAGCTGAATGTTCACATTAAGCACAAAAAACCCCCTTTATGTATGTGTAATGAGCAAATAATTGGTTTCGAAACACATGAAATCCTATTCTTTTTACAAAACAAGACCAAAAGTCACACAGCAGCATAGCTGGGCTTGTTTTTTTTTTGGTTTTTTTTTTTTTGTATACTGAATCGAGGCTCGTGAAAGAGCTGACATTTATTTCACAAACAAATCAACCAGACAAACAAAATATACAAAAGGAGGGAGCGGAAGACAAGATGGGGAGAGAAGGGGAAGCACACAACCACAACATTTGAGAGCAGGGAGAAGTGTGGGAGGGAGAGGGCTTGGGGGCAGGAGGCGTGGGAAGGGGAGGGGGGGGGGGGGGGGGAGAGGTATGATAATAATACATCTTTATTGTCCCATATTCAGGGAAATTATTCTTTGGTGACACCGTAAGTTAACCATCATAAAAACATAAAACACAAAGGGAATAAGAAAACAAAAGAAAAATATATAAAATAGATATAAAATATAAAATATGGAACATGGACTAAACAGCAAAATGGCTGGAATTTGAATTTAACATTTGAATTGCACATGGTATAAATTACTTTTTGAAAATGTTCTTCTTTATCCGCCTACACGAAAGCGTCTCCCTGATGGCAGTTTTTCAAAAAGTCCGTTCAAGAAATGACTTTCATCGGTACACACCTGCACTGCCTTCCTTTTCAATGCTCAAAAGTATAGAGACCCCAGACTGGTTGAAGGCCCACCCACTTTAAATGCCAGTGTAATGACCTTTCTCAGTCGTGACTTATTCCGCACATTAAGATAACTGTACCAGGAAATCAAATTAAATGACAAAACACTGATCAGTAAGGAATTTGTCAACATCCGCATCACACGTGAGGTCACACCAAATTAATTCAACTTCCTGAGAAGATACATTCTTTGCATTGATTTCTTGTACACAGCATCAGTATTTCCATCAAAAGTTAGCTTGTTATCAATAATGGTGCCCAGGTATTTAAATTTGTTAACAATTTCCATCTTATCATCATTTATGGTTACAGGCTCGTGATTGTGACTTTTCCGAAAGTCCAAAATCATCTCTTTTGTTTTGTCCACATTCAGAGTAAGACAAAACTCCCCATACCACTTGTTCAATGTGTCGATCTCATCGAGGTACGATACAAAGGATGATTGATCAGAAAGACAGCCAACAATGACGATATCGTCTGCGTACTTAATAAAGTTACAAACTTCGTTAAGAGCCACGCATCCATTGGTGTACAAACTGAACAGTAGAGGTGACAATACACCGCCTTGTGGAGCACCAGTATTCAAGATTGATAACTTTGATAAGCTACCATCCACCCTCACCTGCTGAGGACGGTCTCGTAAAAAACTTTCCACCCAGAGTATGATATGGGGGTTCAGGCACAGGTCACTCAACACTTTCAGAAGGGTAAATGGCTGCATAGTGTTAAAGGCTGACGAGAAATCGATAAATAACACACGGACATAGGTTCCATTGTGGTCAAGGCGACTTGTGATTAGATGAAGTAAGCTGAGCCAGGCATCTTCAACACCTCGTCTTGCTTTGTATGCAAATTGTAAAGGATCCAGTTGAGGAGTTACATCTGATGTTATAAACTTCACCATCAATTTCTCCATACATTTACACAAGATGGAGGTTAGGGCAACAGGTCTATAATATCATTGAGCTACCTAGGATGAACCTTTTTTGGCACGGGAATAATGATGGACTTTTTCCAACAAATAGGAACAGTATGAATAGCCAAAAGTAACTGAAACAATCGAGTAAAAACATTACTAAGTTATATTCAGAACTCTTTCAGAATACAAGACTTAATGCCATCTGGACCACAAGCCTTCCTTTTACTTGTACAAACACCTCACGACATCGGGTTCACAAATTACCAGCATGGGACACGCTCGAGTATCCGGATCCTCACAGAGAGCTTCACATTTTAATCGGTTTCCCAGAACATAAAACCTTGCGTAAAAGTCACTCGATTCATCCACAAATTTGGAATCAGGAACATTGATGGGGAATCTACCATCCTTCAACCTCTCATTCATGCCCATCATATTCCTGAGTCCCCTCCAAGATGAGCATCACCATCGTGTAGTTGTTCTTCAATCTTATCCTTGTACAACCGTTTACATTTGCCAATGACAGAGCGCAATTCTTTCTTCGCCACCCTGAGGGCCGAGTCATCCTTCTTCAGGAATGCATGCTTCTTCTTCAACAAACAAGCCTTCACTTCAGCGGTAACCCAAGGTTTGTTAGAGGGAAACATGCGAATGGTTCTCTCTGTGGTCATACTTTAGTTAAAGAGTATGACCTGGGTGGGGATGCCAGTTACCAGTTAGCAAATAATGTAAGTCTTAAATTATTTTTACTTCAGGTATGGACAGCTGGCTTGTGAATGACTAGGGTAAAAATTATTCCGATGACAAATTAATACCATAGTATTAATATAGCAAAATATAAAGTTAAATCACGATTGTATTGAAATATCAAACCGGCGAACCATCATCATCTGTGCACTTCCGGATTCGGGAGCAAGGTCCGTGTCGATCGCATTTCAAAATCATTATTGTATTGAGGAATTTCTGAAACCTCATACCTACCTTACAACAACTGCTGGGACCCTAAAACATTCCACAGAAGGTTATTATATTTCCTTTTAATAAAATATACAACTGCAATGGTTACTAACCGCGTCCTCCGTCATGTGACCAGATCCTCAGCTCTGATTGGTGTATGTTTGACATACGGACAGACAAACGCTGTTCTAGATGGCATTTCCCTACGGGCTACACTGTAAAACTTTATTAAATGTCGTTATAAAAATGTAAAATGAATAAATTTGAGTAAATGGATTGTGTGTAGTACCTGGCAAGTTGGAGGTGAAGAAAAAAAGATAGTAGAAATTGAAAGTGGTTCATTTATTTATTTATTGGATGTGATTGAATGGTGAAGTGATACTGCATACGGAATTCTGGAGGGTGGTGACATGGCCATCATTGAGGGAAAGCTCATGACGTCACACAGCCAATTGACTAGACTAGAGCAGTGGTTCTTAACCTTTTTCTCAACGGGGACCAGTAAAGGCCAGCGATCAATGACCGTGGACCGCCAATTGGGAACCACTTTACTAATGGTCTTTACTGTCTATACTTCAGCATGTCATACATCTATATAATAAAGCAGGAGTGTCTGTCTGTCTGTCTGACTGTCCGTCCCAGAACTACTTCTCCAGTTTTGGGCCTAGCCCCGCCAAACTTTCTGTAGAACCCTATGTTGGGTGGGAGGTTTCATAAATTTCTCAATACAGTTATTATGATTTTGAGTTTCTACCCATACGAGGCTGCTCTCCGGATTTAAACTCATTCATGGGTGCACAGCTTTTCGGGTCCTTGCATGTGTCCTAAAAAAGTGGGTGGGAGTTTTCATAGAATTGCTCAACTTTTTTTTTAGATTTTGGCTCCCAACCATGCGTAGCACAGGTACCTTGCTTGTCTTTAATAACTTTTTACAGTAATATATATATATATTTTTTTTTTACAAATGCCTGGTTTAGGAACTTGCCTAGTTTAGCTGCCTCTGATGTCAGCCACCTTCAGGTACACATGAAATGCCTGATGGAATGACTTGAAAACTCTTTGTTGTACTCATTGCCGGTAAAAACAAACAAAATCCTGCCCCTTACACTGCCACGCCATGTGCCATCATGGCGCCTAAGAACAGATCAAACCTTAGGAGTGGTCGGAGGCTCAAAGCAGGTTCTTCGCAAGTGTGTAAGAAATATATACATGGAAAGTGTAACTATAACTGCTCGCTGCATATTCACGAACATACGCAGTATGAAGGGGAACTGTTTCCAAATGAATATTCATGAGCAATCCATTTCTGGAGATCTTGAACGAATTCAGATACTGTGGCGGACACAAAAGCCCACTGGCGTGGTGACATCATTCCGCGCACCAAGTGGGCGGTGGCCACGCCCCAGGGGTAGGCGTGGCCTCATGATATACACCGGGCGCGCAGCCCGGAGCGCGCCAGTGTTACAGTGAGCTCCTGAAATAAAGACGCTTATAAGTTACCGCTTGTCCGCTTCCTCCTTGCTCGCAAGCAGCGCGCGTAACGCCGCGCTTTACTGGTGACCCCCTCGACGTTGGATCTGCCGGAGCGATCCTTCCACACGCGACGCCATTGCCATGGCCAACTTCATCAAACTTCCCGAATTTTGGGAGGCTCAGGCCGAAGTCTGGTTCGTCCAGGCCGAAGCCCAATTTCAGCTTCGGCGCCTCACCGGCGATGACACGCGCTATTGCCACGTCGTCGCCTCCCTCGGGCCCGGCACGGCCGCTCGAGTTGTGTCCGTCCTTCGCCACCCACCGGACGGCCACAAGTACGAGGCACTCAAGCGGCTACTCCTAGCCACGTTCGGCCTCACGGACGACGCACGGGCCGACCGCCTCCTGGATCTCCCCGAGCTCGGTGACACGCGCCCGTCGGTCCAAATGGACCATATGCTGTCACTGTTGGGCGACGAAGCCCCCGGTTCTCTATTCCGGGCACTTTTCCATCACCAACTTCCAGCGCAGGTTCGCCTCGCGTTGGCCGGGACCGGGCTAACGGAACCCCGAGCTTTGGCGGCCGAGGCGGACAAGTACTTCGCCGCTTCGGACACGCGGGCGAGAGTCGGCGTGGCCGTCACGGCCCTCGTGGCTGATGCTGCTAATGCTGCTGATGCTGCTAATGCTGCTGATGCTGCTGATCCACAGCATCAGCTTATACAGCATACGCAGCATGCTGATACGCACCTCGTGACCGCCGCCACGCTCCGCCCACCGCCGCGGCGAAAACCGCCACCGCGGGGAAACCCGCCAACTCCACCGGCCTGGCGGAGCCAGCCGCGCTCCTCCTGCTCCACCACCTGGTGCTGGTTCCACGCCAAGTTCGGCCACGAAGCTCGGCAGTGTCATCCGCCATGCTCCTTCAACAGGTCGGGAAACGCCCGGGCCGGCGCTCAATAGTGGCGATGAGCGCCGGCCGTTCGAGCAGCCTGCTGTTCATAACGGACACCTTCTCCGGGCGCCGTTACCTGTGCGACACGGGAGCGCAGGTGAGTGTCGTTCCCGCCGGCACGTCAGACAAGCATGCCGCGGGTGGGGGCCCCGCGCTGCTTGCCGCGAACGGGACGCCCATCCGTACGTACGGAAAACGCTGCCTCTCTCTGCGGTTCGGAGGGCAGGTTTTCCGATGGACGTTCGTCACCGCCGACGTGCCCATGGCACTGCTTGGCGCGGACTTCCTGTGCGCTAATGGGCTCCTGGTCGACGTCAAGCGCAGACGTCTTGTCCAGGCCGAGACGTTCAGCTCGCTCGCTTGTGCGTTGCCCAGCTCGACGAGCAGCTCAACGAGCGGCTTGCCAAGCGGCTTGCCGAACGGTTCGGTTCCGGCCACGTTGGTCTGTACGCTTCCGGCAGCGGACGCATTCACCCGCCTCCTCGCCGGCTTCCCGGCCCTCACGCGGCCCACCTTCTCGGCGGGGGCCGTCAAGCATGGGGTGGCCCATCACATCCCCACCGTCGGGCCACCGGTCTACACCCGGGCACGCCGCCTCGAGCCGACGAAGCTGGCGGTGGCAAAAGCGGGGTTCGCTACCCTGGAGCGACTCGGCATCGTTCGGCGCTCAGAGAGCGCTTGGGCGTCGCCGCTGCACATCGTGCCGAAGCCCGGCGGGGGATGGCGACCGTGCGGGGACTATCGCCGTCTCAATGACGCCACGACTCCCGACCGCTACCCCGTCCCCCACATTCAGGACTTTTCCGCCCGTTTGGCGGGCATGTCCTTCTTCTCGAAGGTGGACCTCATACGCGGCTACCATCAGGTCCCCGTCAGGCCGGAGGACGTCCCGAAGACGGCGGTCATCACGCCATTCGGACTCTTCGAGTTCCTGCGCATGCCCTTCAGTCTGAAGAATGCGGCTCAGGCGTTCCAGCGACTGATGGACAGCGTCCTGCGCGACTTGGATTTTGTCTACGTCTACCTGGACGATATCCTCGTCGCCAGCGCGTCCCGCGAAGAGCACCTACGCCACCTCCGCACGCTCTTCGAACGCCTGGGCCAGCATGGCCTGATTGTGAACCCCGCAAAGTGCCGGTTCGGCGCCGCCATAATCGATTTTCTGGGGCACCGTGTCACCAGGCACGGAGCCGTCCCCCTGCCGGCCAAGGTGGAGGCGGTGAAGGGGTTTCCGCGCCCCCGCACGATCAGAGGGCTGCAGGAGTTCCTGGGCATGGTGAACTTTTACCATCGGTTCCTGCCCCGTATCGCCCAGCTCCTGCGCCCCCTGCACGAAGCTCTCCGAGGTAAGCCGGGCAAAGGCGACGTTACCTGGACCGAGCAGATGGACACGGCGTCCACGGGCGCGAAGCTCGCCTTGGCTAACGCCACCATGCTCGCGCACCCGGCGCCCGATGCACTGATCGCCCTCACCACCGATGCCTCGGACTACGCGGTGGGCGCGGTGCACGAGCAATGGGTGCGTGGAGCTTGGCAACCGCTGGCGTTCTTTAGCCGGCAGCTTCGCCCGCCCGAACGCCGTTACAGTACCTTCGACCGCGAGTTGCTCGGGCTTCACTTGGCGGTCAGGCACTTCCGCCATCTACTCGAGGGCCGTGCGTTCACTGCCTTCGTCGACCACAAGCCCATGATCTTCGCGATGGGCAAGGTCACCGCGCCGTGGTCGGCCCGGCAGCAGCGTCACCTCTCGGCCGTGTCCGAGTACACGACGGACATCCAGCACGTCGCGGGGAAGGACAACCCGGTGGCGGATTGCCTTTCCCGGGCCGTCGCCCACGCAGTCCACCTCGGCATCGACTATGCCCGGATGGCAGCGGACCAGGCCGCTGACCCCGACGTCCAGGCCTTGCGGACCACCGTCACGGGCCTCCGCGTCACCGAGGTGCCGTTCGACGGCACGGGCGTGGCCCTCTTGTGCGACGTCTCCCTCGGGCGTCCTCGCCCCATCGTGCCCGCGGGCTGGCAGCGCCAGGTGTTTGACGCCATCCACGGCCTGTCCCACCCGGGCGCGAGGGCCTCCCAAAGGCTGATCGCTGACAAGTTCGTCTGGCATGGCCTCCGGAAGGCCGTCCGCGGCTGGGCCAGGACGTGCCTCGCGTGCCAGCGCGCCAAGGTGCACCGGCACACCCAGGCCCCGTTGGCCCCGTTCACGGTGCCGGAATGCCGGTTTGACCACGTCCACGTGGACCTGGTGGGACCTCTGCCCCCCTCGCGGGGTTTCACCTACGTCCTCACCATGGTGGACCGCACCACCCGGTGGCCGGAGGCCGTGCCCTTGGCGTCGACAACGGCGGCCGATGTCGCGCAGGCTTTCATCGCCACCTGGGTCGCCCGGTTCGGCGCCCCCTCAGACATCTCGTCTGACCGCGGCCCCCAGTTCACCTCGGAGCTCTGGGGGGCGGTCGCGCAGGGGCTCGGGGTCTGGCTGCACCGAACCACGGCCTACCACCCCCAGGCTAACGGCCTGTGTGAGCGATTTCACCGCTCATTGAAGGTCGCGCTCCGGGCCACCCTCCGCGACGGCGGCTGGGTCGACAGGCTCCCCTGGGTCCTGCTGGGCCTCCGGACGGCGCCCAAGGAGGACCTGCGCGCATCCGCGGCGGAGTTGGTCTTCGGGCAACCGCTGCGGGTGCCGGGCGAGTTCCTCCCCGACTCCACGGCACCATGGTCCGCGGCACAGCAGCGCTCCGCTCTGCAAGAGACCGCCCAGAGGTTCGCCCCGGTGCCAACGGCATGCCACGGGCACCCACCGACGCACGTCACCCCGGAGCTTCGCACGGCGGAGTACGTCTTTGTCCGCCACGATGCCCACCGGACACCACTGCGGCCCCCGTACGATGGGCCTTTCCGCGTGCTGGAGACCGGGGCGAAGCACTTCACCCTGGACATCGGCGGTACTCCTGACCGCGTTTCGGTGGACCGCCTCAAGCCGGCCCACCTCGACGTGGACCATCCACCGCCAGTGGCCCGACCCCCACGTCGGGGCCGCCCCCCTGCGGGCGGACCCCCAGCCCCGCCGCCACGCCGCCCCCCGGTCCTGCACCCATCCTAGGGGCAGCCAGGGGCATCCCACCTGGCATCCCTGCACCCCGGACGCCGCCGATCGCCAGGGGGCGCTTCGGCCGGTCATTCGTCTGCCCCGCAAACTGGCCCTCCAGGTGCGCGGGAATTCTGGGGGGGCGCGTGTGGCGGACACAAAAGCCCACTGGCGTGGTGACATCATTCCGCGCACCAAGTGGGCGGTGGCCACGCCCGAGGGGTAGGCGTGGCCTCATGATATACACCGGGCGCGCAGCCCGGAGCGCGCCAGTGTTACAGTGAGCTCCTGAAATAAAGACGCTTATAACTTATAAGTTACCGCTTGTCCGCTTCCTCCTTGCTCGCAAGCAGCGCGCGTAACGCCGCGCTTTAATACCACAATTTAATAACTACAATAATCATGTTTTGTTTCAGAGTTAATTGCAAAAGCAATTACAAAAGTATTACAAAAGCAGTAATTTTTATTTATTTTTGGTAATACTGCACATACCAGTAGTTGTCCTTCCATGGACCGGCAGCGGTCCCCAGACTAGCGGATAAGAATCTGTGGACTCGAGTGATATCTTGCATATCTGCTACAGGTCTATCAGTGTGTGTCAATCCTTGTGAGTGGAATGGAAGTGAAACATTGTGTTTTTAAAAATTGATCGTACTTTCCATCTGATATGAGTTTTGACGATACAAAAATGGGTCTGCAGGTTTCCAGAAACAAAACAGGCCAAGCCCATGAAATGTGGGCCACTTGCTGTCTATGATTGTGTTAGGGACGACAAGGGATAACAACCGAGGTATTGAGGGATAACGGGCATGGTTGTGAGTAATAGTACCGCTGATTATTGTGCTGGTAAGGAACCCCATGGATAGAATCACATGTGAAATAGCGGAGGAGTGTTGGAACAAAGCCCGTGTGAATTATGGTGTGAAGGTGTGAATGGGAAATCAACTATCGAGGTGGTGTGGTGCTGTGCACACACGACTCGATTGCCAGAGAGGTAGGCCACAACGCGTGGATACAAACAAGAGTCTTTATTACAAGCTCGCATATCAGCACTGGGCGGGCTCGAGCTTAGAGCCCGCATATATGTCCCGAGGCCACGCCTTGCCCCCGGGCGTGGCCGATCGGCCGAAAGGCGGGGCATTTATTTCAGTTCCCCGCCTGGACGCTCGCGCCACCCACTGGTGCGTGGAATTATTGACCCTTGTGCCCGCCACACGCGCCCCCCCCAGAATTCCCGCGCACCTGAAGGGTGAGCTTGCGGGGAAGCCGGATGACCCGGCCGAAACTCCCCCTGGCGATGCGTGCAGGGCTGGGGGGTAGCGGGGCTGAGGGGTGCCGGGGGTCTGACTGCCGGGGGGCGGCCTCGACGTGGAGGCAGAGCTGCTTGCGGGGGGTGGTCCAGATCAAGGTGGGCCGGCTTGAGGCGGTCCACAGAGATACGATCCGGGGCACCGCCGATGTCCACGGTGAAATGTTTGTCCACGGTCTCCAGCACGCGGAAGGGCCCGTCATACGGGGGCCGTAGCGGTGCCCGGTGGGCGTCGTGCCGGACGAAAACGTACTCCGCCGTGCGAAGCTCCGGGGCGACGTGGGAGGACGGGCAACCGTGGTGTGCCGTCGGCACCGGGGCGAACCTCCGGGCGGTCTCCTGCAGGGTGGAGCGCTGTTGCGCCGTGGACCAAGGAGCCATGGAGTCGGGGATAAATTCGCCCGGTACCCGCAGCGGTTGTCCGAAGACCAGCTCCGCCGAGGACACGCGCAGGTCATCCTTGGGCGCCGTCCTGAGGCCCAGCAGGACCCAGGGGAGCCTGTCGGCCCAGCTGCCATCGCGGAGGCTGGCCCAGAGCGCGGCCTTCATCGAGCAATGAAAGCGCTCGCACAGGCTGTTGGCCTGGCGGTGGTAGGCCGTGGTTCGGTGCAGTTTGACGCCGAGCCCATGCGCCACCGTGCCCCAGAGCTCTGAGGTGATCTGGGGGCCGCGGTCGGACGAGATGTCCGAGGGGGCACCGAACCGGGCAACGCAAGTGGCGATGAAGGCTTGCGCCACATCAGCCGCAGACGTCGCCGCCAATGGCACGGCCTCTGGCCACCGTGTGGTGCGGTCCACCATGGTGAGGAGGTGGGTGAACCCCCGCGAGGGGGGCAGAGGTCCCACCAAGTCGACATGGACGTGGTCGAACCGACGCTCGGGCACCATAAACAGGGCCAACGGGGCCTGGGTGTGGCGGTGGACCTTTGCGCGCTGGCACGCGAGGCACGTCCTGGCCCAGTCGCGGACGTCCTTCCTGAGGCCATGCCAGACGAACTTCGCCGCGACGAGCTTCTGGGAGGCCTTCGTGCCCGGGTGGGACAGGCCGTGGATGGCGTCGAAAACCGGGTGCTGCCAGCCAACGGGCACGATGGGGCGAGGCCGGCCGAGGGAGACGTCGCACAGGAGGGCCGCGCCCGCGACGTCGAACGGCACCTCGGTGACGCGGAGGCCCGTGACGGCGGCCGCAAGGCCTGGATGCCGGGGTCGGCAGTCTGGTCCTCCTCCATCCAGGCATAGTCGATCCCGAGGTGGACCGCGTGCGCGACGGACCGGGAAAGGCAATCCGCCACCGGGTTGTCTTTACCCGCGACGTGATGGATGTCCGTCATGTACTCGGACACGGCAGAGAGGTGACGTTGCTGCTGGGCCGACCATGGCTCGGCGACCTTGGCCATCGCGAACACAAGGGGCTTGTGATCAACGAAAGCCGTGAATGGGCGGCCCTCGAGCAGATGGCGGAAGTGTCGGACCGCCAGGTGGAGCCCGAGCAGCTCGCGGTCGAAGGTGCTGTAGCGGCGTTTGTGCGGGCGAAGCTGCCGGCTAAAAAACGCCAGGGGCTGCCAAGCACCACGCACCCACTGCTCGTGCACCGCGCCCACCGCGTCGTCCGACGCGTCGGTAGTGAGGGCGATCGGTGCATCGGGCGCCGGGTGCGCCAGCATGGTGGCGTTGGCCAAAGGCCAGCTTTGCGCCCGCAAACGCCGCGGCCATCGGCTCCGACCAGGCGATGTCACCTTTGCCCGGCTTCCCCCGGAGGGCCTCGTGCAGGGGGCGGAGGAGCTGGGCGACGCGGGGCATGAAGCGGTCGTAAAAATTGACCATGCCCAGGAATTCCTGGAGCCCCTTGATCGTGCGGGGGCGCGGAAAACTCTTGACGGCCTCCACCTTGGCCGATAAAGGGACGGCCCCGTGCCTGGTGATGCGGTGTCCCAAGAAGTCGATGGCGGCGACGCCGAAGCGGCACTTTGCGGGGTTGATGATCAGGCCATGCTGGCCCAGGCATTCGAAAAGCGTGCGGAGGTGGAGCAGGTGCTCCTCCCGGGACGCGCTCGTGACTAGGATGTCGTCCAGGTAGACATAGATGAAATGTAAGTCGCGCAAGACGCTGTCCATGAGCCGCTGGAACGCCTGGGCCGCATTCTTCAACCCAAAAGGCATCTGCAGGAACTCAAAGAGGCCAAAAGGGGTGATGACGGCCGTCTTTGGGACATCGTCCGGTTGTACGGGGACCTGGTGGTAGCCCCGGATGAGGTCCACCTTGGAGAACACGGTCGTGTTTGCCAACCGGGCGGAAAAGTCTTGGATATGCGGGACCGGGTAGCGGTCGGGGGTGGTGGCATCATTGAGCTGGCGGTAGTCACCGCACGGCCGCCATCCGCCGCCGGGCTTCGGCACAATGTGCAGAGGAGAGGCCCAAGCGCTGTTGGAGCGCCGTACGATACCTAGCCGTTCCAGCGTGGCGAACTCCGCTTTCGCCACGGCGAGCTTCGTGGGGTCGAGGCGGCGTGCCCGGGCGTAAACTGGCGGCCCGACTGTGGGGATATGGTGCTCCACCCCGTGTTTGACGGCCACCGCTGAAAAGGTGGGCCGCGTGAGGGCCGGGAAACTGGCGAGGGGGCGGGTAAACTCGTCCGCTGCCGGAAGCGTACAGACTAACCTCGCCGGGACGGAACCTTTCAGCAAGCCGCTCGGTGAGCCGCTCAGCGAGCTGCTCAACGAGCCGCTCAGCGAACAAGCGAGCGAGCTGAAGGTTTCGGTCTGGACGAGACGTCTGCGCCTAACGTCGACCAACAGCCCATGCGCACATAGGAAATCCGCGCCGAGCAGGGCCATTGGCATGCTGGCGGTGACGAACGACCATTGAAAGCGCTGCCCTCCGAACCGCAGTGAGAGGCAACGCTTCCCGAATGTGCGGATGGGTGTACCGTTGGCAGGAAGCAAAGCGGGGCCCCGGCCCGCGGCTTGCTTGTCGGACGCGGAGGCAGGGAGGACGCTTACCTGCGCTCCCGTGTCGCAAAGAAAACGGCGCCCGGACGAGGTGTCCGTGATGAACAGGAGGCTGCCGGAATGGCCGACGCTCATGGCCGCAAGTGAGCGCCGGCCCGGTCGTTTCCCGACCCGTCAAAAGAACACGGCGGGCGGCACGTTTTAGCCTTGCGGCCGAACCTGGCATGGTAGTAGCACCAGGTTTGCGGTGGTGGCCCCCGTGGCGGCCGTGCCGGCGGCGGTGCTGGTGGCGGCGGCGGTAGTGGGCGGGGCGTAGCAGCGGCCACAAGGGAAGCAGGGGGCGCTGTAGCTTCCGCGCCGGGATCCACCACGGCAGCACCGTACACCGGCCGCGTGTCGCAGGCCGCGAAATACTTTTCGGCCTCTCCAGCCAGGGCGCGGGGTTCCGTTATTTTGGAACCGGCCAGCGCGAGGCGCACCTGTACAGGTAGCTGGCGTAGGAAAAGTGCTCGGAATAAGAAATCCGGGCGCTGGTCTCCAAGCAGGGACAGCATGAAATCCATCCGGACGAATGGTCGTGTGTCACCGAGGGCGGGAAGGTCCAGGAGGCGGTCGGCACGTTCGACCTCCGTGAGCCCAAACGTGGCGAGGAGGAGACGTTTGAGTGCCTCGTACTTGTGGTTGCTCGGCGGGCGCCAAAGGATGGACACGACGCGGGCAGCAGTGCCAGGCCCAAGGGCGGCGACCACGTGGTAGTACCTGGTCTCGTCCGCCGTGATGCCCCGGAGTTGGAATTGAGCTTCGACCTGCACAAACCAAACGTCGGCTTGCGCTTCCCAAAACTCTGGGAGTTTGATTGCGACGGCATTGGTAGCCATGGCGCGTTCGGGGGTCAGCAACGGCTGAACCAATCGGGGTCACCAGTGTGGTGCTGTGCACACACGACTCAATTGCCAGAGAGGTAGGCCACAACGCGTGGATACAAACAAGAGTCTTTATTACAAGCTCGCATATCAGCACTGGGCGGGCTCGAACTTAGAGCCCGCATATATGTCCCGAGGCCACGCCTTGCCCCCGGGCGTGGCCGATCGGCCGAAAGGCGGGGCATGTATTTCAGTTCCCCGCCTGGACGCTCGCGCCACCCACTGGTGTGCGGAATTATTGACCCTTGTGTCCGCCACAGTGGTCTTATTCCCTGTATTTAGCGCTCTGGTCAGTATGCTCAAAAAGCCCATGTTCGTATTAATGGATCGAAGATCGAATGGAATGGCCGCAACATCCCCCCTCCCAACTCTGTCCCATCTATGCATCCCCCATCCCAATCCCAACTCTCTGTACTCCTGTCACCCTCCCCTCCCTATCCCCTTCCTCTCCCTCTCTCCTTACCCTCCCTTCCTCCCACTCATAAAAGAAAAAGGGCACTCCCACATCGATCATTATATATATTCTTCATTACCTCATCGGAACAGCAGAGTATTTAACTCTTTCCCCACCCATATCCACCCCACTATCATGCCATCACTGACTTCAAAATAGAATCAAAACAGCAAAAGCATGCTCGTACATGTCATGACATCACGGTTGCCTGACCAACTCACAATCCAGTGAGACATGCAGAAACCCCATGGAATTGCAACTCTCAAGTGACCATGAGCAGCCTAATTGTGCCAATAAACGACCCTAATCCAATTATCTTCTTTCTGATGCAATTGATTGTGTGAGTCGTCGCTTTTGACGAATCTCTTCCCTTTGTTGGCATGCTCACTAAGCATTGTGTGTTGTGCGAAGGTTGTATAGGCCAATGTGCGATCCACAGCGTAGAATGCAAACATCGCAGGTCTTTGCGGAGATGGATGTTGGCAGGTTTTCCTTTCTTGCTTCTGCTGTCTCTCGATTGCAAATCTCCCACATTCAAAGTGGTCCAGGCCTTTGCTGCAAATGTTTTCGCTAAATTAACCTGATGTTCCCAGGTGACGACTGGAATGGCATAAGACTTGAGTGTAGACTTCAGGACGTCCTTATAGCACTTCCTTTGTCCACCACGTGACAATTTACTACATTTAAGTTGACTGTAGAAAAACGCTCTTGGGATTCTGTGGTCTTCCATGCATGTGAGGTGTCCTGACCAGCAAAGCTGGGCTTGCATCAGGAAATACTCAATTCCTTGGATACTACAGTGGCCCATCCAAGATGAAGGAGAGGTAAATGAGGACACTATTAAACTATTCAGCATATGGCTGCAGGATCTTGTTTGGATCTATGATGAGGTGTTGGCCTTCTGAGCTACGGAGTGTGGCGATACCACGAGAAGACACTCCATAGACGGCCTTTAGACCAGCATAGAAGCACTTCAAATTATTCGTATCAGCTGCCTCTTGAATTTCTTCCGCTCTTGCTGCCCACCAGCTGCCTTTCATGGAACATAGTCTTGACTGCACTTGTCTCATAAGTTGCAGGTAAGAAGAGTGTTTGCTCACTGAGCCTCTGTCGTCAATCCAGCAGAGATGACATGCATCGAGTTAAGTTGACTATTGATCTGGGAGGCGTTCTCGTCAAACCCATCTTTGTGACTACGCTTGACGAAACCGAGAATGTTAGAAGGTACCCTGAAAGAGGTACCCGTCCCCCGTCCCACTTCAGCATTGATAGCAGGTAGATCCAATTGTTCTAAGGTGGCATTGACATTATTCTGAAGCTGTGATTGCACATCACTGCATTTATGATGTTGAGTGTTGAACTTTGAAGCAGGCTTGAGACGTTACCTTCTCGTGGGAGACTTGATCTGAAGTGACATTTTACTCCTAACAAACCTGTGGTCGGACCAACAGTCAGAGCCTCTCATGACAGGTGTGTACTTGACATAATGCCAGTCGCGTTTGCCTGACGATGACAAAATCAATGAGGTTCCAATGTTTAGAACGTGGATGCATCCATGTAGCTTCGTATTTATCAGGTTGTTGGAACAAGGAGTTTGTAATGACGAGTTAATTGGTTGAACACAACGTCAGCAGCAAAGTTCCATTGGAGTTCTCTTTTCCAATTCCATGGTGTCCGACCACCTTTTTCCATACAACATAGTCACGTCCAACTCTGGCGGCGAAGTCCCCGAGCAAAATGAGCTTGTCACTATGAGATGTTGACTGTATAACTGCTGATAGGTCATTGTAGAACTGCTGTTTGACCTCAAATATGTTTGTCATGGTAGGGGTGTATGTGCTGATGATGGTACCATCGTGTTCATTGTCAAGATTGTGTCGCACAGTTATGAGACGTTCATTGATACCGTTTGGGACAGCATCTCGAAGGTTAATATGTTTGGTTTTGATCGCAAAACCAACACCTGCCTACCGACTTTCATTTTCTGGCTTGCCTCTCCAGTATAACTTATAACCGGAGCCTCGTTCCTCGAGATGGGAAACACCAGGTAGACGAGTCTCACTGAGTACTGCAATGTCTATCACATCACGGCAACTGGCGGCCAAAAACGGCCGTTTGAGGTGGCTGCCGTTGTCTTGCAGTGTGCACACATTCCAGGCACAAAAATGGAATATCTTGTTGTTATATTTGTTAGACTTGGTGTTGTTTATTAATTTACTTTGATTTGTTGTTTCTCGACCTAGAAATGGATGACCAACCTGCCACGGTATGCAGGTAAGCCTAAGTGAAGTAAGCTTTCTTTGGGAAACTTTTTCTATCCCCTTCTCGATGTGGAGAGAGCAGTACTACCCCTAAAGAGAACTGCTCTGACTCCCAAGCAGGATACGGATGACACTGTTGCTCCTGGTCATTGACAAAATGACCAGCATACTTGGACCGCCATATATGTGGACTTGTGACTAGGACCAGCAGCATCCTCTGCCTATCCCTGACATCACTCCTCCTTCACCGCAGGACTCAGGTAAAGATGAGTGGTGAGCAGGAGCCATTGATGGGAAAAAGATACACAGAGAAGTGATTAAAGTTAATAGAGGTGTGTACCAGGTACTGTCAGCCAGAGCCAACTTAGCCTGGGACTCACATAGGGCAGTGGCGTCACTCCCTGAGGTAGTTTAAAAACAGCTACCCTGCCACCAAAAATACTCTCATATATATATATATCTACACTCGTGGCCAAAAAATATTTGCACCATTGCAGTTTTTTCAAATAATGCACAATTTCTTCCAGAAAATTGTTGAAATTAAAAAATCTTTTGGTATTCACTTTTTTTTGTATACAAGATCGAGGCTCGTTAGTCTAGGACCTGACTAACATATGTATGCAAATAATTTAGGAGAGGATAACTCAACTGTTATAGGCTAATATCACCCCCAGGAACAACCTGGGATGTGTGCCAAAATCTCTATCCGGGGCGAAAAGCCCGAAAATGACCACGCCCTTTTAAAATGACCACGCCCTTTTTCATAGGAAGTGCTATTTCCGACATAGCTCTATCTTCTATACCGTTGGAGCTACAGATTTTCTGAGGTGCTTAAAATGTTCAGAATAGCCATGTTTAGGAGGTCATATATTTCCAAATGGGTTTTCTACGAGAAAATGACTAAAAAGCCCGAAAATACAGCCATTTTTAACACTATTTCATACTAATATTAAGCATATTCATGATATACAAAGGCCACTATGAGCCTCCATACATTTTATGATTTTGAGCTCCCCGATTGGCTGATAGTTTCAGTCTATAATTATACCACAGTGAGGTTTGTCAGTGTGAGTCATGTAAAATGGTAAGTTTTCACATCTTATTTCAATTTTAATGAGCAAACTCTTTAGATTTGTGATGCCTAATTAGTAGTTTTAGAGGTGATCAATATAAATGAATCTAATTTCACATGGAATTTTATAAGCAGATGAGAAACCTATGTGTTTCTAGTTTCTCTGTCTACTGACGCCTAGAGGCCTAGTATTATGAGTGGTGGTGTGCTACACTGCCCAGCCTACTACTATATGGGTTACTCTGCCTCGCTATAGGGCCTAGTCCTCTACAAGACCAGGTAGCGCTGAAGAATATTCTCACTGGAGAAATTGTGACCAACGTAATCGTAGACAGGTTGTTGTGCTGTATCAAGGAGGGCAGCGCTGCTTGTGCTAAATTTATCGATGATCGACTCAGAAATAGGTCGATATCGATACACTCAACTATTAGCAAAATCAAGTTTACATCCCCTAAGACCACCTTAAATTTGGCTCCCAAAGCAGACATCAAAGATGAGACAATCAAAGCTCTCATGTTTATTGAGTATGGGTGTCACCGGGGGTTCACTGTTGAGGAGCTACTCCAGCATGAGATCACCAACTCTGCGTTTTTCTTGGTTGACAAAGATGGTTACTTGAGGAAGAGTGCCAAATCACAACTTGGGACTGAGCTGCTGAAGTTGTGCCCACTAATAGATAAAAAAAGGGCCAGAAACCTCCCCACAAACCCATGCCATAGTTATCGACTTCATGGCCATGGTGAGAAAAGTCCCCTCAAAGAAGCTTGATCCACCCGTCAAGACATTCCATGACTTTGCTATTGCCTTGACATCTATGGTCACCAAAGCTGGACACAGCTGTGATGAGATCCACATCGTTTTCGACGCTTACAGAGAGGACAGCATCAAGAAAGGAGAGAGGGGGAGAAGAGGAAAGTCAACAGAAATGGTGGTCCTTGATCGTAGAAAACCCATTTGGAAATATATGACCTCCTAAACATGGCCATTCTGAACATTTTAAGCACCTCAGAAAATCTGTAGCTCCAACGGTATAGAAGATAGAGCTATTAGTCAGGTTCAGTATGTCCAGATTTAAAGTTTCGTTGGATTTTTTGGGGGATTTGGAAAACTATATATTTTTGGAAACTATATTGTATAGTCAGTCAGAAAACCAATGTTGCTATTTGCACAGACTCCTGTATGGCGGCCATCTTGGATTTTCAAAATTACCGCCATCGAACTAATTTTTCTCAATATCTCAGCTTCTAAATAACATAGAGCTTTGATTCTAACGGCTAAACATACATTTTCAAGGGCCCCGAATCCAATGGTAACAAGTTCGATAAGCTAGACATGACCATAGAGCTCCTATGTGGCGGCCATCTTGGATTTTTCAAACTGGCCGCCGTAAAATTGATGTTTCTCAATATCTCAGCTTCTAAACAACATAAAGCTTTGATTCTAACGGCTAAACATACATTTTCAAGGGCCCCGAATCCAATGGTAACAAGTTCGATAAGCTAGACATGACCATAGAGCTCCTATGTGGCGGCCATCTTGGATTTTTCAAACTGGCCGCCGTAAAATTGATGTTTCTCAGGATCTCATCTTCTAAATAAGACGGAGCTTTGATTTTTCTAAATCCCAAAAACAATCCAACGAAATCTAAAATCTGGACATGCTGAACCTGACTGTGTTGACTGTAATGAGAAATACTATTCTACTGCGAGTGTTTTGCCCTTTGTGGGCCTTTGTGGCATACTGCCAAATAACACACAGATACTCCTAATGTTCATGGTCAGAAGTTGTATGAAGACTACGTGTCGGAGCGTATCAATGGAGATGTTAGCCTCTGGGCACCAGTCAAGAAGGAGAACAACAAGATGTTCACGTCTGGGAACAAGAGAACCACAGTGAAACTCAGAGACAGGACTGTGGATCTGAAGGAGACTAAGGAACTGTACGGAAGGCTCATGGTCCTTGCCAAGTCAAACAGAGACGTCAACCAGAAATATGCCATCGGAAATTACGAGTTCACTGTGACACCAAGAGCACTGTTCGCTCCAGATGGGACAATTCTTCCATGCACTGACAAGTATGGTCATCCAAGTCGAAGTTAATTCATCTCCTCGACAAGTTAGCAAGAGCAGAAATTCACCCCGAAGATCAGCAGCAGACACCAGCTGCAAGTGTTCTAGAAGAAGATCCAATGGACACAAGAACTATGGCATCCACATCTAGTAAACCTACAAGTCGGAAGATTGCACTGGTGGATGGGATGGTACTTGTGCATAAGCTGACAAAGAAACCAGCCACTGTAGTGAAAGTCAACGATCTGGGTGAATGCTTCAATGACAGACTCATGTCTCTAACAAAAGATTGTGATGAGATCATACTGGTCTTTGACACGTACAAAAACGATTCTTTTTCGTACACCTTCACTCTTTCATTCCTCTTTACTCCCGCCTCTGCAACAAACTCTCTTCAATCCCACTCCTCCCGCCAGGTCTTTAAAACAGCTGTTCACCACCATCTTTTATCTTTACCCATCCAAAAGCTTGATCTTTTCTACCCCCGTTAATTCACCCCAGATCCACTTTTTTGAAATACCAACTTCCTTCCAGGAAGTCCTAGCAGTGTCCATGTGTTTTATACCTCTTCCACCCCCCCTCCCCTTCCCATCCCTCCTCCCCCAAGCCCTCTCCCTCCCACAGATCTCCCGATGTCCCTGTTATCTGCTGTTGTACTTTTCTGCTTCCCTCTCTCACCCCATCTTGTCTCCAGCTCCCTTTATTGTATGTTTTGTGTGTCCGTTTTGTATTTTTGTGATTAATGTTAGCTCTTACACGAGCCTCGATCTTGTATCCCAAAAAATAAATATAAAAAAGACAATATTGTTACTGATCGCGGTTTAGGATGTTGTTTGCCGAGCGAAGGCTCCGCGACCGAACAGTTGTTCCCCGACTCACCCGATTCACCCAGAACTTTGGCCGTATCGCACCGCAGCTGCCCAATCTGGAAAACTCTAAAACGACCGAATGCAAAGAGGAAAAGGAATAAGACGAGAAGACGGACAGAAGAGTAATGGGATTTATTATTTACACAAGCAAAAAGAAAGCAGTCACGTTTATTTACAACACATAAGACGCAGGTGACACAGTGCAAATACTAGCTTATACAGACTTAATTAACCCAGGGACAGAACAAACAAAACAAACTCATGTACACAAGAAGGGTGGAAAGGCAGGAGGTGGATGGCTGGAGGGAGAGGAAGGTCCAAGGGGGTCCTGCAGCACGATCGGCGTGTTTAGCAGCCGCCGTTCCTTCACGGCCTTGCTCAAAACCGCCGTCCAGGCCCCAAGTGGCTGTTGGGTGTTGTTGCTGCTGTGGCCTCCGCTGCTTTCCCAGGACTTGTCTGACTCGTCTGGTCCAAACCCTCAACTCTTTCTTGGTCCACTCACTCCTCACCACCGACTCCTCACCGCAACCAACGCAACCACTGACCACCACCACCGACTCCTCACCGCAACCAACGCAACCAACTGACCACCGACTCCACTGACTGACTCTTCACCACAACCAACGCAACCAACTGACCACCACCACCGACTCCTCACCGCAACCAACGCAACCAACTGACCTCCACCACCGACTCCTCTGACTCCCTCAACGCTTCTTGCGCGCGCGCCTTTATAGCGCCTCCAGCGATCAAGCCGCCGGCCTTCAGGACACGCCCATCGGTGTGCTCACCTCGGCCCTGGTTGGTCATGCGACCCTCTGGCTCCGCCCTTGATGACGACGGGCGGGCACGCCCCTCTTCCCCGACCCGATCACATGTTCAATGGTGGTTTTGGAGGGGATGTAATTGGCAATCGAGGCTCGGCAATGACGAAAGGGGATGTAAAAGGAAATGGAGGTTTTGGGGATGGGAATGGAAGGGGATCTATTCTCTTTCACTGGTGCAATGGAGTACTTCAATTAATGGGAGACACAGCCTTACTCTAAAACACAGAATAAGATATAACTATCAAACAGGGGTATTCTATTATTGGCTGACGTGTATGCTTGTGGACTAATTATGGGATGCCCTTTCACCTTTACACAGCTCCGGAGGCAGGGGGGCGCAGAATAAACAATAATAATAATAATAATAAAGCACACAATCAAAAAAAATACAGTCCTCATATCCGCAACAATATGATTGGCACTTTTTTGAAGTTGTTGGAAATAATTTGATTTCAAGCAGATGATTCTCCTTTTCCATGGAATTGGACTCACCTGTGGTGAGTTGCAGGTGCCTGTAATATAAAAATCACTCATTCAACCAGTTTTAATGGAGAAAAGGAGTTATTCTGCTGTTTTGTGTCACTGTGTGTACCATAATGAGCATGGAGAAAAGAAAGAAAACCAGAGAATTTTCTGAGGAGGTCAGACACAATATTGTGGCCAAACATGCACAATTTCAAGGCGACAAGTCCATCTCCAGAGACCTTGCTGTTCCTGTGTCCAACGTACACAAAGTTATCAGGAAGGTTAAGGCCCATGGCACTGTAGCCAACCTCCCTGGACGTGGCCGCAAGAGAAAACTTGATCGAAGATTGCAGCAAAGGATTGTTCGAATGGTGGAGAAAGCACCTCGATCACCAGCGAAAGAGATTCAAGCTGACCTTCACACACAAGGTATGACAGTTTCAATTCGCATCATCTGTCACCAACTCAATGAAAGGTGGTTCTATGGTAGGAGACCCAGGAGGACCCCACTGCTGAGAGAGAGAGACATAAGAAAGCCTGACTATAGTTTACCAAAACACACCTGAACAAGCCAAAATCCTTCTGGGAGAATGGCCAAGTGTTTACAGAAAACACAATGCAGCCTTCAAAGAAAAGAACACCTTCCCTCCAGTCAAACATGGAGGAGGTTCAGAGATGTTTTGGGGTTGCTGTGCTGTCTCTGGCACTGGGTGTCTTGACAATGTGTACATGGCATCATGAAATCAGGAGATGACCAAGGAATTTTGAAGCGCAATGTTCAACCTAGCGCCAGAAAGCTGAGTCTCCATCGAAGGTCAGCAATGAGTCCAGATCTAAATCCCATTGAACACCTGTGGGGAGATCTGAAAACAGCAGTTGGGAGAAGGCACCCTTCAAATCTGAAAGAACTGAAGCAGTTTGCAAAAGAAGAGTGGGCCAAACTGCCAATAGAGAGGTGTAGGAAGCTCATTCATGGCGATAGGAAGCGCTTGACTGCAGTTATTTTGTCCAAAGTCTGTGCTTCCAAATATTAAGTCGAGAGTGTCAATAATTTTGTCAATGCCATTTCTTCTTATTTTCTGATTTAAAAGGATATATTAAGTTCTGAATCAAAAACAAAGGTTCTGTAATATTAACAGTAAAATATAGAATTGTGGAGACCAAATACTTTGGTCAATTTCAACTTATTTTTAGAGACAATTGTGAGTTATTTGAAAAAGGTGCAATGGTGCCAATACTTCTGGCCATGACGGTCGAAGCACCGTGACTGTATATATACATATACAGTCACGTGAAAAAGTAAGTACACCCCATGTAAAGTTTTGACTTTTTCAACATATTTCAACACACAGCTATTTGATCTTCATTTCAACAATATTGATAGATAAAGATGATATAATATAACAAATATCATGAAACATTTACATTTTGTAGTCCATTGTATAATTTAAATAAACATAAATGCAAATTTCGCATGTGGAAAAAGTAAGTACACCCTTGGCTCTAATAGGTGGTATTGCCCCCTTTGGCAGAAACAACCTCAAGTTGGTGTTTCTTATAACTGTCTACCAGTCTCTGACATCGACTGGGAGAAATTTTTGCCCACTCCTCCATGCAGAATTCTTTCAGCTGTGCGATGTTTGAGGGGTTTCTTGCATGCACAGCTCGTTTCAAATCCCCCCACAACATCTCGATGGGATTTAGATCCGGGCTTTGACTTGGCCATTCCAGAACCCTCCATTTCTTTCTTTTCAGCCATTCCTTGGTGGATTTACTGGTATGTTTAGGGTCATTGTCTTGTTGCAAGGTCCACCTTCGGTTGAGCTTCAACTTTCCGACAGATGGCCTCACATTATCCTCAAGCACCCTCTGGTACAATGAAGAATTCATAGTGGATTCTATGATGGTGAGCTGCCCAGGCCCTGATACAGCAAAGCTGTGTATATTTGTCTCCGTGCGAGGGGTGTAGCTATGCTAATTAGTTAGGGTATAAGGGTGGACTCCCTGTGTGTAGTTGCCTCTGTGGTTTCCCCTTTGTTCCTTATGACACTTAGAACACCAGCCATGCGATCAGCACTTAAAGGTGCACAGAAATGCAGAACATTTTTGACTTATTCGTATGAGTATCATTTTTTTAAAAATAGAAATCGATTTCTTGTAATAAGTAATAGCTAATTTAAAAAAAAAAAAAAAAAATTCCTTTCCTTTTTAGCGCTCTTGCACCCTGCTAAGCCCCGCCCTAAAAAAAACCCGAATTTCACTGCTACCAGATCACATGACGTATGACGTCACCTCCAGAACGAAGTCCATGCCATCTCGATTCGCTATGCTTTGGCCCGCGATCCGTTCTGTGTAATTTGTACGTACTCTACTTTTGAATTGCTTGATCTTGATCTGAGGTATGCTGAGACACATGTGTGTCACGCCTCGCCTCGTTGATAAGCCCGCAAGGTCGCTCCGTGGAGCGGCCTGCACGTATTCAACTATGTGTGAATTATATAATTAACAACTCATGGTCTGAGGTTACTCGGCTAAAAATTATCCGATTTGCACCAAATAAAGTTTATGAATGGTTGTACAGACCCCTACTTCTCACTAAAAGTGGAAACAGAATGTAAATTGGAGTTAAAACAAGCCCGCAAGGTCGCTCCACGGAGCGGCCTGCACGTATTCAACTATGTGTGAATTATATAATTAACAACTCACGGTCTGAGGTAACTCGGCTAAAAATTATCCGATTTGCACCAAATAAAGTTGATGAATGGTTGCACAGACCCCTACTTCTTACTAAAAGTGGAAACAGAATGTAAATTTGAGTTAAAACAAGCCCGCAAGGTCGCTCCGTGGAGCAGCCTGCACGTATTGCACTGTGTGAATTATATAATTACCAACTCACGGTCTGAGGTAACTCGGCTAAAAATTATCCGATTTGCACCAAATAAAGTTTATGAATGGTTGCACAGACCCCTACTTCTCACTAAAAGTGGAAACAGAATGTAAATCAGAATTAAAACAAGTGTTTGATTTGTATCAAGCAAATGCATGTGGAGCGTACTTGCGAGCCAGCTGCGTTCTGGAGGTGACGTCACATGGATTACGTCATCGGCTTTGAGGTATGGGGCAGAATTTTTAGGGGCGTTCCCAAGTGGTTCGGTTTTCTTTCATTTTTAATGTTTCAGAGTGAATATAACAAAAAATCAATGCCATATTTGAATTCACCATAAAAGGACTCATTTAGATGACATCAAATGCATTTTGAGTGAGATTCCGTGGCTGTGGACCTTTAAATTAAATAAAGTAATCGCCGACCGATCCGGACATTCTACCACTACGACACCACCCAGCGAATCATCTTGATGGGCACGAAGAGGGCCGTGAGGCCACGCCCCGAAGGACCATTGTTTAAGAAACGATGGAGTGCGCGGGTGGCGCTCGGTGGTTGGAGCGCGTGTGATGTCAGAGAGAAAATTCTAGCGCCAGGGACAAAAAGGACACGTCCCGTCATTTTCAATCAGTCAATCAATCAATCAATTCGGTTTTATTAGAATAAAAGAAAAAAAGGAGAAATGTACATGACTGTAGGCCAAGGACTAATAATGTCAAGTTTACAATACTAGCAACGGTACCCACCCTATGGGCGGGGCTTCAATTGGGAAGCCCAAATGAAAAGGCAAAATATCAGAAATTGAAGGTTTTTTTATTTTAAATGATTCATATAAACATCCGTTGAATCATATCACAAGCAAATCATCAAAATCTAAACATTATCTTTAGAATTTCAATAAAAGCCACATCACTGTTCATATCGGTAAATATTATTCCATTTTAGGAGTCGCGGAAGGCGAGAAGACGAGGCCATTTCGTAGGGTTCGAAGCTCGTTTATTCGTACAGAAATTTCCAGCACACTCTACGCGAACGGAAGTCGTACCGCTTTTATAAAGCCAAAACCCTCTTCGGAGGGCGTGGCTCCGACAACCGCGCGTGCGTCACGTCCAATAAACCAAAAGCCCCACAGGCCCGTGCACGTGGATTATGACCAAACATAAGGTAACCGTCACATGCGAATAAGTTAACCGCGACATGCGAATAAGTTAACCGCGACATGCGAATAAGGTAACCGCTACATGCGCCCCCCCAGAATGCACTCCCACGGGCATGTATGTAGTTCGCAGGCGCGCTCGGCAGTGCGGAGAAGGCTCGAGCAATGCTCGGCCTCGGTACGCGCGAAAAAACGCCGCCGTGGGGTTGAGCCGACCGAGGGGCTGGTCAAAGGCCTCGGGGGAGGCTGCCGAGGTTCCTCGCGGGCCTCCCGAGGTTGCAGTTCGTGGGCGCGCTCGGCAGTGCCGAGAAGGCTCGAGCAGTGCTTGGCCTCGGTGCGCGCGAAAAGGGGTTGAGCCAACCGAGGGGCTGGTCAAGGCCTCGGGGGAGGCTGCCGAGGTTCCTCGCGGGCCTCCCGAGGATGCAGAGTTGGAGTAGTAGTTGCGCGAGTTGCAGCTTTCGACACGTGAGCTGTAGCTGTAGTTGTAGAGTTTCGCGAGTTGTGAGCAGCAGTGCGCGCGAAGGTAACGAAGCAGCCGTGCCGCCAACGTCAGTGCGCACACAAGAGATGAGCAGCAGTGCCACCCACATCTCGTAACTGCGTTCTTTCGGAGGGTCCTGGAGCAGGCTCGCCCCTCTGGTCGTAGAGGAGGAGCCGAGCGCGGTGCGCGAACCACATGGCCGCTCGTCGTTTCCAAAACTCCGGCAGTTCGATCGAAACTGCGTTCAAAACCGCGCCCGCATCCGTTTGGGAGAAGCCGGGGTCACCAGTTAATGTGGCTTCCCTGGCCAGGGCGCGCTTGCCGTGTTCGTTTGCAGCCCCCGAATCCGTTCGGGGGCAGCCGGGGTCACCAGTTTAGGAGTCGCAGAAGGCGAGAAGACGAGGCCATTTCGTAGGGTTCGAAGCTTGTTTATTCGTACAGAAATCTCCAGCACACTCTACGCGAACGGAAGTCGTACCGCTTTTATAAAGCCAAAACCCTCTTCGGAGGGCGTGGCTCCGACAACCGTGTGTGCGTCACGTCCAACAAACCAAAAGCCCCACAGGCCCGTGCACGTGGATTATGACCAAACATAAGGTAACCGTCACATGCGAATAAGTTAACCGCGGCATGCGAATAAGTTAACCACGACATGCGAATAAGGTAACCGCTACACCATCGTGTTTCAAATCGTGATCGATACACTATGATCGTGATGATCGTGATCGTGATCGTGAATCGTGATCGATAATCGTGTTCACAATCGCTATGTCGTATGTACTCCCGATACGTGTACCAAATTCTCGATACGTGTAACTGTACCAAATCAACAGTTAAAAGGATTTTGAGCCGATAGCTGTTACGGCCTTGGCAAGATCGATGGAGACAGCGATCTGTTAGTGTATTCACCGACCAAATAGCTACGTGGAATTCCATCATGTAGAGATGAAACGTTACGGCCTTGGCAAGATCCATGGAGACAGCGTTTATTATACTTTTAATGAAGGACACTGTCTCAAGCCCCAGTCCCCATCACAGATGGGGCTCAGCGGTTTACCCGAGCCTGACGGCGAAGGGCAAGGTACACGCTCGCCCGTCCAATGTGGAGGGCGCGTGCGGCCCCGGACATCGAAGAGCATTAAATGTTCATTAAACATTAAACGTTCATTAAACATTAAACGCTCATTAAAGGATTACGAAACCAAAAACATTACGAAATTACGTTCACACCGTCACGTCAAACACAACCGTGAACACATACAGTCACGTGAAAAAGTAAGTACACCCCATGTAAAGTTTTGACTTTTTCAACATATTTCAACATACAGCTATTTGATCTTCATTTCAACAATATTGATAGATAAAGGTGATATAATATAACAAATATCATGAAACATTTACATTTTGTAGTCCATTGTATAATTTAAATAAACATAAATGCAAATTTCGCATGTGGAAAAGGTAAGTACACCCTTGGCTCTAATAGGTGGTATTGCCCCCTTTGGCAGAAACAACCTCAAGTAGGCGTTTCTTATAACTGTCTACCAGTCTCTGACATTGACTGGGAGAAATTTTTGCCCACTCCTCCATGCAGAATTCTTTCAGCTGTGCGATGTTTGAGGGGTTTCTTGCATGCACAGCTCGTTTCAAATCCCCCCACAACATCTCGATGGGATTTAGATCCGGGCTTTGACTTGGCCATTCCAGAACCCTCCATTTCTTTCTTTTCAGTCATTCCTTGGTGGATTTACTGGTATGTTTATGGTCATTGTCATGTTGCAAGGTTCACCTTCGGTTGAGCTTCAACTTTCCGACAGATGGCCTCACATTATCCTCAAGCACCCTCTGGTACAATGAAGAATTCATCGTGGATTCTATGATGGTGAGCTGCCCAGGCCCTGATGCAGCAAAGCTGCCCCAAACCATAAAATTTCCACCACCATGCTTTACAGTTGGTATCAGGTTCTTGTGGTCAAATGCTGTCTTTGGTTTTCGCCAAACATGTCTTCTGGTACTGTGGCCAAATAGCTCTACCTTTGACTCATCTGTCCAGAGCACATTGTTCCAGAAGTGCTGGTCTTTGCCGAGGTGTTCATTGGCAAACTTTATTCTTGCCCTGATGTTCTTTCTGGACAGCAAAGGTTTCCTCCTGGCACACCTCCCATGCAGATCAAATTTGTGCAGCCTCTTTCTAATGGTAGACTCGTGCACTTTTTCATCAACAGTGGCAAGAGCTACCTGTAGGTCCCGTGATGACATTTTGGGGTACTTAGAGACTTCTTTCAGCATCTTGCGGTCTGCTCTCGGGCTGAACTTGCTGGGGCGGCCTGCCCTGAACAAGTTGGCAGTTGTTTGGAATCTTCTCCACTTGTAGATGATCTTCCTGACAGTCGAATGATTGATTTCAAATTGTTTGGAGATCTTTTTAAATCCCTTCCCAGACTCGTAGGCATCTATAACCTTCTTTCTGAAGGCCTCAGAGAGCTCTTTTGATCTAGGCATGGTGACGCCGCACACTTCAACAACAAAGAGCAAACCAAACTAAATGTCTGAGGTTTAAATAAGACAGGTTCCTCCAAGATCCTCTCTAACGATGTTCTAATCATGAGCACCTGAGCGGGTGCACCTGATTCTAAATTTAGGTATTTGAAGTGGTGATAAATGTAGGGGTATACTTACTTTTTCCACATGTGAAATTTGCATTTATGTTTATTTAAATTATACAATGGACTACAAAATGTAAATGTTTCATGATATTTGTTATATTATATCACCTTTATCTATCAATATTGTTGAAATGAAGATCAAATAGCTGTATGTTGAAATATGTTGAAAAAGTCAAAATTTTACATGGGGTGTATTTACTTTTTCACGTGACTGTACATCGTCACAACATCGTTGCAATGAGAACATCGTCACAATGAACGTTATGCGAACGCGAATGTTATGCGGGAGTCCAAGCCTGAGAATGCTGGAGAGCAAAGCTGAAATTGGGAAAACTAAATAGCCTATTTTACTCCCAGGGGTTCCAGGATTACCCACCAAAAATATCTTTGCGATCGGTTCAGCAGTATTTACGGTACCTTCAAACAGACAGACGGACATTTGGTGAATTATAATAAGATAAATAATTTCACATAGTGACAAATATACTATTTAAGAGAGATGTCTGTCTGTGTGTGTCTGTCTGTGTGTCGCCATTTGTCTCAGAGACAAATGAGATGTCCCCCCTCCTCTCCTCCCTCTCTCACCTCCCACCCTCACCCCTTCCCCCCCATACCCCCCAATTCCCATTCCTCCATCCTCCATTCCTCCCTCCCCCATCCCCCTCCCCTTCTCCTCCTCCATCCCCTCCACCTCCCCCGCCCGGCAACGCCGGGTACTTCTGCTCGTACATTATACAGACAGAAAAAGAAATCAACTAGAACGCCACTCAGTAGAGCGCATATTCCCGCCCTGGGTGGCCGCTGCTGAGTCCCATCTTCCAATGGTAAAAAATCCTTCAAAAAATTCCTGAATCCGGAATAATATCCTGAGCTTCACCAAAAACTAATCAATTCTTCCTTATCCCAAGTGAAATCATCCCACCAACTTTCATCCAAATCCGTTCAGAACTTTTCCATACATCCTGTTCACAAACACACGAACACACACATGGACACACACACACACACACACACACACACACACACACACACACACACACACACACACACACGGACACGATCGAATGCATTACTCCCTGGCGGGATTAATTTCCTTTTTGCATTGGTGAATCAATAAAAACAAAAGAAATTCATTTAAAGGTTGAAATGCTTCGGTCAATATATAAATGTCAATAATTACATTCAAAATATCTAAATATTTGTACTAAATAGCCTACACTGACTTTAAAATAGTATAATATATAACATTACAAAAATTTAATATTCAATCAATTAATCAAAGTATTTCAAATTATACGTCTTATTTCAATTATGTAGGAAAAATGTATTTACTTTGTGTCAAATAGCACATGCTGTTAATAAAAATTAAAATCTTTCGATTTTATTACAGAAATTCGGAAAATCAACAAAACAAAACAAAGGAAATTAATTTTAAAAGTTAAAATACATTAATCATGCTCCCCAAATTATGCATTTTATTTCAATAGTACACGATAAATATATCTACTTTGTATTAAATTGCACATGCTGGTAATAAAAGTTGAAATCTTTCGAAATTATTGAAGAAATGCAGAAAATCAAAACAAACAGAAGAAAATTCATTTAAAAGATTAAAAGACATTAATCATGTTTCAACTGGATGTTTAACAGTTTCACTAGAGCAGGGACACTAGATTGTTTATATCGCTGAGTTCTTGCTTGAGGAATGTGTGTGTGGTGAGAATTTCTGAGTCCAGTTCGAGAGAGGCTTTGCCGTTCAGATGGGAGCAGATCACGATGTCGCAAGGAAGCCAGGATCGATTTCGCGAAGTTGGTGAGTTTAGCATTTCTTCGCGTAGCCAGAGAAGGAATGCCGAAGCTGCTTAGGAGTTCCTCGTAATGATGTTGATCAGGGTACGTGATCATCCTAAGAGCTCTTCGCTGCACTCTCTTGATCAGGGTACGTGATCATCCTAAGAGCTCTTCGCTGCACTCTCTTGATCAGGGTACGTGATCATCCTAAGAGCTCTTCGCTGCACTCTCTTGATCAGGGTACGTGATCATCCTAAGAGCTCTTCGCTGCACTCTCTCTATGCTATCAGACTGCTGTACTGTCGGGCCACTACTCCAAACCGGTGCACAGAATTCCATCAAAGGGCGAATATACACTGTGTAGATGAACACAAGATCTCTGTCTGAAACACCGTTACTCTTCAATTTGCACAAAATGTAGAGGCGGCGGGATGCGCGCTTGATGACTTGCTCGACCTGCGAAGCCCACTTAAGGTTCGACTGTATGGTAACGCCAAGGAGGCGAAGTGTCGACACAGATTCAAGAACTACATTTCCCATGTTAATCAAGGGGGGAGGGGAACCATTGCGTAGAAAACTGACATGCATTACTTTGCATTTTTCAGCTTTTGGTTTCATTGCATTCAAACAGCTCCACTCTGAAAGAGCATCCACATGAGCCTGTAAATGACTGGTATGTGATTTGTGGACAACTTCAGTGATGGTAAGGTCGTCAACATATTTCCATCTTTTCTCAGTAGTCAAGGCAGCATCATTGATCATAATCAGGAAGAATATTTCCAGGCCATAGTCATTTTCGCTCTCTCTTGCGCTGGGTTTGATTGCGAGCAGATGCACTCTTGGTCCTGGTTTCCATTGTGTGCAGTCGCACTTCTCTCTCTGTTCCGGGCTATGGAGATCGGTGCAGCTCGCTTCGCGTCGGCGGCTTGTTTTCCCGCGCAGGGACGCAGGACCTTTGATGACCCCGGATGGTCAAGGAGACCAGAGCTGAGTCATAAGCTGGGAAGCTCTCGCTGCCCTACAATACCTCACGCATGTGTCACTACCGCCATAGTCGAGTAAACGCCTCAGAGTTAAAGCTCGGTCGGCCATCCGTCACCCTGCAGTGATCACTGCAGGGGAGACACGCGTCAACTGGTGTCAGGAGTTTGAGATTCGAACCCGGTGGACACTCGGTGTCTGAGGGTTGCGAGTTCGACACCCACTGAGGGCGAAATTGTGCTCAGCTTTTGGAATCCAAATTTTTAACGGTTGTCTTTCTCTCGTCGAGGGGGAGGTGATTGTAGTACCGGGTGTCGAAATTTTTGTTGATTGGTGTCGGGAAGAGCACAAGACAGTGCGTTACAAAATTAAAATTTTATTGTTATCTGAGGGTTGGCGTCAGGAAGGGCATCCGGCCATAAAAACATTGCCTCAAACAGGGAACCATGATTGTCATGGCGCTGGCAAGGCTAACCCCCGATCTAGCGGGGAAAAATGGTCTTAAAACGATCATTCATTCATTCATTGTTATCTGAGGTAAATTACACGTGCACGGGAACTGCCTGCCAGCACATAACGGTGGATGTAAACAAAATGGCCGAGCGGTTGGAGGGCTCTGAGGAGCTCGGAAGCGAGTCGGGGATAGATTTTTTAGAGGGTAGGATTGGAACCTCCCCCGTTCCTGAGCGATCGGACGAGGAGGCACGTCTGATGGATTTCCAGGCCATAGTCAAATTAATAAACGGAATGAGCGATGATTTGACGGAAGAAACTAGGGGAATGTGCGATAAAATTGATGGAATAGAGGGAGAAATGAGGGAAATAAAAGGGGTTTGAAGGGAAAATTGATGGTTTGAAGGGAGAATTGGAGGGACAAATTAATGGATGGGAAACAAATTTGATGAAATGGAGGGAAAATTGAAGGAATAACACAGGATCTGGGGGGAACGAATTGATAACATAGAGGGGAGACTAGATAATCAAATTAAGGGCAGACTTGGGGAATTTGAGACAAAATAGGAGGCTAAATTCGGGGAAATGGAGCAGGCAATGGGAATAGAATTCGAATCAAAATGGGAAGAAATGGCATTAAAAGTGGAGGAGAGCACGGCCCAGGCTGTCCGAATGGGGGAAAAGTTGGAAGAGAGAATAGGGGCCACTAATACCAGAATTGATAAAGTGATTGTGGACCTGGAAGGCTATTGGACCAGTGTGGATGCCAGAATGCACCAACAGGTAGAGGAATGGGGACTCTTTAAACAACAGGGGGTTGAGTTGGCTGAGGAGGTAAAAGGGTTGGAAGCCCGCATAATGGAGCAAGAGCGGGTGTTTATTGATAAAGGCCTGTGGGGCCGCAATTGACTGATGAAAGGGTGAGTGATTTGATGCAGGAGCGGCTGGAGACCTCGGACAATACCATCAGGGAAGAGGATGCTCGGGTCCAACAGACTCTGCGAGAAGAGGTGAGTCGGTCCGTTAAGCATCTCCAGGACGAGATTAAGGTGACCCAGGGGACCCACACCACGAGCCACATTTGGGCACCGGAGGCTCCAAAATTGAATACCCAGCTGGGGTGGGGGAGGGGGGGGTGTTTTGGCCCTGTGCTGGATTCGGACAGAGAGGATTCGGGGAATAGAGTCTCTGGAAAAGCAATTCCCCTTGTACATTTATATGGGTCAGGGAGTTTACAGGCTTTCACGCCCATGCTCGACCGCCCATGATGCTGCCGCCACAGACTTAAGACACGTCCGCAATCCTCGAGCCACCACGTCCAACTGTGAGCTGTAGTATGCCACCCGCCGCATCTTTTCTCCATGCCGCTGGGTAAGCACTGCTTGAGCAAATCCCCCTTTTTCATGAACGTACAGTACAAACGTTTTGTCATAGTCAGGAAGTCCTAATGCTGGGGCCTCCGTCAACGCCATTTTCAGGTGTTTGAAGCTGTTCAGTCATTCCTCCGTCCATTCTAGCTGTGGCGGCGCTTCTTTGAGCACCGCATCCTGCAAAGGTCTCGGGATGGGTGCGAAGTCGACTATCCACTCCCGACAGTATCCTACTGTACACAGGAACTGGCGCATCTGTCGTTTCGTCCGCAGCCTAGGAATTTCTCTAACCGCCTCGGTGCGTTTCCTGGTGAGTTCTCTCTCTCCCTTCCTTAGGGTGTGACCCAGGTAGACCACACTGGGCTCGCATAATTGTAACTTATTCTTACTAACCTTGTGGTCCTTTTCCCCAAGTGCCGTCAATAAGGCAATTGTGTCCGTCAAACATCCCTCTTTGATAGTAGAGCAGATTAGCAAGTCAACAACGTATTGAATTAATTTTGAATTTCCCGGTAACACTATGTCTGCCAAGTCTTGGTGTAATGTCCTCAAGAACAATGTCGGACTATCGCAAAATCCTTGAGGTAGCGCTGTCCATGTATATTGTTGTCCCTCATACATAAATGCAAACAAAAACAGAGTCCGGATGTATGGGTATGCTAAAGAAGGCGGAACACAGGTCTATTACCGAAAACCATTCCGCCTCCGGAGACACTGTAGTAAGGATGGTGGCGGGGTTGGTACTACTCCAGTAATCCCCTCAATGAATTTATTCCCTACCAATGGCGACCCGAACAGGCTTGGCTTGGTGGATTCTTCCAACGTCGTTGGCGTGTGTCGTCCACAGCTGCGGGGGCACCTGGTTGAACTGCTCCCACTTGCTGTCTGTGGTGTCTTGCACCACCTTCTTTCCAGCAGGGGGCAGTGCCACCTGCTCAAACACTCCCATTTATTATTGGCCACACCCCAGTCCAACAGTACCCTTGTTGATGGTCTCCTACGTCTCTTGTTGCTTTAGTCTAGCAATCATTGGTGCTGTATCTTCTGGTTGAGATTCCCTCACATTCATTATTGAAACATGTGGGACTGAACACCCCCGAAGTTGCATCAATTCCATTTGGGCTTCTCTCAGGTGTACCTCCACACCGATCCCCTCTGATCCCATCCAGATTTTCCCCAATTTCAAATCAGACTGATGCCCTATCTCTTCCTCTACTTTGTCGGCATAGTCTTCGTTCATTCCCTCAGGGTTCCAGAATGAGAGAGAGACAAAAGACTACTGAGAAAGAGCCAAGAGACGCGCTCTTCTTCTTCCCTCCTCACAATGCTGCCCACGCAGCCAAGAGCTCCTCACTCTCCTCAAAAGTGCACCAAAATCACTAGCACACCAATCGCACCAACAATGGCGAGCTTCTTGTTCAAGCCAGAACCAGCAGAGCCAGAGAGTCTTCCTCCTCCTTTTCAAACCTTCTCGCTCTGAAGTCACCCTGACGTCACCCCGACCAATCGCTCGAGCTTCAGGGCATGGCCTCACGGCCATGCTCTTTCTAGAGGCGGGGCTTAGTTGCCGATTACGATTTCTTGGAGGTGGGGTTTAGTCTGCTCGGATTTCAAACAAATCGGCTGAAATTGAGGATTTTAGAAATTCCACCTATGTTGTTGACCTTTGGCCTATGTTGACCTTTTGGCTTATGTTGACCTCAAAAATACTTGGTGGTTGAATTGATTGACCTGATATGTAAATTCTCTTCAAATTTCAAGTCAATCGAATGAAAATTGATTTCAGAAATTTGACAAAGTTGTTGACCTTTTGACCTCAAAATAAATAGGCTTTTTTCTTATGGCCAGATCTACAGTTAGGTGAAGTTTTGTAAAGATCGGTTTAAAATTGTGACCTGTAGGTGATTGACATACAGACAAACAGACAGAATAACGCGCAAGACCAACCAATATACTTGAAAAAATCTTCCATCTTTCGCAAGTAACAAGAAAGACGTCATGCAGACCATCAAATTATCTAGAGCTTGCAAAATCCAACCCTCCCTCTTCCCTCCTCACCCCCCAAAAAAGTTGCCATTGATACATCAAATTTTCCATTACATTAGGATTAAAATTGACGATATTAATCAAAGGTCGGATCAATCGGATTAAAATTGTGACATATTGGCGATTGACAAACAGACAAACAAACAGACAGAATAACAAAGTCAACTGACCAATATATTTGAAAAGTCTTCGATTTTGTAAGTAACAACCAGACAGCCAGGGACAAGTGAAAAAAACTTAACCTCAATCCACCATCGGTGGCAGAGGTAACAACTAAATATTCGTGAAAGAAACCTAAAACTGGCACTGACTCCTTTGCACAAACATTAGAACACTCAACCAATACAAAACACCAACAAAATCATAAACAGCATCACTAACAGCGACATAACATCCTCACATGCAACCAACACTACCACAGACAACATACCATCAGAGAAACACCAAGCCAACATCCTCATAAACAATTAAGCAAACATAAGTCACATAGGATCCAGAAAAGAGGAAAGAAGTATTACAACACATAAGCCTGACTACCAACTCGGTAACACCATCATGCCATTTGTTCCCACGCAAACAACAAAAAACATCAAAAATTCACAAGCTACAGGCCCTGACATCTCCAATTTACATGAAAAACCTTGGACCACACAGCATATCAACCCTCACAAATATAGGCACTTTCTCTGACCACCACTCAAGAAATCCCCAAATTTGGAAACAAGAACCCACTAAAGCAGCCTCTTACAGACCTATCACATGAAGGTGGCTGGCTTAAGGTCTTGAGTTTGAGCCTCTGCCGTGTCGTTAAATAATACCAGGTGGGTTGACTAAGACTGTCATCCTTCCGAGGTTGTCAAAATCAGTGCCAGCTTACTGGAAACAGGGGGAACTGCATCAGTGACACAGCAGCACTCCCAGGAATGATGCACCAGAAGCCCCAGGCTGCATACGAAATAATAATAAACCTATCGCATTACTTTGCACACACTCCAAAGTTACAGAACACCTAATATTTACCCTCACAAACCCTCACATCCCACTCTCACACACCCAACACAGATTCAGACCAAACCACCCCAGTACCACTCTCCTTGCAAACCTCACACAAAACACCTTTGATGGCTTCAACAGTCGAAAACCACCAAAACACACTATTCTTATGACAATAGACACCGGTAAAGCCTTTGCCACCTTCCCAAAACTCAAAAAACAAAATACTCAACACAAATATGTACAACAGCACCAAACCCTGGCTTGCCAACTACCTATCATGCAGACAGTCATACATAACTTTTAATGGCAAACCATCACACACACATGATACTTTCTTAACGGAGTCCCTCAAGGCTCAGACCTCTCCCCCACACTCTAATATTTTCATGCACGACATTCCACAACCACCTGAGAACATACAAATAGCCTCGTATGCGGATGGACATAACCATTACCTCTACCCATAGCAACATCAACACCACCAAAGCACCACTTCTACACTTCCTCAGCAACCTACAAATCTGGCTCACCATCAACGGACTAAAAATAGCCCCCTCAAAATCAACAATCATTCTTTTCACAAATTACACCAAGGAATTATACAGTGCCTTCAGAAAGTACTCACACCCCTTGAATTTTTTCACATTTTCTTGCGTTACAGTCTAAATTTAAAAAAGGATTAAAATGAGATTTTTTTGTCCCTGATCTACACATAATACCCCATAATGTCAAAGCGGATTTTCTTTTGGAAAATTGTACAAACTAATTAAAAATAAAAAGCTGAAATGTCTTGAGTCAATAAGTGCTCAACCCCTCTGTTATGACACTCCAAATTGAGCTCAGGTGCATCCATTTTCCTTTGATCATCCTTGAGATGTCTTGATAACTTGATTGGAGTCCAACTGTCACCAATTCAATTGATTAGACATGATTTAGAAAGAAACACACCTTTCCAGATAAGGTCCCACAGTTGACACTGCATGTCAGAGCAGAAACTCTACCATGAAATCCAAGGAACTGTCTGTAGAACTCCGAGATATAATTGTGAGGAGGCATCGATCTGGGGAAGGGTATAAAACAATTTATAGTGTTGAAAGTTCCCAAGAGCACAGTGAGCTCCATCATTAGGAAATGGAAAGAATATATAACTACCCAGATTCTTCCTAGAGATGGTTGGCCACCCAAACAGAGCAATCGGGCAAGAAGGAGCTTGATCAGGGAGGTGACCAAGAACCCAATTATCAGTCTGTCAGAACTCCAGAGTTTCTTGGCTGAGATAGGAGAACCTGCCGGAAGGACAACAGACTCTGCAGCACTTCACAAATCTAGGCTTTATGGTAGAGTGGCCAGATGGAAGCCACTTCTGAGAAAAAGGCACATAACAGCACACCTGGTGTTTGTAAAAACACATGTGAAAGACTCAGAGCATGAGGCAAAATATTCTGTGGTCTGATGAGATAAAAGTTGAACTATTTTGCCTGAATGCAAAGCACTCACTACGTCTGGTGGAAACCGAGCATAGCTCATCACCAATCTAACACCATCCCTACCGTGAAGCATCGTGGTGGCAGCATCATGCTATGGGGATGCTTTTCAACAGCAGGGACTGGGAGACTTGTAAGGATAGAGGCAACAATTAATGGAACCAAATACAGGCAAATCCTTGAGGAGAACCTGCTTCAGAGTGTAAAGGTCCTTGGACTGTGGAGAAGATTTACGTCCCAACAGGACAATGATCCCAAGCATACAGCCAAAGCAACATTGGCCAGAGCAACATCAACACAGGACAGGAAGGTGAAAGTCCTTTAGTGGCCCAGCCAAGGCCCAGACTTGAATCCCATTGAGAATCTGTGGAAAGACTTGAAGATTGCTGTTCACCGACGCTTCCCATCCAATTTGACAGAGCTTGAGCAAATCTGCAAGGAAGAATGGGAGAAACTCCCCAAATCCAGGTGTGCAAAGCTGATACAGACATACCCAAGAAAACTTGAAGCTACAATCACTGCCAAAGCTGCTTCTACGAAGTATTGACTCACGGGGTTGAATACTTATGTAAATTTGATATTTCTGTGTTTCATTCTTAATTATCTTGGAAAAATTTCTTTTTAAAATTTCACTTTCATATTTTGCGGTATTATGTGTAGATAGATGAGTGACAAAAAAAATCTCAATTTAATCCATTTTAAATTCAGGCTGTAACATAACAAAATTTGAAAATAGTCAAGTTGTGTGAATACATATGAAGGTACTGCAGTGCTTTGCCACACATCACAATGCACAACATCCCTATTCCACACACACACCAAACAAAAATACTCGACATCAATTTTAACACATCCATGTCATTGCATGTCAATGTGATGTATAGCATTTTCAGATCACATCACAAAAATGCAAACCCAGGCTGAATCCACTCTGGGGTACTTCCAGGCACAGACTTCAGACACCACAAAGAAACAACATCACTTACATACAAACAGTACATTTGATCAGTCATTGACTACACCAGCTTATCCTGGGCCTCCAACCTATTAAACACACATTTCAACAATATTGTCTAAAGGGGTCTAGAGGGTTAAAGGGGTCTAAATCCAGTAAATGTGATTTACGAAGGGTTTAAAGGGGTTTAAAGTGACAAAAGGGTCTTAAAAAGTCAAAAAAGGTCTAAGTGGCCTGATTCTCATTCAAACAGTCTTTAATTATTAATAGACGTACTCTCATTTCATTAGTACGTAATTAATAGACATACTCACATTTCATTAGTACTTAATTAATAGACGTACTCACATTTCATTAGTACGTAATTAATAGACGTACTCACATTTCATTGGTATGTAATTAATAGATGTACTCACATTTCATTAGTACGTAATTAATAGACGTACTCACATTTCATTAGTATATAATTAATAGACAAACACAAATTTCATTAGTATGTAATTAATAGACGTACGCGCATTGCATTAGTACGTAATTAATAGATGTACTCACATTTCATTAGTATGTAATTAATAGACATACTCAAATTTCATTAGTATTGTTACGGATTCGTCACTTCCGTTGTTGTGGTTTTCATCCACTGTAAACATTTTTGATTCCATGTACTATTATTGTTGTCGTTTAAGGGAAATAGATATTACTATTTTCCAAAAGGTAAAAAAGTTAATGTTTTAAACGAAACCGGAACCGAACGACGAGGAAGAGGAAAAAGAAGGCGGAGCGAGTGAGTTCGACAAGAAAGCCAAGCTACTTCGAGTTCTGGAGCAAAACGTTGACGAACGGAGGTCACTAGCGAACTTCGGGTTTCCCGGGAAAGGGATTCTTGTGACAGAGTTGTTATCGCTGTGACAGATCAACCTGTGTGTCAGGTTTTTGGCGGTTGATTCCGAGGAGAATCATCGTCGGGCCGTTACGCCTCGAGAACGGGCCGTCGGCCATTTTGACTCGCGCGCTTTGCGCGTCACGCAAGGTTTCTTTGCTTCGCTTCAGCCGTTTTCACCGCATTCAGACGTTTATCTGGTGTGTGTGTAACATGGATTTTGAAGGTAAATCTGCGGGTCGCCGATTTGGAGCCATGAAACGTCAATACCCGAGGGTGTGATTTCTCAGTCGCCTGGAGGGCGCCTTTGGATTTCCCCGTTGCCTTGAGGGCACTTTTGCACAGCTATGGCCGCGTGGCTGTGGCTGTCATCCGAACGGGATTCTGGTCTCGATTAGACATCGTTCTGACGATCGCTGGAGCGGATCGACTTTGGCTTGATGCCGGAATACGACTTTGGCTGGATGCCGGAATACGACTTTGGCTTGATGCCGGAATACGACTTTGGCTTGATGCGGGAATAGAGACATTGGGAATCTTCTTCTTTTCGCTCACTTGGAGCACAGTGAGTTATATTGTACGAACCTGCTGGTACCATCATAGGAATGATATACTATTTGTTGTACAATTGATTACTATTATTTTGTGTTGTTATTCTTGTGTGATCTTAATACAATATTTGTTGGTTGGTAACAATTGGTGTGGCTTCACCATTGATCTTTGACATACAGAATAACACATTTTTCTGCCGTGACTCCTCTCGGGGAGGTACACCGTGACCAGGGGGTTTGGGGAGGAGCACGTAACAGAAATTGGGGGCCCGTCCGGGATTGGCCCAAATTGAAATTGGGGGCTTGTCTTTGCTGACAAAAATCTTGTCCGGGATTAAATTCCCTAACACTCGTCCAGGATTAAATTCCCTAACACTCGTCCGGGATAGAATTCCCTAACATTCCTAAAATTATTTTGTGTGAGGGTTAACAGGTGTTAACTGATAGTCACCATGGTGTTTGACGCAGAAAAGTTTGCGGCATCCCCTAATGAGGCACAGTTCCAAGCGTTAAAAATATCGGAACTCTTGATATTGGCCAAATATTTTAACTTGGAGGTCCGAGCTCATATGAAGAAAGCAGAGATGCAGTCATTGGTGGTAGAATCTCTGGTGGGACAAGGAATATGTCAGGAAAGGTCAGGAGCCAGGAAAGGTTAAAAGCAGAGGAAAGGAAAGCAGAAAAGGAAAAAGCAGAACAGGAACGAGAACTCGAGGAAAGAAGAGCAGAACAGGAATGAGAACTCGAGGAGAGAAGAGCAGAGGAAAGGAGAGCTGAAAGGGAACTCGAGGAAAGAAGAGTAGAAGAGGAACGAGAAATCGAGGAGAGAAGAGCAGAGGAAAGGAGAGCTGAAGAAAAGAGAAGAGCAGAGGAAAGAGCAGAGGAAAGGAGAGCCGAAAGGGAGTTAAAGGAACGTGACATGGAGTATCAGAAGGAACTTAAACTCAAGGAGCTGGAATTAATGGGAGAACGGAGAGAAGTAGTATCCATGCCGGCTAGTTCGACAACTAGTCAGAACACTTGGGATATTGGTAGGCATTTGAGGCTGGTTCCACCCTTCAATGAAAAGGAGGTAGCCAAGTTTTTTTTACACTTTGAGAAAGTGGCTCAAATGCTAAAATGGCCTGTGGGGTCCTGGACTATGTTAGTGCAAAGTGTTTTGGTGGGTAAAGCTCAAGATATCTATTCGGCTTTACCGATTGACCAATGTGCAGATTATGAGATAGTGAAGAAAACCATTCTCAAAGCCTATGAATTGGTCCCTGAAGCTTACCGGCAAAAATTCAGGAATGCCAGGAAGAGGGAGAGTGAGACCCATGTGGAGTTTGCCAGAATGAAGGAAACCATGTTTGATCAGTGGTGTGACTCGAAGGGGATTGGGAAAGACTTCAACCGGTTGCGACAATTGATCTTGGTGTAGGAATTCAAACAGTGTGTCCACGCGGACATTAAAGTACATCTGGATGAAAAGAAAGTGCCAGAGTTGTATGAGGCAGCAACCGTGGCAGATGACTATGCCTTGACACACAGGATGGGGTTCCACAAACCTAACTTCCCGCCTAGAGTTAGCCAGGGGAGTTATGGTAAATCCGGTGCGGATAACAAATATTCATGGAGGCGGCCTAGAGATGACTATGAGGACAAATCTGATACCGCGACTTTAAGGATCAGAAGACTACAGTTCCACGACAGACTTATTTTCCCGGGGGGCCCGAGGCAGACCTCGAGTTTTTCCTCCGGGCCTACTTGTGCTTTTTGCAAGAAACCTGGGCATTTGCTGTCCCAATGTTATGCCCTGAAAAGGAAAAATCAGGAGCGGAGTCAGACTAATACAACTCCGAATGCATTGGCCAATGCGAGAAATCGTCCTTGGAGGACAGTGCCTTGTGAAGCTTCCCATGCCAAAGTTACGGCATCACAGAATGACCTTGTTCAAGAGGGTTACAAACCTTTTATTTCAGAGGGGTTTGTGTCACTGGATGGAGACTTAACGAATCAGAGACCTGTTAGGGTATTGAGGGACACAGGAGCACATCAATCTTTGATGCTTGAGGGCATTTTGCCATTGTCAGAGAAGACGGCAACTGGTGTTATATTCTTTTACAGGAGGTTGGTGGCTATGTTAAAGCTCCACTTCATGTCATCCATTTGAAGTCTGATTTGGTGTCTGGACCGGTCACCGTAGGTTTACAAGCCACTCTTCCTGTAGAGGGAATCTCTTTTGTTATCGGGAATGAGTTGGCCGGTGGTCAAGTTTCTGGTAACCCGATGTTTGTTGAAAAGCCTAGTATGGAAAATAACACTGCCCAGTTAGAGCAGGAGATTCCGGGTATCTTTCATCTTTCCATCCTGTGCCGTGACTCGTGCTATGCGTAGGAAACGCTCTGAAGAGAAGGAGAAGGCACTGACGTCACGCTTTGCACAGGCATTTCTTGTCGAGTACCCTGAAACTAAGTGTCAGCACACACAAGTCATGGATGGAGGCAATGTTGTCAAGCTCTTTGTAGGTGGACTGAGCTTTGACACAAGTGAAGATGTTCTGGACTCTATCTTTGGCAAATATGGACCACTCGTGGAAGTGCTGCTGATAAAAGACAGAGAGACGCAAATGTCGAGAGGGTTTGGCTTTGTCACGTTTGAAAACACAAAGGACGCCAAAGATGCACAAAAGGATTTGAATGGCAAGGATTTGGATGGTCGGGCCATAACAGTAGAGAAGGCAGGCCATGGGCGTCGAGGGGGCTGCAGAGGAGGAAAACGTGGAGGTAGTTTCAGGGGTGGCTATGGCTCCCGGGGTGGGAGTAGTAGTTTTGGTGGCGGCCGCAGTCATGATTACTACGGAGGCTCCCAGCAGCAGCAGCGCAGTTTTGGCAACTCTTGACGGGATGACTATTATGGCGGTAGCCGAGATGGGGACCGCTACTCACGTGACTACAGCACCCGACTCTACAACTGTGATTATGATTTTTATGATCAAGAGAAGAGTTGGAAGCACTGAGTGCTCAGGAGCAACCGAGCCAAGATTCCAACACGGATTAACCCGTGAACTCCACGTTCCTAAATGTGTCCATGCAGTGAATACTTCCAGGCCTCACCACCCAACCACCATGAAACCTGGCTCTCAGCTCGGCCTCCTTCAAAAAGTGCTATAGATTTGCTTTGCTTTGGATTTTTGATCACAACCCCTTAACCTTCATTCAAAAAATGAAAAATAAAAACCAGAGGTTAATGAGATGAAGTTTGGCTTTGCAGGAGTTCAACTTGGAAATTGAGCATGGAAAGGGCAGGGACAATGTCGTTGCTGATGCTTTGTCCAGAGTGAACTAACTTTGGAAATTTCTGTAGGTTGTTTGGAAGTTTTGTTGCTTTATTTTGGGAAATATTAATTATCGTTGCTCACGGGAATTGATCATTTCGGTGTGAGTTTTACTTTTGTTTGTTAAATGAGTTTTTGCCTGCAAAGAAAGTTTTCACTCTGTTCAAACTTTCTTTCTTGAGGGGGGGAAGTGTTACGGATTTGTCACTTCCGTTGTTGTGGTTTTCATCCACTGTAAACATTTTTGATTCCATGTACTATTATTGTTGTTGTTTAAGGGAAATAGATATTACTATTTTCCAAAAGGTAAAAAAGTTAATGTTTTAAATGAAACCGGGACCGAACGACGACGAAGAGGAAGAGGAAAAAGAAGGCGGAGCGAGTGAGTTCAACAAGAAAGCCGAGCTACTTCGAGTTCTGGAACAAAACGTTGACGAACGGAGGTCACTCGCGAACTTCGGGTTTCCCGGGAAAGGGATTCTTGTGACAGAGTTGTTATCGCTGTGACAGATCAACCTGCGTGTCAGGTTTTTGGCGGTTGATTCCGAGGAGAATCATCATCGGGCCGTTACGCCTTGAGAAGGGGCCGTCGGCCATTTTGACTCGCAAGCTTTGCACGTCGCGCAAGGTTTCTTTGCTTCGCTTCAGCTGTTTTCACCGCATTCAGACGTTTATCTGGTGTGTGTGTAACGTGGATTTTGAAGGTAAATCTGCGGGTCGCCGATTTGGAGCCGTGAAACGTCCATACCCGAGGGTGTGATTTCTCAGTCGCCTGGACGGTGCCTGTGGATTTCCACGTCGCCTTGAGGGCACATTTGCGCAGCTTTGGCCGTGTGGCTGTGGCTGTCATCCGAACGGGATTCTGGTCTCGATTAGACATCATTCTGACGATCGCTGGAGCGGATCGACTTTGACTTGATGCCGGAATACGACTTTGGCTGGATGCCGGAATACGACTTTGGCTTGATGCCGGAATACGACTTTGGCTTGATGCGGGAATAGAGACATTGGGAATCTTCTGCTTTTCGCTCACTTGGAGCACAGTGAGTTATATTGTACGAACCTGCTGGTACCATCATAGGAATGATATACTATTTGTTGTACAATTGATTTCTATTGTTTTGTGTTGTTATTCTTGTGTGATCTTAATACAATATTTGTTGGTTGGTAACAATTGGTGTGGCTTCACCATTGATCTTTGACATACAGAATAACACATTTTTCTGCCGTGGCTCCTCTCGGGGCTCGGAAGTACACCGTGACCAGGGGGTTTGGGGAGGAGCACGTAACAGTATGTAATTAATAGACGTACTCGCATTGCATTAGTACGTAATTAATAGACGTACTCACATTTCATTTGTACATAATTAATAGATGTACTCGCATTTCATTAGTACATAATTAATAGACGTACTAAAGTTCTGTGCAGACAAACAAACGGACAAACAAACACCGTCATCTCACCCCTCCATCAGTTTTTAAACGGATCTCTGACTTGAAAATCACAATCTTACTATAATTAACCAAATGTCCGTCTGTCCGTTCGAAGGTACCGCAAAAACGGCTGAACCGATCACAACGATATTTGGGGTGGGTAATTCTGGGACCCCCTGGAGTAAAATAGGCTATATTGTTTTTCCAATTTTTCAAATTTTCCAGTTTTTCCAAACACGGTGGAATAATATTTACCAATATGAACAATGATATGGCTTTTGTTGAAATTCTACAAATACTGTTTATTCTACGTACCAGGAGAGAGTAGATCGACTCCTGACGAACTCTTCCCATATAAGTGTGCGGCTCCGAAGTAACATGGCAGCGTGCGCAAAGCGACTGAGAAACAGGTGCAGCGGCCACTTCCGTGTTACAGATTCGGCGCGCACTCTTCACACACAAACGTGCAACTGAGAAAGACGTGTAGCGGCCGCTTCTGTTTTGCAGAATTCAATCTTTTTTCAGAATGGGTGCCATGTACTGTTTAGATTTTGATGATTTGCGTGTGATATGATTCAACGGATGTTTATATGAATCGTTTAAAATAAAAAAAAGCCTTCAATTTCTGATATTTTGCCTTTTCATTTGGGCCTCCCAATTGAAGCCCCGCCCAGAGGGCGGGTACCGTTGCGAATAAACCCAATTTGTTTTAAATGTTCGTTTTTCATTAATCATCCACTATATATACTCCCCCCGAACACCTCCCCTCCTAAACTCCCTCCTCCCCCCTCCCTTTCAATTCTCCCACCTCACTCCTCCCCTCCTAAACTCACCCCTCCCCTCCAAATCTCCCCCCTTGCCCCTCCCCACCGAAACTCCCCCCTCACCCTCCCCTCCAAATCTCCCACTTTGCCCCTCCCCTTCAAATCTCCCTCCTCCTTCCTCCCCCCTCACCTTCAAAACTGCCCCCTCTGCCCTCTCCTTCAAAACTCTCTGCCAACCCCTCCCATTCAAAACTCCCCCCCAACCCCTCCCCTTCAAATCTCCCCCCCCCTACAATCTTTCTCCAATTCTCTCCCCTCCCCCTCCTCCTCAAAGCTCCCTCCTCCCCACTTTGTCTCACTTCTATCTCATACCTCCACCTCCTCCAACCTTCGACTTTCCTCTGCCCCCCTCAAACAATCCCTCACTGTGCCGCATCCCATCACCATCAAACCTTTTGTCCTCCTCATCCTTCCCTTTCTTGTAACTCTTTTGCAATCTCTGACACACGAGCAACAGCTCTCCCTACCTCCCCCTCTCATCCTTCATCTGACCCTACCCCTATCCTCCCCTGTCCTGCACCCGATGCTCCCCCTCCCGCTTAACGGTATGGACCTCAAACATCCGGGGCCTTCGCTCAAACCTGATTGATCTCTCCATTCAGGTTGCTTCTGAAAATCCAGACTTGATCTGCTTAACAGAAACTTTCCTCCTTCAAGATGTCTCTGATTCCTTAATTTCTCTTCCTGGTTACTCCCTCCTCCGGTATGATAGACCTGAGCCTCGGCCTGGTGGTGGGGTTGCTGTCTTTATCAAAAACTCTCTTCCTCACTCTCCTTGCACTGCCCTCTCTCCACCCCACCCACAGGAGTACCTCTGGCTAGGGCTTCCCCTCCGCTCCCACCTTTTGTTCATGTGTGTTCTGTACCGTCCTCCAAACAGTGATGACTCTATTTACATTTCACTGTCTGACAACATGGACCAACTTCTATCCACTCATCCCAACTCTCTCTTCCTCATATGTGGCGACTTCAACTGTCATCATGCCAGTTGGCTGGGTGTGGGTTCCTCTCTCACCAGCCATGGCACCTCAGCAAAGGACTTCTGCGACTCATTGGGACTGACACAATCTGTCAATTTCCCGACCCGGATCTCAGTAAATGGAGTATCTTCTCTTCTAGACTTGGTCATGACAAACATCCCTGCAAATGCCTGCTGCTCTTCTTCTTCTCCAATCGGTTCTTCTGATCATGTGCTTGTTAAAGTGGATACCTCACTGGCCATTCTCAGAGAGCCTCCTCAGTATCGATGACTCTGGCATTTCAATCAGACCGACTGGCATGGTCTTCAAGCAGCCAAAAATCATCTGGACTGATCTCCCATCTCTACTGCCTCTGACATAAACTCTTCCTGGGAATTCTTCCAAAGTTAACTTCTCTCTCATGCACAAATATATTCCTTCTCATCTTCAGTCGTCATACCCTTCCTCCCGTCCATGGTACTGTCGCGCAACCGCCGAAATTAATATCTGGCTGTCGCGGATTGCCAATTACGAAGGCTTTAACTCCGAGGCGGAAGCTCAATAGCGGATTCCAAAATCAACACCTAAGCGCGCGGAATGGAGGGAAACAGTGCAAGTCCCCGCAGCCTTAACTATCAAATCAATCAGGCGGTAAACTGCGTTCAAGTATGTACAGAAAATAATGCAAGGGTTTATTCAAATGAAAAAGGCAGGACAGGAAAATACACGCCGATAATAAAATAAGGTAGCTAAATTGGGATCTCACACACAACAGATATCAAACACGATACGAGGGAGATTAATTAAAGAAAAGAACACGTCACGTCGTGTACAGTGTACGTGGAGCTCGGCTTATCTGTCTCGTCTTTGGCTTTGGCTGCTGTCCACCACGGCCCCGATGCACCCACGAGGCCTTGCTCCAAGCTCCGATCCTCTCGCCACCCACGAGGTCCGTGCACCAAGCTCCAAGGCACCCAACGCAGGCCAGCGGCTTCACCCAATGTCGATCCCCACACGAAGCACGAAAAGACAGGAACGGGGAGAACGCAGGTGTGACTGCACGTCTCGTCCTTCCAACTCGCTTCTCAATTGCTCACTGCCAAACTGCGCACTGCAAACTGCCAACGCAACTCGCGCTCTCTCTCTGCACTCAACTCTTCACTCGATCCAACTCTCCTGACTGCCCCTCTCAACTCAACTCAAAATGCGCACACGAACTCTTGACTCAGACCTCACTCAACGTGCTGAACTCTCTACTCTGGTGAACTCCCCGAAAATGGCGTCCAGCCCCCGTTAATATCTCTGGCCGATGACGTCATATTGGCGCACTACTCTGCCAATCAGAGCCTCCACCGACTCACCGGCTCGCTCAGGTCACGCCCACTGCATCACTCCCACTCTCCCGCTCCTGCTCCTTGGTGACAGCACGTGCTATGCGAGGTGGGTAGGCCTCTCCAAGGTGTAAATGGTGGCGGCCAATTGTGGCGGTGTTCTAGTCTGATTTCTTCCTAAGTCATGTCAGGGGGAAAGGCATCATTTAGTGTTGTACGAAAGGTCCTAACTAATGTTTAAGTGGTGTGCAGTGCCAAAATGGACAAAGGTGAGACATACAATTGCTCTACTGATTATTCCCTACACTAACTAACACACGAATCTCCTGGTAGATTCACAATCATACATCTTTACCCGACAAACGCCTACACATGACTTATTACAGGAAGTGTTCCCTATCGCGACATCTCGAAGTATGTTACCTACTCAGATCTACTCTGCTCTACATATTGCTCTACCAAATTCGTAACATACCCTTCATACCCTTCCTCCCATCCATGGTACACTGAATCTTGTGTTGAGGCAGTTGCCCTGAAACAACTTGCCTTTGCCTCTTGGAAGGCTAATTCAACTGAAGGCAATCTCAGTTCCTTTCACCAAGCTCGGAACAAGTGTGTGTCTACCCTCAGGAGTGCCAGGAAGCACGATCTCTGCGTTCTCAAGAATGAACTCTCAAACCTGTCTCCTTCCTCCAAATCCTGGTGGCATCTGTTCAAATCTGTTTCTGGTGTTTGTTCCTCCTCCATCCCCTCCCTTACCTCAAACAGCTATACAGCTGACACCACACGTGACAAAGCCGAATGCCTCAACTCTGTGTTTGCCTCAAAATCTTGTGTCCCGAACCCATCTCTCTCTCTGTACCCACCTTTCCCAGTCGAACCCAGCTGCTTCTGGACTCTGTATCCTTCTCTCCTGACAAGGTGGAGAAGTTATTGTCAAACCTCGACTCTGATTCTGCAACTGGACCAGACGGCATCAGCCCACGGGTCCAAAAATCCTGCTATGCCGCTCTATCTCACCCTCTCTCTGTTCTCTTCACCCTCTCTTTTGCTCAAGGTCATCTGCGAGCAGCTTGGAAATCAGCAAACATTACCGCTTTACACAAAAAAGGTGCAAAAACAGATCCTTGCAACTACAGACCAACCAGCCTGCTCCCAGTTGTCAGCAAAGTCGTGGAATCCATCATCGCTTCGGATATCAAATCCTCCCTCTTCTCCAATGGCTTGATCTCCGATCATCAATTTGGATTCAGACCAGGTCATTCTGCTTTGGACATGCTGCTTCTGCTGTCTCAACAATGGATGGAGGTCCTCAATTCCAAACAATAAATCAGAGCTGTCTCCCTTGACATATCACGTGCCTTCGATACGGTCTGTCTGGCGCCCTGCTCTGCTCACCAAACTCTCCTTCTATGGTATCCATGGAAATCTCCATGCATGGCTTGCGGACTTCCTCTCTGGTCGAAGTCAACGTGTGGCCCTGAATGGATTTTCTCATCTCCCCCTTTCTGTTCAGGCTGGAGTTCCCCCAAGGCAGTGTTCTGGGCCCTGTGCTTTTTCTCGTCTTCATCAAGGATCCTTCTGACTCTCTGGAAAATCCTCTCTATCTCTTTGCTGATGACTCCACTCTCTGCCGCTCCATTCCTCATCCCTCAGATCAGCAGTCTGCAGCCTCCTCACTCTCTGCAGACCTGGACAAAATCACAAACTGGTCAAACAAGTGGAACATGTCTTGCAATCCTGACAAATCTCACACTCTTACGATGTCTCTCCGAAAAGACCGACTGGACAACCCTCCCATCTACTTTCAGAACAATCCTCTCCATGAAGTTCTTTCACTCAAGCTTTTGGGTCTCACTATCTTCCATGATCTTTCCTGGGAAAACCACATTTCCAAGCTGGCCTCCAAAGCCAGTCGCCAACTGGGCATCCACCGTCGTGCGAAGTCCTTCCTTGGCACACCTGAGCTCCTCACCACATACAAGGCTTTCATCCACAGCTCAATGGAATACTGTTCTCCCCTCTGGGCCGGTGCTCCTGCCTCAAACCTAGCTCGGTTTCACGCTGTTAAAACCAAAGCTTTCAGAATCATTGGAATCTCCCACGATGAAGCTAACTCCGAGGGCCTTTCACTCACTCACCGCAGGCAGGTTGGTGGTTTTTCTGTCTTCTACCGACTCCTCTCTGGCCTTGCACCCCCAGCTCTCTCTGTGCTCTGTCCCCCAAATATTCCTACAGGTCACACAAGATCTGCCAGCAACCCTCTTGTGGTTGAACTGCCAAAATCAAGACGCTCTGCTCACCTTCACTCTTTCATTCCTCTTTTCTCCCGCCTCTAGAACAAACTCCCTCACTCTCTTCAATCCCACTCCTCCCTCCAGGTCTTTAAAACAGCTGTTCATCACCATCTTTTATCTTTCCCCATCCAAAAGCTTGATCTTTTCTACCCCCGTTAATTCACCCCAGATCCACTTTTTTGAAATACCAACTTCCTTCCAGGAAGTCCTAGCCGTGTCCATGTGTTTTCTACCTCTTCCACCCCCCCCCCCCTCCCCTTCCCATCCTCCCTCCCCTTCCCATCCTCCTTCCCCCCCAAGCCCTCTCCCTCCCACAGATCTCCCAATGTCCCTGCTCTCAAATGTTGTGTTTGTGTGCTACCCCTCTCTCCCCATCTCGTCCACCGCTCCCCTTATTATATGTTTTATGTGTCTGTTTGATTTTTTTTTGTGTGATTAAGGTTAGTTCTTTCACGAGCGTCGATCTTGTATGCAAAAAAAACCAAAAGAAAACCAGACAAACAGACCCGAATGTCAATGTTCTCTCTTCTGGTGAGAGTTATAATAATATTAATGGACAAATATTAACTTTCAAACAAAAACGAAAATTAATCCTCCACCTATAATAACAAACAACAGAGTATATTTATATTTAAAATAATGACTTCATCATGTGTACGTACGTATGTGCATTTTGAAAAACCTGTCTTATACTATCATTGATTTAAAAAAACGAAAGACTTGGACTTTTGCACATTTTTAAAGGTCATCCCCTGCATTTGGCATGAATTATCTGTCACAGAACGTTTGTAAAAACTTCAGAGAAAAGTGGATATTTGTAAACACCATAAGGGTGAGTAATATTGAATAAACTTTTCCTACAGGTTCTTGTCATTTTACAGTTTGAACCTCGCTCTGTCTGCCTCTCTACTCCTCGTCAAATAACTTTTTCACAAAACTATACCTGTGGCATGGCAACCAGGAAAAAAAATAACATTGAAAGCTTGTAACTGTTGCTGCGTTCTTGCCAAAGGAAGTAATGCTGAAATCTATCTATCTGGGTTCTTTCCAACATCTTTCTCGGGCTAGTAGTTGTGCTCGGAGCTCGGGTTAGGGCTAGGAGTTAGGGCTAGAAGTTAGGGCGAGGAGTTAGGGCTAGGAGTTCGGGCTAAGCGTTAGGGCTCGGGAGTTAGGGCTAGGAGTTAGGGATCTTTGTTTCTTTCACATTTCTTTCTACTTTTTCACCTTTCTCCTTGTTCATTCTAATTCTTGCTTGTTCTTTCTTTTTCTCTTTCTTCATCTATCTGTCCAATGAGAAGTGAATTCCTGCAGAGATTTTTCTGTTAGGTTCACTTGGCTGCGCCTGGATGGATTTGAGGGTTGTGGAGTGGGGTAGTGGCTGAAACCCGAATCCTATCCAGGTTCCTCCTGATGACTCCATCTTTGCTCTTTGCTTATTCGGGTTCCTTCGGATGACTCCAATGTAGTATTTGGTTTTTCATTTCATTGAATTGGCAAAAATTAATTTATACATATATATATATGCTAGCTGAAAGCACCCGGTGTTGCCTGGGTTATTTTTGAATGAATTTACTACTATAATTCAGCTTTTACTCGCGGCCGTAGAAGATTGACTACTATAATTCAGCTCAGCTTTTAATTGGGAAATGGGCCCAGCTCGGCCTACGCGGCCCCGACCGGCCTCGCCACCTAGCCTATAACCTTCCCGGGCGGGGCCCATCCCGACATTTTTTCATTTTTTTTTTTTTTTTTTTTTTTGTATACTGAATCGAGGCTCGTGAAAGAGCTAACATTTACTTCACAAACAAATCAACCAGACAAACAAAATATATAAAAAGAGGGAGCGGAAGACAAGATGGGGAGAGAAGGGGAAGCACACAAACACAACATTTGAGAGCAGGGAGATGTGTGGAAGGGAGAGGGCTTGGGGGGAGGAGGCGTGGGAAGGGGGGGGAGGGAGAAGTATAAAACACAAGGACACCAAAGACTTCCAGGACAGAAGTTGGTATTTCAAAAAAGTGGAATTGGGCTGAAATTAGCAGGGGTAGAAAAGATCAAGGTTTGGATGGGGGAAGATAAGAGATGGTGGTGAACAGCTGTTTTCAAGACCTGGAGGGTGGAGTGGGATTGAAGAGAGTGAGGGAGTTTGTTCCAGAGACGGGATAAAAGAGGAATGAAGGAGTGAAGGTGAGCAGAGAGTCTTGATTTTGGCAGTTTGACCATAAGAGGGTTGCAGGCAGATCTTGTGCGACCTGTAGGAATATTTGCGGGACAGAGCCCAGAGAGAGCTGGGGGGGCAAGGCCAGAGAGGAGTCGGTAGAAGACGGAAAGACCACCAACCTGCCTGCAGTGAGTGAGTGAGAGGCCCTTGGAGTTATCTTCATCGCGGGAGATTCCAATGATTCTGAACGCTTTGGTTTCAACAGCGTGAAGACGAGCTAGGTGTGAGGCAGGAGCACCAGCCCAGAGGGGAGAGCAGTATTCCATTGATTTGCGGATGAAAGCCTTGTATGTGGTGAGGAGCTCAGGTGTGCCAAGGAAGGACTTCGCACGACGGAGGATGCCCAGTCGGCGACTGGCTTTGGAGGCCAGATTTGAAATGTGGTTTTCCCAGGAAAGATCATGGCAGATAGTGAGACCCAAAAGCTTGAGTGACATAACTTCTTGGAGAGGATTATTCAGAAAGTGGATGGGAGGGTTGTCCAGTCGGTCTTTTCGGAGAGACATCGTAAGAGTGTGGGATTTGTCAGGATTGAAAGACATGTTCCACTTGTTTGCCCAGTCTGTGATTTTGTCCAGGTCTGCAGAGAGCGAGGAGGCTGCAGACTGCCGATCTGAGGGATGAAGAATGGAGCGACAGAGAGTAGAGTCATCAGCAAAGAGATACAGAGGATTTTCAAGAGAGTCAGAGAGATCATTGATGAAGACCAGAAAAAGCACAGGGCCCAGAACACTGCCTTGTGGAACTCCAGCCTGAACAGGAAGAGGAGATGAGAGAAACCCATTCAGGGCCACACGTTGACTACGACTAGAGAGTAAGTCCGCCAGCCATGCATGGAGATTTCCATGGATACCAAAAGACGAGAGTTTGGTGAGCCCAAATATTCCTACAGGTCGCACAAGATCTGCCTGCAACCCTCTTATGGTTAAACTGCCAAAATCAAGACTCTCTGCTCACCTTCACTCCTTCATTCCTCTTTTCTCCCGCCTCTGGAACAAACTCCCTCACTCTCTTCAATCCCACTCCTCCCTCCAGGTCTTTAAAACGGCTGTTCACCACCATCTCTTATCTTCCCCAATCCAAAACCTTGATCTTTTCTACCCCCGCTAATTTCACCCCACATCCACTTTTTTGAGGTGACTTTTGACTTCTTTCCTGGAAGTCCTTGGTGTCCTTGTGTTTTATACCTATCCTGCCTCCCCCAGGCCCTCTCCCTCCCACACATCTCCCGATGTCCCTGGTCTCAAATGTTGTGTTTGTGTGCTTCCTCCCCTTCTCTCCCCATCTTGTCGACCGCTCCCCTTTTTATATACTTTGTTTGCTTGTTTGTTTGATTTGTTTGTTTGATAAATGTTAGCTCTTTCACGAGCCTCGACTCTGTATACAAAAAGAAAAAGAAAAAAAAAAAAATATATATATATATATATATATATATATTTGTGCAGGCTTTAATCAGGTGATTCCTCGTTCAGCGCTAGAATCGATCACCTTATTACCTTCGCAAAAGCGGAAGGTTATGTTTTGATCGCTGTGTATTTATTTGTATGTCTGTGTGTGTGTATGTTAATCGCATAACTCAAAAAGTATTCAACCGAATTGCATGAAATTTGGTGGGATGATTGGTTATTATACGGGACACATTTGATTAGATTTTGGGAAACAGATTTGCTCAAATTCTGACTATTTTTAACTCGATCGTATTTCACTCAAAGTTATGAGCGACTGAAGAAGAAGATGTCCATCCAGGACGTCATCACTATAACGCGATCTCCCGCGATCATTTCAACCTCAAAAAAAATTATAATTGCAGATTTGACAATAGATGAGGCATATTAACAAACGAATGAAACAGATTTGCTCAAATTCTGACTATTTTTAACTCGATCGTATTTCACTCAAAGTTATGCGCGACTGAAGAAGAAGATGTCCATCCAGGACGTCATCACTATAACGCAATCTCCCGCGATCATTTCAACCTCAAAAAAAATTATAATTGCAGATTTGTCAAGAGATGAGGCATATTAACAAACGAATGAAACAGATTTGCTCAAATTCTGACTATTTTTAACTCGATCGTATTTCACTCAAAGTTATGAGCGACTGAAGAAGAGGATGTCCATCCAAGACGTCATCACTATAACGCGATCTCCCGCAATCATTTCAACCTCAAATGAAATTCAAATTGCAGATTTGTCAATCGGGGAGGCATATTAACAGACGAATGAAACAGATTTGCTCAAATTCTGATTTTTAAAAATCGATCGCATTTCACATAAAGTTTCACATCGCATACACTCCCATGCCAAGTACAGAACAGTAGCTGCGGCGAAGGTATGCGCTCTACCGAGTGCCCGGATTCTAGTTCAACATTGTGGCAGTACAACTATCGGGGACGCCTCTTCGTGGTGGTTGTACCCCCCAACACAAGTCTGGGGCCAAACCTTCCCCATTCTTCCCTGCTGCCTGGATTCATCAGGGCAGCGTGGGTCACGGTCAGAGTCCCGATAGGTCCCCACGGACTAGCCCTTTCACTCTTCTCTCTCTCTCTCTCTCTCTCTCTCTCTCTCTCACTCTCACTCTCACTCCCTCTCTCTCTCACTCTCTCTCTTTCACTCTCTTTTGCTCTCTCTCTCTCTCTCTCGCCCCCTGCCGGCTGTTACGATGTGGGTGTGGCGTCATGGCGGCAGTGTGCGCTGAGCTGTGAGTACTGTGCTGTGTTGGCGTCTTTCTTATCCCCATTTCACTCCCTTTGTCTTGTACGTGTTTGTGGAGTTTTCCCCGTGTTTTCCTCTCTTTGTCGAGACAACAGAGAGAGAGAGAGAGAGAGCAGCTATTTGGAGGCATTGGCGGTAGGCCTTTCCCCGTTCTGGGCGTTAGTTATCGCGATAAAATTTTGGTTTCGTTTTTTTCTCTTTGTCGTTAATCCGGCATCTTGCCGGAGTATAGACGTTCCACTTTAAATCATATTTATTTTCTTTCGTTTAGTTTAATTATTACTACCTTTTCCTTTTTTCTTTTTAATCTCCGCAACCCGAGTTGTTTGGGTAAAACGGAGTTCTTTTGTTTTAGTCATGGCGACGACTCGTTCGCAGCAAGACGCTGCGTTCGAATCGTTAACCCGCAAACATGCTCTGGTTTGTGTCCCTCCTGAAGGGATTCCGACCGAAGAGATCGTCTTGGCATTTGGAGAAGTTATCGGAATCGAACATGTACATGCTGCATCACGTATGAACCAGAAGGTTGTGGTCTTCGTTGCGGATGAGCATCTAGTTCACGATGTCGTGAGTTCTGGGTTAACCACAGAGAGTCGTCACTTTGTTATGGCCTCCCCGATGGATGTCCCTGCAATGAAAATAATCGTTTCAAATTGTCCTCCTTTCATGTCCAATGAAAAACTCGTGTCTGTTTTGTCTCGATATGGTACAATTGTTTCGAGAATCTCGATGATCCCCCTCGGGTGCCGCCATGAAAAAGCGAAGCACGTGATGAGCTTTCGACGGCAGTTTCACATGGTTCTTCCAGACCGTGGGGATGATACGGGTTTAAAGATTTCATTTAAGATTAAAATTGATGACCGTGATTATCAAATATATGCTTCATCAGCGACCTTAACATGTTTTCTTTGTGGGGCGTTTGGGCATTTAAAGAGATTTTGTCCGAAAGCTGCTTGTTCAACGTGTGGGGAATCAGGCCACGTTGATCAAGATTGTAAAACGGTTAACAACCCACTACCTCGTGTGGTGGAGGAGGTGACACCCAGTGTCTCAAATGTTTCCGCTGACACTGTGTCCTTACAGAGTGAGGAAGGTTTTGTGACTGTGGCAAAAAAACGTAGAGCCTCCGCTCCTCGTGGCCCCACTAGTGCCCCCAAAGTAGTTGTACTGGATACGAGTGGTGCAGTCGCTGAGGAACCTCAAGGTAGTGAGAAAAAAGATGGATTACCTTCCAATGATGGAATTTTAATCCAAAGTGCACATGGTGGTACGGTTCCATCAAATAGTTGTACAAATGAAGGGTCTATTATTGTTGATGAGACGTTGGTTGAATGTCAGGAGATATCACCATCATCATCATCATCATCATCATCATCATCATCATCATCACCACTACCTGAGCCTCAACAAAATAGTGCGTCAATCCTTCCCATTGTTCCCACTGCAACAAATCATCAGAATACAGTTTGTGTGGCTCCGACAGAGGTGCCCGTAGTTGTACAAGATGGTGGTGTAACAGCCCCATCTCATGTCGAAGTAGACCTCCCCAGACTCCCTCCAGACCCAAGACCGGTCTATAAACGAGTTGGTAAAGGTCCAAACTGAAATTTACGAACCTGGTGGAATGCTATCTGGGCTGTCTGCTTCAGATGATGACATGGAGGTGACTGAGCCGTCACAGTTGTCATCTGAGCAGTTACAAATACCCCCCAAGGTTATTGTGACCTTTCTAAACGAGACATTTAGGCAGCGAAATGTCATGATTCAAAAACATTTTCCTGACTTTCCTTCCTTCATGCAGACTGCAAAGTGTATAGTTAGAAATTCTAAAGATTTTGAAGTAACAAAAGCACAAATTCATCGACTGAGGAAATTCATTACAAAAGCAAGGTTGGAACTGTCTCAACAGCAGCTAAACCCCCCTTGATAAGGCATGAAGAGGAAGGAAGTGCTGTTTGACACCTTAAACATGAATGGCGGTGGTGCTAACCATTTACATCAGCTCCAAGTTAAAAACCTTTTGTTTCAGAAACATATCGATATATGTTTATTGCAGGAAACACACATAACAGAGACTTCACAGCCTGACTGGCTTCGCCTTAATACTGGGCAGTGCTTCTTTAGCAATCTGTCTTCTGTTTCTGTGGGAATTGCTTTCTTGCTTCGTCCGGGGTTTGTTCCTGACTCTTGTAATTGTAATGAAATAGTTATAGGACACTTAGCATCCTTAGAGGTGGTCTATCAAGGATTTCACCTTACCCTACTCAATGTATATGCTCCGAGTAGCAGCTTAGCTCATAAAGATTTTTTCACACGTCTGGCCAATTACCTCACACAGTAGCCTTTGATCATTGTATCTGTATTGGAGGAGATTTCAATTGCACCTTTGAACCTAGTTTAGATAGAAATACACCAGAACCACATCCAGAATCTCATAAAGATTTATTGAATTGTTTTTCATCACTTGATCTACTTGACGCATGACGTATACAGCACCCTACAACATCTCAGTACATATGGTGCCGTTGTGCTAGTGGGTTAATAACACTTGCAAGGCTTGATAGATGGTATATTAATTAAATCCACTTTTAGAAACGTACTCATGTCTTGTAATCATTTCCCTTCTACTTTCTCTGATTACCACCTGGTTGTACTTGGTCTATCCTTTTCTCAGTCAATTCGTAAAAGTGCGTATTGGACTTTCAATACCAGCTGGTTGGAGGATTGCTGTTTTAAGAATGCTTTTCGTAGTTTTTGGGAAACACTCATCCAAAGAAAACCTTGTTACTCTTCTGTTCAGTTATGGTGCGATAACGTGAAAGCCCAAATTCGCGTTTTTGTCAATATTTTAAGTCCTTTTCCACAAGCAAGAGTAAGATTGCTGTTTCGCTCTTAGAAACTGAAATTTTACACTTGGAGGAAGACTTGGCTAAGTCTCAAAATGGCAGGAAACTTCAGTTATTATTGGAGAAAAAAGCTTATTGAAGAGAACTGATTCATGAAAAAGTAATGGGGATGTCAGTTAGACTCAGAATCCAAAATGTGAAGTTCTCTGACACCCCAAACAAAAGTTTTTTCCAGTTAGAAGGGGGTAAGAAGTCCCAAAGGCAAATGTTTTCCTTGTTAGATGCTAAGGGGAATATTACACAAAATTAAAGTGATGTTAAGATGCTTGTGAAAAGGATTTTTCTGGCTTATTTGCGGAGAAAGCTGTGTGTAAAGATATGGTTGATGATATGACGAATTATCTGCCTTCGTTGAGTTGTGACCAGTGTCAAGGTCTTGAAGAGCCGTTTACTATGGAGGAGCTAAGCATAGCTCTGCGTAGCTTTGAACACAGAAAAGCCCCTGGGATCGATGGCCTTCCAGTGGAATTTTTTGCAGCGTTTTGGGACATTTTAGGTCCAGAAGTACTGCTGGTGCTACAAGAAAGCTTATGCGCTGGCATACTACCCCTCAGCTGTAGAAGAGCAGTTGTATGCCTACTCCCAAAAGGTGGTGATCTCCGTCGGATAGAGAACTGGCGCCCCATCTCATTACTGTGCTCTGACTACAAACTTTTTTCCAAATTGTTGGCCAATCGGCTAAAGGTTGTCATTGGCAATGTTGTCCATCCTGATCAGTTACAGCATTCCGGGAAGATCAATCTCTGATAATGTCTTTTTAATTAGAGACTTGATTGACTGTGGCCTTAAGGAGGAAGAGGGGCTTGGGTTGATTTTCCTAGACATTGAAAAGGCTTTTGATAGCATTGACCACACTTACATGTTCCATGTTCTGCAAAAGTTTGGTTTTGGTGAAAAGTTTATAGGCTTTGTGAAATTGTTATACCACAACATATTTAGTTTGTGCAAAGTAAATAATCGTCTTTGTTCACCCATTCAGGTTCAGAGGGGTGTTCGGCAAGGCTGTCCTTTGTCAGGGTTGCTGTTTAGCCTTTCTCTTGAGCCACTACTCATAAGTCTGAGAGCCTCTCTTTCCGGCTTTGTGCCTTCTGCAGAAGAGAACCACATCATGATTTCAGCATATGCTGATGATGTCTGTGTAATCTTTAAGAATGATAAAGACCTAACCATTCTTGTTGAGTCCTTACACAGGTTTTACCTTGCTTCACGTTTGCGGTGCAATTGGCAAAAGAGCAAAGCTCCGTGGGTGTCCTCAGCTCACGGTACATCCGGTAGGCTTCCCGTCACCACCCCCCCCCCCCCCTCCCCCTCAGTCTCTTCCAAAAGACATAAGCTGGACAAGAGAATGGGTTAAATACCTAGGTGTTTATCTTGGACCCAATCAGTACTCCCATATTAACTGGGAAGGAGTGGTGGAACAGGCAACCAAGCGGCTCAACAGGTTTTCCACAAATGTCCTTTAGAGGCCGAATACTGATTATTAACACCTTGGTCACCTCTGTCCTGAGGCATAAATTTACTTGTTTGCAGCCACCAGAAGGCTTGCTTAAAGCTATTCAACAGGCACTGGTAAATTTCTTTTTGGGAGGTTACCACTGGTTGCGGATGGACGTACTTTGCCGCCCGGTGTCTCTTGGTGGCCAAGGGCTCATTGACCTAAAGTGTCGGCTGATGGCGTTTCGGCTGAAGTCAATACAACGTCTGCTCAATGATGAAAAACTGCCCTGGCGCCCTGTGGCACAACGAATACTGAGGCAAGCTGGAATGCTCGGCTACGGCCTTGAGACTTTTTTGATCGAATCCCAAAAAGTTGATGTGTCCCACCTTCCTCTGTTCTACCAGAGCTTGTTGAATGCTTGGCAAGCCGTAGTGGTAAGCCGCCAAAAGGAGTCCTATGAGGTTAAAATGTTTGCGGGAGAACCTCTATTCCTCAACCCACTCTTTGCCCAGGTTCCCAAGAGCCGTTGTTTTGCCCAAAATTTCATTTCAGGTGGCATCAGAAATGTCTGGCATCTTCGTGACTCAGCAAATTGTGGTTGGAGGTCTGCCAAGGAAGTTGCTGAGATTACTGGTACCAGATCAATGAGAGCTGCAGGTCAGGTACTTGTAGAAGTCATTCGTACATCCTTTAGACTTGGGTTGCAGTGGAGTACTGGGGTTAAATGGGCATCCCATAATCCTTCGCTTCCTAACTTACTTGTTGCTTTCACGGGTTCTACTTTTTCCCCAGTCAGTACTGGCTCTTGTTTATTTAGTAGTCTTGAGAGTAAATCTATTTACCAGTTCTGTCTTTCTTTGATTAATGTAAACACCTCTACAGCAGGAGTTATGAGATGGAAAGCTCTTTTACCTAATGGCCCCCCTTCTGAACCTAAATGGAAATCAATGTATGGTACATCCGTATCAAAAAGGTCGGGTGATTTACAATGGAGACTGGCTCACGGGGTATTGCCAACAAACACTTTTGTAAACCGTTTGGATGCCATGGTATTGGTGATCTGTCCCTTTTGTAATAATATTGAAGATTTGTTTCATGGGTATGTTGATTGCATACGATTGTGTCCTCTTTTTCTTTTACTGAACAATGTGTTTGGTCAAGTTAATGTTCCTTTTTCTCTCCGGTTGTTTATTTTTGGCCTTGGGGTCACTTCAGCAAAAGAAAAATTGTTAATGTTTCTGAATTATTTATTGTCAGAGGCTAAACTGGCCATCTATTTGTCGCGAAAAGCGAAAATTAAGGGCAAGCCACCCGAGCAATGTAATGTGATCCTGCACTTCCAATCCCTGGTCACAACTCGGTTAAAACTGGAATTTAAGTATTATAGTAGAAATGCAAACATGAAGGATTTTGTTGAGACATGGTGTGTGGGGAAAATATGCGGGGTAAAGGGAAATGTATTAGAGATTTACATGTAGGTGTTTCCTTGTCCTTGCAATCTCTTGTTTTGGAATGTAGTACATTTACATTGATCGTTTCTCCTTTTATTTGACTTTCTATGACTTTGGTTGTATTCCCTTGAAAACTGTTTTTTGGTTTATTCTTGTTGACGCTTGTTTTTGTAGTTTTATAATAAAAGGACTTAAAAGTCAAAGTCTGTCTGTCTCTCTCTCTCTCTCTCTCTCTCTTTCTCTTTCTCTTTCTCTTTCCCTTTCTCTCTGTCTTTCTCTCTGTCTTTCTCTCTGTCTTTCTCTCTGTCTTTCTCTCTGTCTTTCTCTCTGTCTTTCTCTCTGTCTTTCTCTCTGTCTTTCTCTCTGTCTTTCTCTCTGTAAACACCTATACGGCAGTGTAAACACCTGTCTGTCTTTCGCCCTCTCCATCTCTCTCTAACTCTGACATAGCCCTAACTTTGTGAAGGCAAGGGTACACCATCCTGGATGTGGGGGATCTCTGGGTCGCTCCTGGGAGATCGATCGGCCATCTCCGTGCTGCGGGCTTGTTCGAGAGAACTCTCTGGGGCTATACAACAACAACAGCAGCAATAATAACAACAACAACTTTGTGGCAGTTATCATAGTGGAGTCGTCACATTTGGAATTTCTGGTAGTTACGGCAAGAATCTTCTACCTGTAATAAAAAGACAAACAGCAAGAGAAGGAACACAGCATATTCTCATTGCAAGTAAAACGAGAAGCTACAACACCAGCCACATACATATTCCTGTTAAAAGGAAAACGTATTTCACGATGAAGCAAAACGTGGCCATGCAAACCGGTCAGATCAGAGCATCCACCGCCACACTGCTTAATGCAAACCTCCCTTGGCTGTCTTTCCCACCACGTTGAGTCCACAATGCCTTCCAGGTGCACGTCTGCGTGACACCTGGCACCCCTTCGTATAGCTTCGACTGACGCCTCCACTGGAGGGCCCTACCCTGCTTTACATCCTCTTCTTCTTTATGCACTCTTTTTTTTCTTTGGGCTTCTGCAAAGGAAAACTAAAGCCATACATCCCTAGCAGTAACAGCCTCCTTCCCAACCAACTCCAAAAACCTTCACACAACCCTACAGTGTTAACGTACAAGTTAGAGGGCTTTTAAGTTTAGTTATGGAGATTAACTTGACTAAAGTTACCTTTTCATAGGTATTATTTTAGAATGGTTAAAGCCTTAATGTCCTCCCATGTTGCCCTGAGGGCATTTGGTGTTTACCACAATGAGTGGGCTGATGTCACATTCAGAGCACATTTTTCCCTACCTGAAGATAATTTATGATAATTTTTTAAGAGCTATCTGGGTTAATATTGATAATCTGAGAGTGGCATTGTAATTCACCTGAGAATAGAGATCAGTTTCCAGAAGCTTAAAATTTAAATCCTTCCACTCTGAAGATGCACGTCTGCAGCAGACGGCCGCTGTAATCTGAATTTGTCCAACTTGAACACAATCTCTGGGATGCCAGTGATCTTGGTGATCTTTTGGGTCTTCATGTTATTTTGGGTCTTTGGAGTCTTTAAGGGTGTTTAGGGTATTTTGGGTCTTCGGGGTATTTTGGGTCTTCAAGGTCTCTTGGGTCCTTGGAGATTTTGGATTATCGGGGTCTTTTGGGTCCTCTGGGTTTTTGGGGTCTTTAAGGGTCTTTTGAGTCTTTGGGGTTTTAAAAAGTTATTTTGGGGCTTCAGGGTCTTTTGGATCTTCAGGATATTTTGGGTCCTTGGGTTTCTTTTGGGTCTTTGTGATCGTTAGAATCTTTGTAATCTTAAAGGGTCTCAGGGTTCTTAAGGGTCTTATGTAATTAATATACATAGATTTTGTGCGAACAAACAGACAACGAAATTGACCCAAATGCACCACCCTCCCCTCTGGCGAGGGTAACTAGAAAGTCGTTCTGGAAAATAAGATTTTTGAAGGTTTTCATTTTCAATCCAAATATGGCTGCCGAACCACGTGACTGATGACATCATTAATGGAATTCTCGAATACAATTTTTGTGTAAATCATGCTCAATAAATTTCAAACTGATCGGATCAAGCGTTCTACTTGTTTAATTATGACTTCATAATGATGGCACCAATGTAATCATCATGAAAATATGTTGTTCTCCATGGGGGGTACTTGACAATGAGCAATTTTTCTTTTTTTTTTACATGTAGCGGTTTTGAAGATATCGTGGTGCAAAGTTTTTCGCTTTTTACAAGATGGCGCCCATACCACGTGACTTATGATGGCATAATTATCATTAAAATTATGTCTCTATTGCTGTTTAACACTAAACAGTCGCTACTGCTGTTTAATACTAAACAGTCGCTACTGCTGTTTAACACCAAACAGTCACTACTGCTGTTTAATACTAAACAGTCGCTACTGCTGTTTAACAGTAAACAGTCGCTATTGCTGTTTAACAGTAAACAGTCGTGACTGCTGTTTAACAGTAAACATTCGCTACTGCTGTTTAACAGTAAACAGTCGCTACTGCTGTTTAACACCAAATAGTCGCTACTGCTGTTTAACAGTAAACAGTCGCTATTGCTGTTTTACGCTAAACAGTCGCTATTTCTGTTTAACGCTAAACAGTCGCTATTGCTGTTTAATGCTAAGCAGTCACTACTGCTGTTTAACACTAAACAGTCGCTACTGCTGTTTAACACCAAACAGTCGCTACTGCTGTTTAACAGTAAACAGTCGCTACTGCTGTTTACAGTAAACAGTCGCCACTACTGTTTAACACTAAACAGTCACGATTGCTGTTTAACACGAAACAGTCGCTACTGCTGTTTACCACAAAACAGTCGCTACTGCTGTTTAACACTAAACAGTCGCGACTGCTGTTTAACACTAAACAGTCGCTACTGCTGTTTAACACTAAACAGTCGCTACTTCTGTTCAACACGAAACAGTCGCTACTGCTGTTTAACGCTAAACAGTCAATACTGCTGTTTAACACGAAACAGTCGCGACCTCTGTTTAACACTAAACAGTCCCTACTTCTGTTTAACACTAAACAGTCGCTACTGCTGTTTAACACAAAGTAGTCGCTTCTGCTGTTTAACACTAAACAGTCGCTACTGCTGTTTAACACAAAACAGTCGCTACTGCTGTTTAACACGAAACAGTCGTTATTGCTGTTTAACGCTAAACAGTCGCTACTGCTGTTTAATGTTAAACAGTCGCGACTGCTGTTTAACACGAAACAGTCGCTACTGCTGTTTAACACTAAACAGTCGCTACTGCTGTTTAACACTAAACAGTCGCTACTGCTGTTTAACACTAAACAGTCGCTACTGCTGTTTAACACGAAACAGTCGTTATTGCTGTTTAACGCTAAACAGTCGCTATTGCTGTTTAATGTTAAACAGTCGCGACTGCTGTTTAACACGAAACAGTCGCTATTGCTGTTTAACGCAAAACAGTCGCTATTGCTGTTTAACGCTAAACAGTCGCTATTGCTGTTTAACGCCAAACAGTCACCATTGCTGTTTAACACTAAACATTCGCTACTGCTGTTTAACGTGAAACAGTCGCTACTGCTGTTCAACAGTAAACAGTCGCTATTGCTGTTTAACAGTAAACAGTCGCTATTGCTGTTTAACAGTAAACAGTCGCTATTGCTGTTTAACACAAAACAGTCGCAACTGCTGTTTAACACTAAACAGTCATGACTGCTGTTTAACATGAAACAGTCACTACTGCTGTTTAACACAAAACAGTCGCTACTGCTGTTTAACACAAAACAGTCGCTACTGCTGTTTAACACGAAAGAGTCGCTACTGCTGTTTTACACAAAACAGTCGCTACTGGTGTTTAACAGTAAACAGTCGCTACTACTGTTTAACAGTAAACAGTCGCCACTGCTGTTTAACGCTAAACAGTCGCTATTGCTGTTTAACGCTAAACAGTCACTATTGCTCTTTAATGCTAAACAGTCGCTATTGCTGTTTAACGCTAAACAGTCGCTATTGCTGTTTAACGCTAAACAGTCGCTCTTGCTGTTTAATGCTAAACAGTCGCTACTGCTGTTTAACACAAAACAGTCACTACTGCTGTTTAACACTAAACAGATGCTACTGCTGTTTAACACTAAACAGTCGCAACTGCTGTTTAACGCTAAACAGTCGCTGCTGCTGTTTAACACTAAACAGTCGCTGCTGCTGTTTAACACTAAACAGTCGCTACTGCTGTTTAACACTAAACAGTCACCACTGCTGTTTAACCAAAACAGTTGCTACTGCTGTTTAACAGTAAACAGTCACTACTGCTGTTTAACGCTAAACAGTCGCTATTGCTGTTTAACGCTAAACAATCGCTTTTGCTGTTTAATGCTAACAGTCACTATTGCTGTTTAATGCTAAACAGTCGCTACTGCTGTTTAACACCAAACAGTCACGACTGCTGTTTAACACGAAACAGTCGCTACTGCTGTTTAACGCTAAATAGTCGCGACTGCCATTTAACACTAAACAGTCGCTACTGCCGATTAACGCTAAACAGTCGCTGCTGCTGATTAACACAAAACAATCGCTTCTGCTGTTTAACAGTAAACACTCGCTACTGCTGTTTAACACTAAACAGTCGCTACTGCTGTTTAACACGAAACAGTCGCTACTGCTGTTTAACACTAAACAGTCGCTACTGCTTTTTAACACAAAACAGTCGCCACTGCTGTTTAACAGTAAACACTCGCTACTGCTGTTTAACACTAAACAGTCGCTACTGCTGTTTAACACGAAACAGTCGCTACTGCTGTTTAACAGTAAACAGCCGGTATTGCTGTTTAACACTAAACAGTCGCTACTGCTGTTTAACACTAAACAGTCGCCACTGCTGTTTAACACAAAACAGTCACTACTGCTGTTTAACAATAAACCGTTGCTACTGCTGTTTAACAGTGAACACTCGTTACTGCTGTTTAACACTAAACAGTCGCTGCTGCTGTTTAACACTAAACAGTTGCTATTTCTGTTTAATGCTAAACAGTCACTACTGCTGTTTAACACTAAACAGTCACTACTGCTGTTTAATACTAAACAGTCACTACTGCTGTTTAACAGTAAACAGTCGCTATTCCTGTTTAACAGTAAACAGTCGCTACTGCTGTTTAACAGTAAACAGTCGCTACTGCTGTTTAACAGTAAACAGTCGCTACTGCTGTTTAACAGTAAACAGTCGCTACTGCTGTTTAAGAGTAAACAGTCGCTACTGCTGTTTAACAGTAAACAATCGCTACTGCTGTTTAACACTAAACAGTCGCTACTGCTGTTTAACACTAAACAGTCGCGACTGCTGTTTAACGCGAAACAGTCGCTATTGCTGTTTAACGCTAAACAGTCGCTATTGCTGTTTAACGCTAAACAGTCGCTATTGCTGTTTAATGCTAAACAGTCGCTATTGCTGTTTAACGCTAAACAGTCGCTATTGCTGTTTAACGCTAAACAGTCGCTACTGCTGTTTAACAGTAAACAGTCGCTACGACTGTTTAACAGTAAACAGTCGCTACTGCTGTTTAACAGTAAACAGTCACTATTGCTGTTTAACACTAAACAGTCGCTACTGCTGTTTACCACAAAACAGTCGCTACTGCTGTTTAACACTAAACAGTCGCGACTGCTGTTTAACACTAAACAGTCGCTACTGCTGTTTAACACTAAACAGTCGCTACTGCTGTTTAACACTAAACTGTCGCTACTGCTGTTTAACACGAAACAGTCGCTACTGCTGTTTAACGCTAAACAGTCAATACTGCTGTTTAACACGAAACAGTCGCGACTGCTGTTTAACACTAAACAGTCCCTACTTCTGTTTAACACTAAACAGTCGCTACTGCTGTTTAACACTAAACAGTCGCTACTGCTGTTTAACACAAAGTAGTCGCTTCTGCTGTTCAACACGAAATAGTCGGTTCTGCTGTTTAACACGAAACAGTCGCTACTGCTGTTTAACACGAGACAGTCGCTACTGCTGTTTAACACGAAACAGTCGTTATTGCTGTTTAACGCTAAACAGTCGCTATTGCTGTTTAATGTTAAACAGTCGCGACTGCTGTTTAACACGAAACAGTCATTATTGCTGTTTAATGCTAAACAGTCGCTATTGCTGTTTAATGTTAAACAGTCGCGACTGCTGTTTAACACTAAACAGTCGCTACTGCTGTTTAACACTAAACAGTCGCTGCTGCTGTTTAACACTAAACAGTCGCTACTGCTGTTTAACACAAAACAGTCGCTGCTGCTGTTTAACACTAAACAGTCGCTATTGCTGTTTAACACGAAACAATCGCTTTTGCTGTTTAATGCTAACAGTCACTATTGCTGTTTAATGCTAAACAGTCGCTATTGCTGTTTAACACAAAACAGTCGCTACTGCTGTTTAACAGTAAACACTCGCTACTGCTGTTTAACACGAAACAGTCGCTACTGCTGTTTAACACGAAACAGTCGCTACTGCTGTTTAACAGTAAACAGCCGGTATTACTGTTTAACACTAAACAGTCGCGACTGCTGTTTAACACTAAACAGTCGCTACTGCTTTTTAACACAAAACAGTCGCTACTGCTGTTTAACAGTAAACACTCGCTACTGCTGTTTAACACTAAACAGTCGCTACTGCTGTTTAACACGAAACAGTCGCTACTGCTGTTTAACACTAAACAGTCGCTACTGCTGTTTAACACAAAACAGTCGCTACTGCTGTTTAACAATAAACCGTTGCTACTGCTGTTTAACAGTGAACCGTCGCTACTGCTGTTTAACACTAAACAGTCGCTACTGTTGTTTAACACTAAACAGTCGCTACTGCTGTTTAACACGAAACAGTCGCTACTGCTGTTTAACACTAAACAGTCGCTACTGCTGTTTAACACGAAACAGTCGCTACTGCTGTTTAACACTAAACAGACGCTACTGCTGTTTAAAACTAAACAGACGCTACTGCTGTTTAACATGAAACAGTAGCTACTGCTGTTTAACAGTAAACAGACGCTACTGCTGTATAATGCTAAACAGTCGCTATTGCTGTTTAACGCTAAACAATCGCTACTTCTGTTTAACATTGAACAGTCACTACTGCTGTTTAACGCTAAACAGTCGCTATTGCTGTTTAACGCTAAACAATCGCTTTTGCTGTTTCATGCTAACAGTCGCTATTGCTGTTTAATGCTAAACAGTCGCTACTGCTGTTTAACACCAAACTGTCATGACTGCTGTTTAACACTAAACAGTCGCTACTGCTGTTTAACGCTAAATAGTCGCTACTGCCATTTAACACTAAACAGTCGCTACTGCTGTTTAACACAAAACAATCGCTTCTGCTGTTTAACACAAAACAGTCGCTACTGCTGTTTCACAGTAAACAGTCGCTACTGCTGTTTAACAGTGAACAGTCGCTACTGCTGTTGAACACTAAACAGTCGCTACTGCTGTTTCACGGTAAACAGCCGGTATTGCTGTTTAACACTAAACAGTCGCTCCTGCTGTTTAACACCAAACAGTCGCTACTGTTGCTAAAAGTTGCTGCTGCTGTTTAACACGAAACAATTGCTATTTCTGTTTAATGCGAAACAGGCGCTACTGCTGTTTAACACTAAACAGTCGCTACTGTTGTTTAACACTAAACTGTCGCTACTGTTGTTTAACACTAAACTGTCGCTACTGCTGTTTAACACTCAACAGTTGCTACTGCTGTTGAACACTAAACAGTCGCTACTGCTGTTTCACGGTAAACAGCCGGTATTGCTGTTTAACACTAAACAGTCGCTCCTGCTGTTTAACACCAAACAGTCGCTACTGCTGTTTAACACTAAACAGGAGCTACTGCTGTTTAACAGTAAACAGACGCTACTGCTGTTTAATGCTAAACAGTCGCTATTGCTGTTTAACGCTAAACAATAGCTATTGCTGTTTAATGCTAACAGTCGCTATTGCTGTTTAATGCTAAACAGTCGCTACTGCTGTTTAATGCTAAACAGTCGCTACTGCTGTTTAATGCTAAACAGTCGCTACTGCTGTTTAACACTAAACAGTCGCTACTGCTGTTTAACACTAAACAGTCACTACTGCTGTTTAAGCACTAAACAGTCGCTACTGCTGTTTAACACTAAACAGTCGCTACTGCAGTTTAACACTAAACAGTCGCTACTGCTGTTGAACAGTAAACAGTCGCTACTGCTGTTTAACAGTAAGCAGTCGCTATTGCTGTTTAACAGTAAGCAGTCGCTATTGCTGTTTAACAGTAAACAGTCACTATTGCTGTTTAACACTAAACAGTCGCTACTGCTTTTTAACACGAAACAGTCGCTACTGCTGTTTAACACTAAACAGTCGCTACTGCTGTTTAACACTAAACAGTCGCTATTGCTGTTTAACATTAAAAAACTGAAAGGGAGGAAACCCGACGTTCTTGAGGCATTATATGCTTATCACATCCCCACAGACTAATGGACCCGAGCTTAGATTTACTGTAATCTACAGTGCATTCATAAAGTATTCAGACCCCTTCACTTTTTTCACATTTTGTTATGTTGCAGCCTTATGCTGAAATCGTTTAAATTCATTTTTCCCCTCATCAATCTACACTCAATACCCCATAATGACAAAGAGGAAACAGGATTTTAGAAAGTTTTGCAAATTTATTAAAAAGAAAAAAATGAAATATCACATTTATATAAGTATTCAGACCCTTTGCTTTGACACTTGAAATTTAGCTCAAGTGCCTCCCATTTCTCTTGATCATCTTTGACATGTTTCTATACCTTGATTGGAGTCCACCTGTAGTAAATTCAATTGATTGGACATGATTTGGAAAGGCACACACCTGTCTATATAAGGTCTCACAGCTGACAATGCAAATCAGAGCAAAAACCAAGCCCTGCGGTCGAAGGAACTACCTGCAGAGCTCAGACACAGGATTGTGTCGAGGCACAGATCTGGGGAAGCCTACAAAAAAATTTCTGCTGCATTGAAGGTTCCCAAGAGCACAGTGGCCTCCATAATTCTTAAATGGAAAAAGTTTGGAACAACCAGGACTCTTCCTCGAGCTGGCCGCCCGGCCAAACTGAGCAATCGGGGGAGAAGGGCCTTGGTAAGAGAGGTGACCAAGAACCCGATGGTCACTCTGGCTGAGCTCCAGAGATCCTGTGTGGAGATGGGAGAAACTTCCAGAAGGACAACCATCACTCCTACACTCCACCGTTGTGGGATTTATGGCAGAGTGGCCAGACGGAAGCCTCTCCTCAGTGAAAGACACATGAAAGCCCACAGAATCTTGTTTCTGACAGTCTGAGAGTCCTTTAGGTGCTTTTTTGCAAACTCCAAGCGAGCTTTCATGTGGCATTTCGATTTGACTCGGACTTGGTGTCTGGGGACTTGTGACTTGGTTGCGAATTACATGCGACTTGAGGTTTTTTTTGTATCCACAGTCAAGGCCTGTGAAGAGCTTCGTGACATTTATAATGACTTGTTGGCCCACTCTCCAAAGGTTAAAGGAGGGTCCACTCTCCAAACAGTGCAGAACACACCACGTCCTAGCAGTCTTATGATCATGGGATCATGGGAAACACAACCTTATTTAAATCATGAACATTTGTGCCAAATCAGGAAAACTTGGCCCCTGATTGGTAACTTTGTGCACGTCCCGATCCGATAATATAATTTTTGATGATTGAAAACTTAGTTGTAAATTTAAATAAAAAAAATTAAAAAGGCAACAATAGAAGTTAATGAGTGATACATTAATAGTTAATAAGAAAATATACAAGTAAATTATTAAACTAGAACGCCACTCAGTAGAGCGCATACTCCCGCCGTGGGTCAAGTTGGAATAATACGTTTTGTTTAACATCTTCTCTCCCCAAAACAATAAATGAAAAAGAAAGTAGGCCCTGTCAGAGAATTAATTTTGATATATCTCGGAATTAGGAGTGAAAAACATCATTTAAGAATCAGAATAAAAGCTTTAATGCAGTAAAACAGAAAAACAAATTCCCCCAAAAAATTCCTGGATCCGGAATAATACCCTGAGCTTCACCAAAAACTAATCAATTCTTCCTTATCCCAAGGGCAATCATCCCACCAACTTTCATCCAAATCCGTTCAGAACTTTTCCAGATATCTTGTTCACAAACACACGAACATAGGAACACACACACGAACACACACACACACACACACACACACACACACACACACACACACACACACACACACACACGGACGGACGGACGGACGGACGGACACGATCGAATGCATTACTCCCTGGCAGGAGTAAATATTCTCACCCTTTCTTTCCTTACAATACACGCATGCCCTCATGGCCGATCACAAGGCTGGCTTATCGGCTCCAACTGTGGTTTTTGTTGTTGTACTTTTGCCTCTGCCCCCGAACTTGGCATTATCTTTTCGGGTTGTCCATCCGTACATACTAAATGTCGTTTTTCTCAGCAACCACATATCCAATTGAGACGAAACTTTCAGGGTAGGAGTGACACCTATGCAGAATGTTTTTTATGATAATTGTGGCGTCATAGGTCACATGGTATGGCAGCCATCTTGAATTAAACGCAAATAATTAAAAAATTAATTCTCGGAAACCGCTAAATGGAAAAATTTGAAACATGGCACATTGTCAAGTACTCCCAATGGGGAACAAAAGCATGATAATGATGACATCATATGTGGTGGTATACCAGCCAAAAATGTTTTTATCAAATTCCTCATTCTAAAAATCTGAAATTGCATGCACATGATCTACGACCCATTTGTATTGAAATACTAGTACCCGACTGCAAAGCCGCAATGAGCCGGCGAAGCCAAAGCCTCTTGCCACTATTTTACCCATCACTATGGCATCAGTAGGTTAGGTAGTTGGTAGTAGGTCGGTGTAGTAGATACCGTACCTGGTAAGACTTGGTAAAAGAGAAGAGCAGACAGTCCTCCCCAATACCTACATACAATAAATGTCACAAGAAGCTTAAGGAAGTAACTATACGATGTGCTAGCTTAGGGCCTATTTTAAGAAATTTTAACTGGGCTTAATATACGTTTTCACAGTATGTGTGTAGTCTTCTAACTTCAGTCGCTGTCAGGACTGGTTCTCTCCGGGCATGGCGGCTTCGTCCACCAGAAGAAGTTAGCTTGCAGTAAGATCAGTGCCGACAGATCAGAAGATAGCGCCGTTTCAACGGCAATGTGTGACTGTCGTTAATCAAACCGTGTCAATGGCGCTGATTGGCTGACCTAAGCTGATCGCTGATTGGTCAGCTCACAAAATTTCGCAAATTCAGACCGAAAATGACACCATTTGCATTCTGGATGAGATTAAAATGGATAAAATTTACTTCTTGATTAATTCCGTGAATTCCGTCTCAACTTCGGATATTTCCGGCCGTGAAAAACTATCCCCTACGGCCGCGAGATTTCTAAAAAACAATTCTTCGTCAATTTTAGAATATTTGACGCCGTTTTCACCCTCCGAAACGCGTAATAAGCTTTTTTGAAATATTTTTTCAAATGCTCGAATCTCATTGGTGTTTGGTGACCCGGTGTTTGGTGACGATTTTCGTTGAAGATAACGAGGTTGGTCTTAAAGTATTTTAATTACAAATTGGAGGTGCATAAGATTGTGAATCAAACAAAGATGGGTGAAACAAACTCCTATTGAACTTTTTCGCAATTTTGTTATGCATACTTCCGCATCCGGAAGATGGCGGCCTCCATTGAGTGATTTGGTTTTTGAAATATTTTTTCAAATGCTCGAATCTCATTGGTTCCGGTGTTTGGTGACGATTTTCGTTGAAGATAACGAGGTTGGTCTTAAAGTATTTTAATTACAAATTAGAGGTGCATTAGATTGTGAATCAAACAAAGATGGGTGAAACAAACTCCAATTGAACTTTTTCGCAATTTTTTTATGCATACTTCCGCATCCGGAAGATGGCGGCCTCCATTGAGTGATTTGGTTTTTGAAATATTTTTTTAAATGCTCGAATCTCATTGGTTCCGGTGTTTGGTGACGATTTTCGTTGAAGATAACTAGGCCCGTGCGGGCCGAGGTTGGTCTTAAAAGTATTTTAATTACAAATTAGAGGTGCATAGGATTGTGAATCAAACAAAGACGGGTGAAGCAAACTCCTATGGAACTTTTTCAAATTTGTTATGCATACTTCCGCATCCGCAAGATGGCGGCCTCCATTGAGCGATTTGGTGCGTCAAAGCTTCGAAATTCTCAAGCCAAGGGATCCAGCATAATCTGTTTTTTCAACATAATACGTATGCGTTCATTGACAACACCGGCTTCGCCGGCTATTAAATTTATGACATCATAGGTCACATGGTTTGGAAGCCATATTGGATTTAGCCTAAAACCATAAAAAAAATCTTCTGCCAAACCACCATATCGATTGACTCGAAACGTTATGTGTGTCATTAACTAGGCATGGCGATTAAAAGATGATCACGAAAACATCATTGGTCACATTGTGTGGCAGCCACATTGGATTGAAGGAAAACATTAAATAATTATATCTCTGAAATCGTTTAAACTATTGATGCGAAATTTTACAAATATCATCGAACACCATTGTTGCATGTAGTTTGAAAATGATGATGTCATGGGTCACGTGGTTTGGCAGCCATCATGGATAGAAAAACGAACTTTATCCGATCAACACAAAACTTCCCAAATGTGATACCCTATCCATACATATGCAGAGTGTACATTTTAAGGTCATATGTGTTGCGTGTTACCTCCCCAAACTCCGGTTACGGTGTCCATCAGAGGCTCGAGAGGGAGCGCGGCAGAAAGATCTGTTATTTTGAGTGTTCTAAGCCATGGTAAAACCACACCAATGCAATTGTGTAGAACAAAGTAAGTAATTGTATTAGGAAAACTCACATACACAATAATAACACTCTTAACAAAGGTACCATGAAAGTATCACTTGCATCTCATGAACGATACACATGATGGTACCATAATTCCCCAATACTCTCAAATCAATAAACTCACGATACGCCAAACGTGAGTGGAATGTAACAATCCCGAAGTCCGTGCACGAATCCCCACGCTGGGCGAAGGTCGAAATCGTGCAGAATGGCAAGACCAACAGGCAGGTATTGGTCTGTAGCTGTGGACGAGTTATGAGGTGAGAGGTCGGGAAGATGGCAGCACGGGGTAACGATCCTTCAAAACGTGAGCGCAATCCACACCCCCACGTCCACCAATGATTAGGCCGATCTGGAAACCAACGGCGATCAACACGATGAGGTCGATATGGGAATCCCAAAGACAAAACAAGATGCACCAGACGGCCTCCTCAAGGAAAAATATTGGGGATCGGCCTGCAATGGAGGCGCTTGCTTTTCTGCCAACAATAGTTCACGTTTGATACAAAACCTGAGACACAGGTTTAATTGCAATTGCCGAATGGGACAATGTCGCGGGCAATCCCTTTCATGGGAAGCCTCAATTCCCTCGCAACCAATATCGAGGAGGTCAGCTCACAGCCTCGATACGACTGACGGCTGTCTCCTTTCCCTGCTGACTTCCTCCCTCTTCTTCCTCCTCTTCCGGTTTTCATTTTTGCCGAGTTTTTCTTTTTCCTCCACAAACATTTATTTTTACCTTTTACTAAAGTCATCTCCATTACACACAAACATCTTAACAACAATTTTACCTGAAACTAAAAATCCGAAAAGTATATAATAATGCCGTGTGATTCCCCTCGTTGAAGACCGGGAAATCATGGATAGCAATTGAGCGTTACTTTGAGGCGTTATTCAATAGCAGATGTTATATCTACACGTGGGAAGAAGAGATAAGAAGAAGAGGCTGGAAGCTTTTACCCATCAGTCCCACGCGGCAGCTCCGATCCTGCAGGAAATGAACTCACACGAAAAACGGAATTAAAATGTACAAAAATATACAAGGCTTTATTGCCACGGATGCCGATAATACAAAATAAAACGCGACGCTCAAATAACTGTCCTAAATTAGGATCCCCACACCAGACTTGAACACAGACGGAGGGTTAAAATAACGTTGGAAAGGAATCGTGATTATTTATTGCACTTAGCTGCGAGCGGCTTGTGGGGTCTCGTCAGGGTCGCCAAAAGTCGTCCGGTGTGTTGGCAGGAACCAGGCCTCGATGCGCCCTTGTTCGCGCACTGCCACTCCTCACCGCGCGAAGCAAACGAGTGTGCAGCCCACTTACTCCGCCGTGCAATGTCCTCACGGATTCGGCACGGAACTGCGATGCACCCAACGTTCGTATCAGAAGGGAGAGAGGATCGAGGGTGAAGGGAGGCGTGAGGGCAAGAGGTCGGAGCAAAGGAATGGTGAGGGCAGTAATGAACGAGGTCCAAGCACGAAGGGATCCAAAAACGAGAAGGAGAAAATGCCGGCCAGCCAGTTCTTTTATTGGCCGTCTCTTGAAGTCAGCTGTCCTCTCCACCAATCAGCATGCCGCTTCTTACTTGCCCCTGACGTCATCGGTGGTACCTGGCCAATCGGCGCTCTGCTTCCCCCTCGGCCTTCCTTCCACCAATCAGTGGCCAGCTTCTTGCCCATGCCTTGACCAATCAAGAGTCCTTCCTTACCCTGGCTTTCCCATTGGTCGACACCTGGCCCAATGGTGTGATCAACCCCTCGACCAATCCGTCGTGAGGTGGGCATGGCCTCAGCCGGCCTGAACAATGTGTGTTGCTATACAAGCTGGTGCGGCTGGCTATATATAGCTATCGGGAGTGGCTGCGGTTCCATCGGGAGTGCCCTGAACTGGCTTCCGGTGAGTTTTACTGTGGGGGAGGATTTCATTAGTATGTGTGTGCTAATGGGCCTGCCTAGTGTCTATTGGTGTCGCGCCATAAGGGACAATGGATAAATCACAGGTCTCACGAACAGGGGAATTAACATAATCCCTACTCGAGTTAACACAAGGCCATCCTCGTATGACCACAAATATATTAAACTTAATCCGACATCTGGGCTAGACAGGTCCTCTACTTATGTACATCGAGATGGTTCTTCTTCTTCAGGACAGTCGGAGCATGATACCTACACAGATCTACCTGATCTATATATCACTCTACCCCAAAATTCATAACAATAACAACAAGGGCGGAAGTGACGAATCCGTAACATATGTCATGTGGTATGGCAGCCATATTTGCTTGAAAGCCGATATTTAGAAAAATCCCTTCTCTAAAACTGCTTCACTGATCGATGTGAAACCTGTCATGGCTGGTGAAAATGTGAAACTTGAAAATAGCTGAAGGGATTTAAATAAAACTTGGTTATTTTTACGACAGTGAACGAGGGCATCTACCCTTCGTGGGACTATGCGTAGGTATATTGGCGACACAGTCGCATTGCTCGTGTTTTTAGCCGCGTCGCAGACGCTGCTCATAGAGTGCCCTCTGCTGTTGTTGTTGTTGTTCTTCTTCTTCTTGTTCTTCTTGTTAGTCGCGTCGCAGACGCTGCTCATAGAGTGCCCTCTGCTGTTGTTGTTGTTGTTCTTCTTCTTGTTAGCCGTGTCGCAGACGCTGCTCATAGAGTGCCCTCTGCTGTTGTTGTTGTTCTTCTTCTTGTTCTTCTTGTTCTTGCAGAGAAGACAAAACCTCAAAGCTCCACCCATTCTGGGAACCATAGCTCCACCCATTCTGGGAGAGCCTTCAAAAAACAAATATCCACCATTTTATTAACTCGCATAGCTTTGAGGCCTGTTTTGTAGGCCCGTGGTGTCTTCCTCTCTCACACAGTTTTATTTCAAATCAAATTCGATATATCATTTCATTTTTCACAGTCGCTAACATAGCTTTAGACTCGGTTGAAAAAAAACGGGAAGAAAATCCGATGAAAGTTGCCCTTTATAGAACGAAATGAATTCTCAAAGGCCTGTAACTTCAAGTCCATTGAGATATTTTTTTTTTAAATCGCGGCATGGTCAGTCATACACCGCCCAAAATAAGAGACGGGAAAATGCCGAGATATATATATTTTGTTTAAATCGCGGCATGGTCAGTCATACACCGCCCGAAATAACAGACGGGAAAATGCCGAGATATCTATCTATAATTCCAGTAATCTCTGTGTGTTTGTTTGTTTGTACGTTTGTACGTTTGTCTGTGACCGCTGTTTCTCGACAACCACGGGTCCGATATACTTTAAACTTGCCAGGTATATTGCTGGGGACCCGAGGATGTGCCTTTTCAAGGTTTGAAATTAATCGGACAATTACTTACCGAGCTATGTCCAAAAAACGATTCAACCAATCAGAGAGCAGCGAGCTATCGCGTGTGCCGAACGTGGCGGACACACTCTGCCTCGGATGGCACATTTGAGAGCGTATTCATTTATTTCACGTTTGCAAACTATGTTGGCGCTATGTTGGCGTTAAACGATGTTTTAAAACTAATTAAAACCCCGGGGGGATTGTCACTGTACTCGCAAGCCGTTCGCCGTTCGCTTTGGCGTTGCGAATGGACCAAAACATTTCATGCACCAAACCATTTCATGTAAAGCGTTCGCCGTTCGCTTTGGCGTTGCGAATGAACCAAAACATTTCATGAACCAAACCATTTCATGTAAATAGAGGGGGGGATATAATTTTAGATATAGATATAGTACGGGCATGCCCTAGTATTAAAAATTCGTCCATTTGATGACAATCGTCACGATAAAATATTTAATTTATACGTCGTCACAATAATGTGGAGAGAGGAGCATAGCTTCGTTCACGTGTCGCCACACATGGGAAATTGCCGAGATATTTTTTTTTTTAATCGCGGCATGCTCAGTCATACACCGCCTGAAATAACAGACGGGAAAATGCCGAGATATATTAAAAATTCGTCGCCACACACGGGAAATTGCCGAGATATATTAAAAATTCGTCCATTTGATGACAATCGTCACGATAAAATATTTAATTTATACGTCGTCACAATAATGTGGAGAGAGGAGCGTAGCTTCGTTCACGTGTCGCCACACACGGGAAATTGCCGAGATATATTTTTTTTAAATCGCGGCATGCTCAGTCATACACCGCCTGAAATAACAGACGGGAAAATGCCGAGATATATTAAAAATTCGTCGCCACACACGGGAAAATGCCGAGATATATTAAAAATTCGTCGCCACACACAGGAAATTGCTGAGATATATTTTCACTTTGCACAAAAATAACATCAAGTAATCGAATCAATAGGAATGTCCTGTGCCTATAACATCGACGTTATAGGCACAGCTGCATCTAGGCATTGTGTAACATCGACGCGGCTTTTGTTTTAATTAAAACTTTTTGTACTTGTTTTATGTTGAATGCTCCTGACCAAATCTACCTGGTAGACAATTCAAAAGTGAGTGCGTGCACCTCTAAACTATTCTGCTAGGCCACACAATATACTGAATACTACTCAGTAACCACATTTCACCAAAATATAGGGCAAGCCCTATATTGAACACAAACCTTACCCGACAGAGGGGACAATCCTCCGACACCTCTTTATTTATATCCAGATAATGGGGACGCCTCTTCGTGGTGGTTGTACTCCCAAATGCAAGTCGGGGGGCAATTCTTCCCCATTCTTCCATGATGCCCGGATCGGTCAGGGCAGCACAGTCATGGTCAGAGTTCCGATTGGCCCCCATGGACCGGCCCTTTCCTTCGCATCTCTTCTCTCTGTCTTTGTCTTTGTCTCTTCTCTCTCTCTCTCTCTCTCTCTCTCTCTCTCTCTCTCTCTCTCTCTCTCTCTCTCTCTCTCTCTCACTCACTCACTCACTCGCTCTCTCACTCTCTCACTCTCTCTCCCCCTCCCCCTCTCCCTCTCTCTCTGTCTCTCTAACTCTGTCGTGGCCCTGACTTTGTGAAGGTGGGGTACACCATCCTGGATGTGGAGTATCTCTGGGTCAATCCTGGGAGATCAATTGGCTGTCTCCCTGCCGCAGGCTTGTTCAAGAGAACTGTCCGGGGCTATATAACAACAACAACCACAACTATATCCAGTACTATCGGAGATGCCTCTTTGTGGTGGTTGTACCCTCAACGCAAGTCATGCGCCAAATCTTCCCCATTATTCCCTGCCGCCCGGATCTGTCAGGGCAGTACAGTTACAGTCAGTGTGCCGATCAGTCCCCGTGGGCCGGCCCTTTCCCACCTGTCTCCCCCTCTCTCTCTCGTTCTCTCTCGTCCTCTCTCTCCCTTTCTCCCTCTCTCTAACTCTGTCGTGACCCTGACATCGTGAAGGTGGGGGTACAACATCCTGGATGTGGGGGATCTCTTGGTCACTCCTGGGAGATAGATCGGCTGTCTCCGTGCTGCAGGCTTGTTTGAGAGAACTGTCCGGGTCTATTCAAAAACAAAACAACAACAACAACTATATCCAGTAGATGCAAAAGATGTATTACAGGCTTTTGTGCTAGCACCTTGATAATGTTAGCATAAACAGGTAATATACGAGTCATTCCGTGCAAAACCCAACTCAAATATGCATGTTATTTCATTGGATGAGTCCGTTTAGATACTAAGAGGATTTAAGATCGAGCGATACCCACCTGGACACTACAACAGCATTTGGCCTTGTGGAGTTAAAGGCCAAAATGGGACTCGATGGTGTGCATGTGTTACACATTTATCGTCCCTCTGTAGTTAGTTTTATGGCTATGGGGCCGTGAACCATTATTAATCATGGTGTTGCATAGGTAGTGTTGCACCCTGACTTATCTGCCAGGTGTGTTTTCTGACTCACATGTTCCTCACATTTTTGAGTTGCTGTCAGGACAAGCATCATTATACAGAAAGAATAATTTGTCTCACAACGATCTGATGCAAGCTTATATTTCTTGTTAGTCGGTGAAAACCCCAACACTTTATGAACACCGTTTCACAATGATAGAAACACTTTTCCTGGTGTATATCAACATGAAACCTCTCAATTTTCCTGATAACCATCTCAACCACTTTTCCAATGATTCCACCCTATGTTACTTCCTTCCTCATTCCAGAGACAGATAATATACTTTGGTCTTAAAAAATAATTTGAGCAAGAACACGTGTTTTATCCAAGCACGTCCTCCTACGTCCTTATACTGCATCTTTGAAAAGACCCTCTTGACAACCTTAAAAAAAATGTTTTAATAATAATAATATAATAATTATTATTATTATTACATTGAAGCGCGGTGCTACGCGCGCTACTTGCTTACCAAGGAGGAAGCGGACAACGCGGTAAATCAAAAGAGTCTTTATTGAAAGAGCCCTACTGTAGCACTGGAGTGCTCGGGGCTGCGCGCCCCATATATATCCCGAGGCCACGCCTACCCCTCGGGCGTGGCCGACGCCCACTTGGTGCGCGGAATGATGCCATCATGCCAGTGAGCTTTCGTGTCCGCCACACGCGCCCCCCCAGAATTCCCGCGCACCTGGAGGGTCAGTTTGCGGGGCAAACGGATGACCCGGCCGAAGCGCCCTCTGGCGACTGGCGGCGTCCGGGGTGCAGGGATGCCCGCTGGAATACCTCCGGCTGCACCCGGGATGGGTGCAGGACCGGGGGGCGGCGGGCCGGTGGGGCTGGGCGGTGCCGGGGGTCCGCCCGCAGGGGGGCGGCCCCGACGCGGGGGCCGAGCCACCGGCGGTGGGTGGTCCACGTCGAGGTGGGCCGGCTTGAGGTGGTCCACGGAGACGCGGTCGGGAGTACCGCCGATGTCCAAGGTGAAATGTTTCACCCCGGTCTCCAGCATGCGGAAAGGCCCGTCGTACGGGGGCCGCAGTGGTGTCCGGTGGGCGTCGTGCCGGACGAAGACGTATTCCGCGGTGCGAAGCTCCGGGGCGACGTGCGTAGGTGGGTGCCCGTGGTGCGCCGTCGGCAGCGGGGCGAACCTCCGGGCGGTCTCCTGCAGCGCGGAGCGCTCCTGCGCCCGTGACCGTGACGTGACGGCGGACCATGGTGCCGTGGGGTCGGGGAGGAACTCGCCAGGCACCCGCAGCGGTTGTCCGAAGACCAACACTGCCGCGGATGCGCGCAGGTCGTCCTTGGGCGCCGTCCGGAGGCCCAGCAGGACCCAGGGGAGCCTGTCGACCCAGCCGCCATCGCGGATGGTGGCCCGGAGCGCGGCCTTCAACGAGCGGTGGAACCGCTCGCACAGGCCGTTGGCCTGGGGGTGGTAGGCCGAGGTTCGGTGCAGCTGGACCCCGAGCCCCCGCGCGGCCGCCCCCCAGAGCTCCGAGGTGAAGTGGGGGCCGCTGTCGGACGAGATGTCCTAGGGGGCGCCGAACCGGGCGACCCAGGTGGCGATGAACGCCTGCGCGACGTCCGCCGCCGTCGTCGCCGCCAAAGGCACGGCCTCCGGCCACCGGGTGGTGCGGTACACCATTGTGAGGACATGGGTGAAACCCCGCGAGGGGGGCAGAGGTCCCACCAAGTCCACGTGAACGTGGTCGAACCTACGTTCCGGCACCGTAAACGGGGCCAATGGGGCCTGGGTGTGTCGGTGCACCTTCGTGCGCTGGCACGCGAGGCACGTCCTGGTCCAGCCGCGGACGGCCTTCCGGAGGCCATGCCAGATAAACTTGTCGGCGACCAACCTCTAGGAGGCCTTCGTGCCCGGGTGGGACAGGCCGTGGATGGCGTCAAAAACCTGGCGCTGCCAGCCTGCGGGCACGATGGGGTGAGGCCGCCCGAGGGGGACGTCGCACAAGAGGGCCGTGCCCGCGCCGTCGAATGGCACCTCGGTGACGCGGAGGCCCGTGACGGCGGTCCGCAAGGCCTGGATGCCGGGGTCGGCGGCCTGGTCCGCCGCCATCCGGGCATAGTTGATGCCGAGGTGGACTGCGTGGGCGACGGACCGGGAAAGGCAATCCGCCACCGGGTTGTCCTTCCCCGTGACGTGCCGGATGTCCGTCGTATATTCGGACACGGCCGAGAGGTGACGCTGCTGCCGGGCCGACCACGGCTCAGTGACCTTGCCCATCGCGAAGACCAGTGGCTTGTGGTCGACGAAGGCCGTGAACGCACGGCCCTCGAGCAGATGGCGGAAGTGCCTGACCGCCAGGTGAAGCCCGAGCAACTCGTGGTCGAAGGTACTATAACGGCGTTCGGGCGGGCGAAGCTGCCGGCTGAAGAACGCCAGCGGTTGCCAGGCACCACGCACCCATTGCTCGTGCACCGCGCCCACCGCGTAGTCCGAGGCGTCGGTGGTGAGGGCGATCGGTGCATCGGGCGCCGGGTGCGCGAGCATGGTGGCGTTAGCCAAGGCGAGCTTCGCGCCCACGAACGCCGCGTCCATCTGCTCGGTCCAGGTAACGTCACCTTTGCCCGGCTTCCCTCGGAGGGCCTCGTGCAGGGGGCGCAGGAGCTGGGCGATGCGGGGCAGGAACCGATGGTAAAAGTTTACCATGCCCAGGAACTCCTGGAGCCCCTTGATCATGCGGGGGCGCGGAAACCCCTTCACCGCCTCCACCTTGGCCGGTAGGGGGACGGCCCCGTGCCTGGTGACGCGGTGCCCCAAAAAGTCGATGTCGGCGACGCCGAACCAGCACTTGGTGGGGTTCACGATGAGGCCATGCTGGCCCAGGCGTTCGAAGAGCGTGCGGAGATGGTGGAGGTGTTCTTCGCGGGACGCGCTGGTGTCGAGGATGTCGTCCAGGTAGACGTACACAAAATCCAAGTCGCGCAAGACGCTGTCCATTAGTCGCTGGAACGCCTGAGCCACATTCTTCAACCCGAAGGGCATCCGAAGAAATTCGAAAAGTCCGAATGGCGTGATGACGGCCGTCTTCAGGATGTCCTCCGGCCTGACAGGGACCTGATGGTAGCCGCGTATGAGGTCCACCTTTGAAAAGAAGGACATGCCCGCCAACCGGGTGGAGAAGTCCTGAATGTGGGGGACGGGGTAGCGGTCGGGGGTGGTGGCGTCATTGAGGTGCCGGTAGTCCCCGCACGGTCGCCATCCCCCGCCGGGCTTTGGCACGATGTGGAGCAGCGACGCCCAAGCACTCTCGGAGCGCCGCACGATGCCGAGCCGCTCCAGTGTAGTGAACTCCGCTTTAGCTACCGCGAGCTTCGTCGGCTCGAGGCGGCGTGCCCGTGCGTAGACCGGTGGCCCGGCGGTGGGGATGTGGTGTTCCACCCCGTGCTTGACGGCCCCCGCCGAGAAGGTGGGCCGCGTGAGGGCCGGGAAGCCGGCGAGGAGGCGGGTGAATTCGTCCGCTGCCGGAAGTGTACAGATCAACCTGGCCGGAACCGAACCGCTCAGCAAGCTGCTCGGCGAGCCGCTCGATGAGCCGCTGCGGGAGCTGCTCAACGAGCCGGGCAGCGCGCAAGCGAGCGAGCTGAACGTCTCGGCCTGGACGAGCCTTCTGTGCTTTACGTCCACCAACAGCCCATTTGCACACAGGAAGTCCGCGCCAAGCAATGCCATGGGCACGTCGGCAGTGACGAACGACCACCGGAAAACCTGCCCTCCGAACCGCAGAGAGAGGCAGCGTTTTCCGTATGTGCATATGGACGTACCGTTGGCAGCAAGCAGCGCGGGGCCCCGGCCTGCGGTTTGCTTGTCGGACGTACCGGCGGGAATGACACTCACCTGCGCTCCCGTGTCGCACAGGTAACGGCGCCCAGACAAGGTGTCCGTTATGAACAGTAGGCTGTTTGAACGGCCGGCGCTCAGTGCCACTACCGAGGGCCGGCCCGGGCGTTTCCCGACCTGCCGAATGAGCACGGCGGGCGATACTGCCGAGCCTCGTGGCCGAACTTGGTGTGAAACAGGCACCAGGCTTGCGGTTTTTTCCGCGGCGGCGGAGGTGGGCGTGGCGTGGCGGCTGCCACGAGGCACCCCTCGGAGTAGGGGTGGTCACCCGCAGGAGGTTCAGCGGCCACGCTGTGCGTCGCGTAGTAGGGGTGGTCACCCGCAGGAGGTTCAGCGGCCATGCGGTGCGTCGCGTAGTAGGGGTGGTCACCCGCAGCAGTTTCGGGCTCGGAGTAGGGGCGCGCAGCCGCAGCCGCCGCAGCCCCGGGAGCCACGACGGCCGCACCGAAACTCACCCGCGTGTCTAAAGCCGCGAAGAACTTGTCGGCCTCGGCAGCGAGAGCTCGGGGTTCCGTTATCATAGAACCGGCCAACGCGAGGCTTACTCGTGCAGGCAGCTGGCGTCGAAATAGCACTCGGAATAGAAAATCCGGGGTTTCGTCGCCCAGCAGCGACAGCATATGGTCCATTCGGACCGACGGTCACGTGTCGCCGAGCTCGGGGAGGTCCAGGAGGCGGTCGGCCCGTGCGTCCACCATGAGGCCGAACGTGGCGAGGAGGAGACGCTTGATCGCCTCGTACCTGTGGTTGTCCGGCGGGTTCCTCAGGACAGACACGACCCAGGCGGCTGTGCCGGGCCCGAGGGCGGCGACGACGTGGTAGTATCGCGTCGCGTCGCCCGTGATGCGCCAAAGCTGAAACTGGGCTTCGGCTTGCACGAACCAGAGCTTGGCTTGGGCCTCCCAGAACTCAGGGAGCTTGACCGCGTTGATTGCCATTGCTATGGCGTGTTCGGATGGTCAGCGACGGCTGAGCCAACGTCGAGGTCACCAAATGAAGCGCGGTGCTACGCGCGCTACTTGCTTACCAAGGAGGAAGTGGACAACGCGGTAAATCAAAAGAGTCTTTATTGAAAGAGCCCTACTGTAGCACTGGAGTGCTCGGGGCTGCGCGCCCCGTATATATCCCGAGGCCACGCCTACCCCTCGGGCGTGGCCGACGCCCACTTGGTGCGCGGAATGATGCCATCACGCCAGTGAGCTTTCGTGTCCGCCACAACATCTTCATCTAATATATAAAGCTCATTCTAACCACTGACTGACTGACTGACTGATATTAATGTTCGTTACCATCCAGGTTCGTTACCATCCAGGTGTCATAGAAAGCTGAAATTTGGCGTGCCGACGGACATCGAAGCCAGTACAATCACAGAACTGTTGGAAAGCGTCCGTAAATTAAAGTTTACATAAAAAAACGTAAAAGCATATGTAAAAACAAAAAACAAACCTCAATCGATATCTAGCATTTGAAAATTGTAATTTCTATAACTGTAAACTGAGAAAAAAAACATGACAATAATGTCCGTAAATGAAAAAAAGAAAAAGCATCTGTAAATGAAAATTTCTGTAAATAACTGTAAACACGTCCATAAAAAAAAAACCTCAATCGATATCTAGCATTTGAAAATTGTTTTTTTTTTTTTAACTGCAAACTATGAAATAAAAATCTCAATTAAAAATTACGTAAAAACCGTAAACACATCCATAAAATAAATAAATAAACAAGGAGACGTTATGCGGAGCACGATACTTGCACAATCCGCCCCCCATCCCCGTCCCCCAAAAGTTTTCCATCGATACAACAAATTGTCCAGTTTATGACCGCGAGCTTCGTCGGCTCGAGGCGGCATGCCCGTGCGTAGACCGGTGGCCCGGCGGTGGGGATGTGGTGTTCCACCCCGTGCTTGACGGCCCCCGCCGAGAAGGTGGGCCGCGTGAGGGCCGGGAAGCCGGCGAGGAGGCGGGTGAATTCGTCCGCTGCCGGAAGTGTACAGATCAACCTGGCCGGAACCGAACCGCTCAGCAAGCTGCTCGGCGAGCCGCTCGATGAGCCGCTCCGGGAGCTGCTCAACGAGCCGGTTTATGATTAAAATTTACGATCTTGATCAAAGCTCGGGTGAGCAGGATGAAAAGTGACGTTTTTTCAGATGAAAAATGATGATTTTAGAAGTTTGACCTTGAGTTGACCTTTGACCTCAACAATAGTTGGTTTCCCACATCAGTGAGGCAATATGCAAATGCTGTTCTATTTTCAAGTCAACTGGATGAAAATTGATGGGTTTTCAGATGAAAATTGATGATTTTGGAAGTTTGACCTAAAGTTGACCTTTGACCTTTTGACCTCAAAAATAGTTGGTTTTCCTATTTAGTGACACAATATGCAAATGCTGTTTTCCTCTCATTTGTGTCACTGACTTCCTGTGTTTGTTTAATCATATTTTTCCTTCCAATCTTTCAAGACTGCTGCCTTTTGCCACTTCATGATTTATCCAATATCCACTCCCAATCTCTTCTAAACTTACTGACCCCAACACCCTTTCCTACCTTTCACTCTCCTTTCCATGCTGTCTGTCAATTTGATGTCCACCTGTCTCCCTCTGGCCCCCTGTCAGTCTATCGATCTGCTGCTTTGTCATTTAGCTCCTCCATGAGTCTTGACTTCTGTATGAGATGAATGTAGTTGTCAATACTCACCTGAATTCCTTTGCCCCTCCTTTTCTACAATATCTGAAATTGTTTCCAAAATTGATTCAAACTTACTTTTCCCTCTAATATTTTAATGTGGTAACCCACCTTCATCTCATGTCATCTCCCCTGTCAGCTTAGGATCATTTCTGTTCTTACTGATCTCTCCCCTGACCACTTGTAACCTTATACGTTTGCATTGATTTTGTTGGTGCTTACCACACCTGTTTGCAAGCTCCTCCTTCCCTCACTTTCCTCTTTGTCCATGTTGATTCCTGTTATCTTGTCTGTCCGTCCTTTGCCTATTTGCCTGCTTTTTTATATACTTCTTCCTCTCTGCTCAATCGTCTGTTGGTCGACCCCTCACTCGGTCGACATGATTGATGATGCATTTGTTCAGCTGGCTTGTTTGGGTGCTCCCTTCTTGGACCAACTATACATTTGTCATATTAACACTTCACAGTGTTTGAATGTGCCATACCATGAATGCGTCATAGGTTGATGGCCTATTTGCTTGCTTTAGTTGGTTTATGGTAAAGATGCCATGATGTCTTTCACCGAAGAGTAGGTGAGCTTCAGAATACTTGCCAAATTCCAAGTGCTTTTCCAAAACTGCAGGTAGCAAGTAGTCCAGTCTTCTTGAATAATCCTTGATACCAGATGCAGACAGAAGGTCCTACATTCCTACCCCATAAAGAACTTTCGATTTCCATACAGATTTCTTGAGATTTCTTGCTCTTTTATTGGTTTATTTCTCTGTTATCCCTCCTTTCTACTTTTGCTTATTTTGTCATTGGACAGGGATATATACACAAAGAATTAAGTTAAGCACCCCTACACTACGAATTAAGGTAAGCACCCCCTAATATATATTCTTTGTGTATATGTATACATTGGCATATATTCTAAGGTATGTGAGATCAAATAATGATTGGTATGACATTAGCAATTATCCATTGATGAAATGCAGATGAGTGCACTCATCTGTGACGTAGGGTTGAGTCAGTGATCCGATCACGTGGGTCCTACACACGTTATTGACGCAAAGATCGCTAGAGGTCTTCTCAGAACAATGACTGTACGTTAGAAAACATAAACGTCATCCACACTGTCCGTGATGGACCTATAGCTCCATACTTAAATTGAGGTGAAAATATGCCTAAAATTCCCAAAAAATTTCACCTTAAATTATTCAGAATAAAATATTGAAAACGGCATGATTGTTATGTTTTTATGTGACCATAATATCACTTCTCCAGAAAATATAGCAATATCATGGGTATATTACACTGTTTTGACGACAACAAACTTGTAATGTGCGAGGTTGTAAAAAAACGGGGGGGGTGCTTAACTTAATTCTTTGTGTATATGTTCAAATTAAAAAGGCTAAATTTTCAACTTCTCAAGTTTAAGAAAATTGTTCTCTTTGTGCTCGTGGAAGGACTTTATTCCACTACGCAATGTGAAATTCCAAGCATAAAACGGAATGAGCAGCCATGTGGCATGCATAACTATCCTAAAACTTTAAAAACATGGTGTTACAACTTCGTGACAAGAACGATAATTTATTTGCTCCCTGAGAAAACTGGATTTTACATACATATGCTCAAAATTACAAATTTTATGAGGTCTGTTTATTTTTTAAAATTTACTTAACACTTTGCTTCCAGCTGTTTTTACTTTTCCAACCATGATTTTAAGATTTTTACTTTAATATAATTTTTGACTTCCCCCTTTCTTCAATTCCTGGCCTCTTCAAATTCCCTTTTTTTTGACTTATTTAAAGCTGCTCGGGCAATGTGTACAGAATTCACCTACAACAAATATAACTCTTTGGAAATAAGTCCACAAAGGAAAATCAATGAAATGCAGTATTTTAAAACGGTGTTTAAGGAAGAGCTGCAACACAAAGCGTGCATACATGTTCAGATTGAGACAACAGACTGCATAACATGACTTCAGACCAACACAAAGACTTAAGAGAAAAGGTCCTTAGGGAAGTGACGTAACTTCCTGTGGTAGTCTGGGTACAGACGACACGCAATCGTGCGACTATCACATTTATCTCCGCAGTCATTGGGGCGATTAAGGAGGGACATCCCCCATCCCTTACCCACTGTGCGATGCTAACTCACAGAGTTTGTCTCTGCTCTAACCTCTAAATGCTGAGCATCAAGTAAAGAAGCAGCATGTAGTCGTTTTAAGTCTTTCATACAAATCAACCATGGTCGAATCAAGCCGTTCTTGCATCACAAGGGGGAAATAGCTTCCCCCCTGTGATGCAACATCCTTCCCACCCCCTTCTGGCCAACACATCTTGAATAACTTCCTGTGAATTGTTAACAACTTGTCATGAACATAAGACATTTGTGACACCATGATATTAATGATGGTGTCGAGTTAAAGCATTTCGATGTTCGACTACAGGCAAAGGTAAAAACAATTGGAAGCAAAATGTTAAGTAAATAAAAACAGACCAATAGTCCAACAATGGCATCGCCGGGCTTGTTTGATACTTTAGTTGGAAGAGGATAGTATGATTGATTGGGGATACCAGTTACCTACCAGTTAGCAAATAATGTAAGTATTAAATTTTTTCAATAAATTCCACATTCCTATGCCACCTACAGTCGAATGTCAGGCAATGACAGCAGGTTCGTGAATGACTTGGACAAAAATCGTACCGAGTCTGAATGTTTCTATATCCAGTCAATGGCGAAACTGCAAATGGGGAATCCGTGAATGTCACGGCTGGAAACCCTAATGTCACTTCCTCATTCTGCTTTAAACTCAATATCTCTATACGGTATTTTATTCAAAACAGCATCATGCTTCATTCCCATCACAAATATTAATTTCCAGAGAGCCAGAGAGGGCATCCCCCATTGTTAGATTGAGGAGCAGGTAAGCTCGGAGGTGGCTCCAGCATCGCGAGGGTGCCACAGTGGAGTATGCAGGTAGGCAAGCCTGCCAGGAGAGCCACACTGCCCAGCCAGGAGATCGTGCGATGGCACAATGTGAAAAATTGTGGGCCGGGCCCAAATTTGTAAGAGCACCAATGCGTGGGACGACGGGTAAATTGGTTGCATAGAACCACTGTATGGGGGTGTAATGGTAAAAGAGAAATGAGTTTTGGAAATGCTGGGTTAGAGAAGGGATACTCCCCTTGGTACCATTGTGTGTGTGTTTGCGGCCGCTGGGATAACGGGTTGATTATTTTTTTTTTGCGAGGACTTGTTGTGTCCCAAATTGTTTAGTAGGGGTAAGCACGCCCCCCATCAGGCTGCCCCACCAGCGAGCCGAGTGGTGCCACACCACCTCATTTATTTGGCACCACGTGTGTTTTCGTGTTCTCCCGGGAGATATGTGTAGTTTAGGGGGGATTAATGAACCCGGGTGGAATGGTTTAGTTTGAATAGTTTATGGGCTGAGATAGAGTAGGGTTAGGTTAAAGAGACGAGAGAGGGGGTAGAGGTAGTAGCGGGATTAGGTGGGGATAGTTAGGATTAGGTTAGGGCCACAACCGGCCACCTGATCTGCTGCCCTCCACGTTCCTGCCCCCATGACGAGTACGAGACCACCATGAGGCCGGCCACCATCATCTGCCGGCCTAGTTACCCTCGCCAGAGGAGAGGGTATTGCATTTGAGTCCGTTTGTTTGTCTGTTTATTTGTCTGTTTGTTTGTCTGTTTGTCCGCACAGAATAAATATGATTTTCTCTGCAACCGTTGGTCCGATCGACATGAAATTTTCACCATAGGTGCAACTCCACCTGTAGAATGTTTTAATGATAATTATGATGTCATAGGTCACGTGGTTCGGCCGCCATCTTGGAAAACCGAAAGACGTTGCATCTCGATATCTCCGAAAGCGCTGCATAGAAAAAATTGAGACATGGCTCATTTTAAATAACTCTCCATTTGGAATAAAATATGTTAATGATGATGTGTCATAGGTGCCTCCATTTGACGTCATAATTCGACAAGTACAAAACTTCATCCGATCAAGATGAAATTTATTGAGCATAATCTATATATATATAAAACACAGTTTGTGTGTGTGTGTGTGTGTGTGTGTGTGTGTGTGTGTGTGTGTGTGTGTGTGTGTGTGTGTGTGTGTAATGTTACCGATAGACTCCGAAACGGAGAGGCTCACGTGCTTGATATTTGGCATAGACATGGCCATTAGTGTGGTATGAGGTGTCATGAAAAACAGCTCACGTGCGATTTGCGTGCTAAAATTGATTTTTTTGCTTTGTTGGATTGATTTTAGGTCAATTTATTCGAAAATAATGGGGTTCAAATTTTCCGACCCCTGGATCCCCTTTTAAGGGGTGTTTTGTTTCCAGTGACCCCCGGGACTGACCATGCGACTTTCTCCGCTAACAACTGAGAGATTTTATCGATCTCGGGGTCGTTAGAGAGGTTTTCGATGATGCTAAATCCATTTATGATACTTTCGAAGCGACCGGAAGTGGCGATCCCCGACTTCCGGTTAGGTTCCATGCCAAGGTCAAGGTCATTTCGAAGGTAGCGATAAAACCTGGTCATATAGTACCACTCTCTGAGGGTTTTCATGCACAAGAAGACGGCTGAAGCAGTTATTTTTGCGATCAGACTGACCAGTCACAAATAAATCTACGTTTTAAAGCCATTCTTAGTCAAATTTAGAAAATATTTACCGAAATAGCAAAAGTCTTACAAATGATATAAATACAGAACTATGTGTGTTTAGCTTGTTTAATGTCACAAAATGTTTTTGTTTACACAAGTATGTAATAATGTAACACAATTCCTCTAAATTCTCAAGATAACACATCCGAGAATCATGCAAGATAATTTTGATAATTAAATAGCTTTTAAACTAAAATTACTGGACGGATTATTCGTCAAAATCTTCGCTAACTATATCATTTCTTACCAAATGTACACAATTATCGACACAAGTAGTTAAGAAATGTAACACAATTCCTCTAAATTCTCAAGATAACGCATCCGAGAATCATGCAAACTAAACTACTGGACGGATTATTCGTGAGGTTTCCCCTACACTCACCCACGTAATAACCTTCCTACCCCTGCTCTTAATCTCCCTCCTTTTCTTCATCTTTACCACAAACATCACAGGTATGTTGTAATGTCTTTGTTATAAAGATGCGGACACGCAGATAGGATCAAGCACCATCTTTATTCCAGGCAACGGCAACACGGGCCTCACTCGGCCCTGCCTATAGCGGCCTCACTCAGCACTACACGCCTCCCCCCTTAAGTCAAATAGTCTTTCAAAAATGCAGGTCGCACAATGTGTCTAGAAGAAACACGCGGACATTGAGCCATGGACGCGACCGGCGATGGTGAGGCATTGGAAACAGATGACGGCTCTCCACCAGACACCAAACGAGGCTCAACCGAAACTGGAGGAACATCCACACTACTCTCACTGCCATGAACATCCGGCTCCACAGATGGATGGGCAGCTGGCCGGAACCTGGTCACGGGCACCTCAATGGATGAGGACACATCGCACGGTGGAACAGTATTTGTTGTGTGTGAATGACCGACCCGCGAGCCAACAATTGATTTACACGACGTTTCCAGATAAGCCCGGCCGAAGTACGAACAAGGTAGTTAGCCGCACCGAAAACTCGGACCACAACAGCCGGCACCCATTTCTGTCGGTGTACATAGTCCCGTGCCAAAACTGGCTGGTCCACCGTGAATGAACGAACATTGGTCGCCGTAACAACTTCAGGTGCACCAGGATGAAGCAAATCCAGACGCGAGCGCAACTGTCGGCCATACATGCGGAATGCAGGTGTTTCCTGTGTAGTAGAATGCACTGAATTACGAGACAAGCAAAAACACATCAGGCCTACTCTGCACAGATTGAACCACTTGGCCTCTACACAAGGCATGTTTCAACGCTTTGACAAATGACTCACCCTGGCCATTTGTAGTTGGGTGGTAAGGCGCCGACCTCAGGTGTTTGATACCATTAGCATGCATGAACACAGCAAACACCTCAGATACAAACTGTGAACCATTATCCGAAACTAAAATCTGCTGGAACCCCCTTGTTCGCAAACATACTCCGCAGAAGCTCCACCGTGTTCTCTGCTGTGGTGGACTGCATTATAGCTACTTCTGGCCATTCTGAGTAAGCGTCGATCACCACCAGAAACATGCGGCCCATGACTGGCCCTGCAACATCTATATAAACGTGCTGCCACGTTCTATCAGCAGGTGGCCATAACAACGACACACGTGAGGGATTATCAGCATCAGTTTGACACGTATCACATGCTTTTACCGTTCGCTCGATGTTTGCATCAAGCCTGGGCTACCACAACAAACTCCCAGCTAAACTCTTTGTTTTGACCATACCCAAATGACCCTCATGCAACTCATTGAGACAGCACTGACGTAAAGCAACAGGAATGACTATCCTCATGCCCCACATTACACAACCTTGAGCTAAAGACAGCCCGCACGCCCGGGATACATATGGAGCATATTCTGACGTCGAGGGCAACTCGCACCCCAAACCTGACAAAACAACGTGCGCAACATGTGACAGCACAGGATCACGACGAACGGCAGCGGCCACTTCCGCAGCGATTACCGGACCAGATTCAATCTGTTCCAACATGAACACCTCGACCTCACCCGCAGTTTCGGCACCGGCCTTTGTAGACGGCAATCGAGACAGGCCATCACAGTCAGCGTGCCATTCGGAAGCACGAATTTTGATTTCATAGTCATACGCACTGAGGAAAAACACCATCTCTGTGGTCGAGCAGCGATAGTGACTGGAATGCCTTTCTGGGGATTAAACAAGAACTGAAGCGGCTGATGATCAGTTTGTCGGAGAAAATGCCGACCTATGAAGTACTGACGAAATTTCAACACGCCCCATACCAAATTCAGCGCTTCATGCTCAATCTGAGCATAGTTCAGCTCTGCGGCTGTCAGAGCACGTGACACAAAGCACACCAGACAGTCAGCACCATCACTCACTACCTGAGACAAGACGGCACCGATGCTGTACGACGAGCTGTCACACGCCAGAATGAGAGGACGTGAAGGATCGTAATGTGTGAGTACCGTGTCTGCAGTGAGGCGAGCTTTGACTCGTTCAAATGCTGCTTGTTCCACCGAACTCCACCTCCAACGAACATCTCGACGCAGCATGCGAATCAGCGGAGCAAGCTCGGTGCTTAGGTTGCTGACATACCTCTGGTAATACTGAGCAAGCCCAATGAAGGACCGAAGCTGAACGTTGTCCCTTGGGCTGAGAATGTCGACTTTCTGAGGGGCTTTTGACAGCCCCTCTGGGGTGATGACATGCCCCAGGTACTCCACTCGCTTCTGAAAGAATAAGCATTTGTCCTTGTTCAAGAGAAGGCCATGAGCAGCTAACTTAGACATCACCTTGTCAATGTTCTCAAGCTGTTGTTCGGCCGTGGTGCCCACAATGAGGATATCATCCAAGTAGCATTGTGCAGGCAAGTCGGTACAAAGACGATCCATCGCCTTCTGCCACATTGCCGGAGCTGAAGCGATCCCGAAACAAAGACGGGTATACTGGTACATACCCTGACACGTATTGACGGTAAGGAGGTGACGATCGTCTGGCGTGATCTCAAGATGAAAGTACGCATCGCGCAAGTCCAACTTCGTGAAGTACCGACTCCCTGCCAACTTTGAATATATCTCGTCAATAGATGGCAGTGGATACTGCTCGACACAGAGGTTGGGGTTAACAGTCGCTTTAAAATCACCACACAGGTGAATACCTCCAAGCCGCTTAAGCACTGTAACCACGGGCGTCGCCCATTCAGAGTGTTCCACCGGTTCAATGACCCCAATCTTTTCCAATCGATCGAGTTCCACTTTGACCCGATCGCGAAGGGCATATGACACTGGTTGAGGCTTACAGAATCGCGGACTGACACCCTTTTTCAGGTGCAGGTGACCTTGAGCACCTTTGAGCTTCCCACGTTCAGACCGGAATAGAACTTGGTGTTTTCCCAAGATCCCCTCCAAGCGCGAAGGAGACGGAAATGACGTATGCACACTGTAAATGTTTGCCCAATCCAGACGAATGGTGTGCAACCAATCACGACCATTTAGAGATGGTCCAGAACCATCAACCACATGCAGGGGCAACACCGCTCACTGGTCCCGATAACGAACCAACACATCCATCAAGCCTAATGGCTTTATCATCTCCCTTGTGTAAGTACGAAGGATAGTGTGTATCGAGGCTTACACCGGACAACCCAACTGACGCCAGATCAGTTTACTCACGAGACTGAATGATGCCCCAGTATCCACTGTGAAGTTGACTGGCCTGACATTCACACCAACAGCAACCAAAAACGGGTGAATCGCAGCTGACGTCTTCGGAAACACGCCCTGTCGATCAAACTCACTGCCAGCCCCGACCACATCAACCGATGACGGTGCCCGGCCCCGACAGACCCTCCGCACATGGCCTGTCTTACCACACCGGTAACACATCGCATTCCAAAATGGACAGCTCCCACAAGAATGTGAACCACCACATCCCTGGCAAGGCTGCTGTGATAGTTGTCCCTGTAACGCACTGCTTGCATGTGCCCGGGAAGAAGAAGAAGAACCCTGATCCACCGACCCAGTTGGAGAATTGTGAGCACGTGACCCTCCCGCAGGAGAATTGCAAGCACGTGACCCTCCAGCAGCTATGGCATTAACTGCAGAGTCCTCCCCGACAATGGCGTGAACCACCTTTCTAGCTTGTTCCACAACAGACGCAGTTTCCACCGCTTTAGCAAATGTAATCTCTTCAAACGTTATCTGTAAAATGTACGCGACCATCTTCTCATCTCGCAACCCCGCGATAAAATGATCCTTCAATCTTTGTGATCGTTCATCTTCACCAAAACCACAATCCCCCGCCAGATGCTTGAGCCTGGCCACAAAATCAGCTACCCTCTCGTCGGGAAACCGAACCAGGTTGTCGAACTCGTACCGCGATAACTGTGGTGACTCGCCCGGTTTAATATGATCGTGCAACGTCTTCACTATGGACTCGTAGGTAACAGCATCATCCGACGTCCTCTGGCGAAATCAAGTCACGCAGCAAATGGAAAACCTCTGTCGAGAGGGACGATAAAAGAATCGCTTTCTGCTTCCCCGTCTCGACGATGTCGTTAGCGATGAAATAAAAGCTGAGCTGCTGCACAAAAAGTTCAAAGTTCTCCCCAGCATACTCCGGGACCTTTCCATACGACGTAGCCATGGTCCGAAAAATCCTCGTCGTCAATTGTGATGTCTTTGTTATGAAGATGCGGACATGCAGAGAGCATCAAGCACCATCTTTATTCCAGGCAACGGCAACACAGGCCTCACTCGGCCGTACACGGCACTACACATGTGCTGGGTGGTAACATGCCATTGCCTCGCCATCTTAACCCCGTACATCTGTCACTTCCTTACCATCACCAAATCCAGTGCTTAGGCAAACGTTTACACCGTCTCAACCAATCAAATTAGCTCCTCACTCCAAGGGAAGAGTTGGCAAAAGGTTCAGCTCTGGACTGTTTTGTTTGAGCCGTCGGCTCTGTATGGTTGCCATCACACCTGTTATTTCAAGTTCACGAACAAAGCTAATATACATTTTATGAATTCTCTTGTCGTTGCTGTCGTGGAAATCAATCAGGTCCACAACTTTGTCCCATAGGTAGGTCTAATCACAATTAGATCTTTGGCATCATCCTGTAAGAATACAATCATGCAATAGATATCAGGATCTTGGCATCATATAGAAAGGACTGATAATAATAGTCAAAGCAAGCGAGTCCAGCATATATGTGCGGGTACGTACCATTCAAGACGACAAGACTACATGTCATAGTAAATGTCGCAGGAGTGGCTCAGCGTCGCGGATGTCCCAGGTCTTATAGACGCCCCTCAGTGGTTTAAGCGAGCATCACTCCCGAGTTCAACTTTGGTATATTTTCACTACAGTTGCTCTCCCCACGCTTTTTGAAGAAAACGGGGGGGGGGGGGGGAGGGAGGGGTATTGTAATTGGCTCTTTCTGTCTGTCAGTCCGTCACACGATGTCCTCCATTAACGCATTGGTCAGCACGTCCCTTTAACTGACGATCACAGTGGACATGTAAGAAAGTACTTCTCCTCAATCTTTTTTTAATGGCCACAAATATTTCCACGTTCTTCATGTTGGGTTGGGGAAGTTTTTGGCCCAGGTGTTTCACTGACCAGCTGGCCAGGCTGTTCGACTTAGTTCAGCGTGCCAGCGATAGCTCGCCGACTCTTCTCGTGGACACCGTGGGGATCTTTAACGTCCATCAACTAATGCTGGCAGACATTTTTTCGGCCATATCTCGAATACCAAGTCAGGGATGTCGATCATAATCGGTGAGGAACGTCCTTTCTAGCTCACTGGGAAGGCAATTCAAATATGTTTTCAAAATCGAATTGTAAAGATGTCGTTGTAGGTTCAGGTGTCGGATGCCCTAGGCCCAGATGAGTTGTAGGACAATTTGGACCATATTGGGTTTGTTTAAATATGACATCAATTTTTCTGATTGTTCTTTGCTTCCTATTTGTATTATCTACATATTTACACAGATTTTCAATGTTGTTGAATAAATACTCATTTTCCTTCCTTTTGTCCAGGAAGTACGTTTTGATTTTATTGCGTCCTTATTTTCCTTTCACCGCTTCTAGCCACAGCGTAACAGGGTGTCCTCAATCATGGCACCCACTCTTTCTACCTTGTAGCTATGACATTGGCATATCTGCATTTTGGCGTCTGAGTTTAGCCCACGTGGGTTGCCAACATCTTGGTTTGCCTGCTCACCCACCTGTCTGCAATCGTGGGCAATCTGTCGGGACACCCGCATCTTGTCCATCTCATCACAAACAGCGGGTTTTAACTCACAAACCACGCGATCCACTGCTCGGTCCCCTCTCATGAGGCCGCCTTACTTCTGACGCACACACTCGCTGCACATGTGTGTTTGAATGTTCTTGTTTTTCTGCCAAATGGAGATTTCCCAATCCACTCCGTGATAAAGACAAAAACACACATGGTGTCAGTGTGACTGCTCAAACAACATTCCGACAGAGCCATTGCATTATTAAAAGTCATATGTCATTGTGTGCATCTTCCTAGAATTCATATTACTAGGGCATGCCCGTACTATATCTATATCTAAAATTATATCCCCCCCCTCTATTTACATGAAATGGTTTGGTCCAAAGCGAACGGCTTGCGAGTGGTGACAATCCCCCCCCCTCTATTTACATGCAATGGTTTGGTCCAAAGCGAACGGCTTCCGGAGTTTGGTAAAGAAATCGCCATCGCGTGCACAAACGCGCAGGAAAGCGAATGAATCGCAAATTCGTTTTTATTAGTTGTAAAACATAGTTTAACGCCAACATAGTTTGCAAACGTGAAATAAATGAATACGCTCTCAAATGTGCCATCCGAGGCAGAGTGTGTCCGCCACGTTCGGCACACGCGATCGTTCGCTGCTCTCTGATTGGTTGAATCGTTTTTTGGACATAGCTCGGTAAGTAATTGTCCGATTAATATGAAACCTTGAAAAGGCACATCCTCGGGTCCCCAGCAATATACCTGGCAAGTGAAAAGTATATCGGACCCGTGGTTGTCGAGAAACAGCGGTCACAGACAGACAAACGTACAAACGTACAAACGTACAGACAGAGATTACTGGAATTATAGATAGATATTGTCACGTTGAAGGGGCAGGGATCTATAGCTCGGTTGTTGTAAGAACTAAGTAAGAATAGTATGGTCCGTGTGATTCACATAGCATAGATTTACTCTTGTAAACCGGGAAAATTCCAGAGTAAGTTGTCTTGTAAAACGTGAGGCTGAGGAGGCAGCATATCTAATTTATAGACAGTATAGCTGGGCTAAGATTGCATTGTGTAAAACTTCCTGCACAGGCAAGGCCTGGGGTGAGGAATTGGGCACGGAAATACAAGGGAAAGCGCCACGTGCTTTCCAAAGGTCTTTTACAAGATGTCGGCACATGCACTTAGGCCATGGTGGTGAGAAGATGCACCATGGTGGTGATGAGATGCACGTAGGCCATGGTGGTGAGATGCACGTAGGCCATGGTGGTGAGATGCACGTAGGCCATGGTGGTGAGATGCACGTAGGCCATGGTGGTGAGATGCACGTAGGCCATGGTGGTGAGATGCACGTAGGCCATGGTGGTGAGATGCACGTAGGCCATGGTGGTGAGATGCACGTAGGCCATGGTGGTGAGATGCACATAGGCCATGGTGGTGAGATGCACGTAGGCCATGGTGGTGAGATGCACGTAGGCCATGGTGGTGATATGCACAATGGTGGTGATGAGATGCACATAGGCCATGGTGGTGAGATGCACCATGGAAGCCCAGAAGGGGTAGAAGACTTTTTACGGCATAGCCTATAGGGCAATGCCGTCTAGAACAGCGTTTGGCTGTCCTTATGTCCCCACAAACATACACCAATCAGAGCTGAAGATCTAGTCACGTGACAGGGACTTTAGTAACAAGTACAGTTGCATATTTTACTAAAAGTAAATATAATAAGCTGTCATTTTACCCAAGTCATTCACGAACTGTCTGTCCATGCCTGAAGTCAGTAAAAAAAAACTTACATTATTTGCTGACGACTAACTCATATCCCCAACCAAGTCATATTATCCTCTTCAACTAAAGTATCAAACAAGCTTGGCTATGCCGTTATTAAATTATATAATCGGTCTTATTGAATATGGTCATGCCCTGCGGTGCGGAGCTTGATGGTGAATGCAAGGTGCCACCCACACCAGCGGGCGGCCAATGATAGACCCACGACTTGGATAGGAGGTCTCAAACACCGGGAGGATGGGATGGATGTGGAACACAGGGCGACAGGATGCGATCGGCACTGTACAGAAGAGCAGACACATCAGCTCTGACTTCTGGGGGTCATCGTTTTATATCTGCATCATATTGCATCTCTTACATCACTCCTTGTTTACATCGCGCCTCGCCTGAGCTGCTCCTCGCCTTCGAAGCCGAATTTCTCCAGGCTCTTCATTTTTGTGGGATCCCAACCCATACAATACCTCACCTACCCCTTTGTTCCTCGTAAGAGTCTGCTTTCTGTGGCACCTAGGGGCTAGGATTAAATATTTCTCTCCTTGTATATGAGTTTGTGTGCCCCCCATATCCCTATTTGTGGCTGTTGACTGCTTGGTCTGCTCCGTCTAGCCATCGCGTCTTGTCCACCTTTCTTCCTGTATTGTCTACCTTTCTCCCATCCAGCTGCTGGTTGCATCATTTCTGTGGGCGTGTATGCCACTGATGCAATGCCTCTCTATAACCAATTATCTGGTACTCATTTTTCCGACCTCGGAAGGATGAGCAAAGGAGTAGTGTGAATTCTCCCACAATGGAGTCCCATCTATTGCCTTAATCATGAATAGAGCTGAGGTAAAGGGATGAAAAGGGAAAAATTATTTCGACAAACCATCTCAAATTAATGAATTATTTCTACAAACCATCTCACATGAATGAATGATTTCTACAAACCATCTCACATTAATGAATTATTTCGAACAAACCATCTCACATTAATGAATTATTTCGAACAAACCGTCTCACGTTAATGAATGATTTGTACAAACCATCTCACATTGATGAACTATTTATCCAAACCATCTCACATTGATGAATTATTTCTACAAACTATCTCATATTTATGAATTATTTATACAAACCATCTCACATTTATTAATTATTTCTACAAACCATCTCACATTAATGAATTATTTCTACAAACCATCTCACATTTATTAATTATTTCTACAAACCATCTCACATTAATGAATTATTTTTAGCAAACCATCTCACATTAATTAATTATTTTTGCAAACCCTCTCACAATAATGAATTATTTCTACAAACCATCTCACATTTACGAATATTTCTACAAACCATCCAACATTCATGAATTATTTCTACAAACCATCTTACATTTATGAATTATTTCTACAAACCATCTCACATTAATGAATTATTTCGAACAAACCATCTCACATTAATGAATTATTTCTACAAACCATCTCACATTTATGAATTATTTCTACAAACCATCTCACATTTATGAATTATTTCTACAAACCATCTCACATTTATGAATTATTTCTACAAACCATCTTACATTTATGAATTATTTCTACAAACCATCTCACATTAATGAATTATTTCTACAAACCATCTCACATTTATGAATTATTTCTACAAACCATCTCACATTAATGAATTATTTATACAAACCATCTCACATTAATGAATTATTTCTACAAACCATCTCACAGTGATGAATTATTTCTACAAACCATCTCACATTAATGAATTATTTTTAGCCAACCATCTCACATTAATTAATTATTTCTCACAAACCATCTCACATTTATGAATTATTTCTACAAACCATCTCACATTAATGAATTATTTCTACAAACCATCTCACATTAATGAATTATTTCTACAAACCATCTCACATTAATGAAGTATTTCGAACAAACCATCTCACATTAATGAATTATTTCGAACAAACCATCTCACATTAATGAAGTATTTCGAGCAAACCGTCTCACGTTAATGAATGATTTGTACAAACCATCTCACATTGATGAACTATTTATCCAAACCTTCTCACATTAATGAATTATTTCTACAAACTATCTCATATTTATGAATTATTTATACAAACCATCTCACATTTATTAATTATTTCTACAAACCATCTCACATTAATGAATTATTTCTACAAACCATCTCACATTTATTAATTATTTCTGCAAACCATCTCACATTAATGAATTATTTTTAGCAAACCATCTCACATTAATTAATTATTTTTGCAAACCCTCTCACAATAATGAATTATTTCTACAAACCATCTTACATTTACGAATATTTCTACAAACCATCCAACATTCATGAATTATTTCTACAAACCATCTTACATTTATGAATTATTTCTACAAACCATCTCACATTAATGAATTATTTCGAACAAACCATCTCACATTAATGAATTATTTCTACAAACCATCTCACATTTATGAATTATTTCTACAAACCATCTCACATTAATGAATTATTTCTACAAACCATCTCACATTAATGAAGTATTTCGAACAAACCATCTCACATTAATGAATTATTTCGAACAATCCATCTCACATTAATGAAGTATTTCGAGCAAACCGTCTCACGTTAATGAATGATTTGTACAAACCATCTCACATTGATGAACTATTTATCCAAACCTTCTCACATTAATGAATTATTTCTACAAACTATCTCATATTTATGAATTATTTATACAAACCATCTCACATTTATTAATTATTTCTACAAACCATCTCACATTAATGAATTATTTCTACAAACCATCTCACATTTATTAATTATTTCTACAAACCATCTCACATTAATGAATTATTTTTAGCAAACCCTCTCACATTAATTAATTATTTTTGCAAACCCTCTCACAATAATGAATTATTTCTACAAACCATCTTACATTTACGAATATTTCTACAAACCATCCAACATTCATGAATTATTTCTACAAACCATCTTACATTTATGAATTATTTCTACAAACCATCTCACATTAATGAATTATTTCGAACAAACCATCTCACATTAATGAATTATTTCTACAAACCATCTCACATTTATGAATTATTTCTACAAACCATCTCACATTAATGAATTATTTCTACAAACCATCTCACATTAATGAATTATTTCTACAAACCATCTCACATTTATGAATTATTTCTACAAACCATCTCACATTAATGAATTATTTATACAAACCATCTCACATTAATGAATTATTTCTACAAACCATCTCACAGTGATGAATTATTTCTACAAACCATCTCACATTAATGAATTATTTTTAGCCAACCATCTCACATTAATTAATTATTTCTCACAAACCATCTCACATTTATGAATTATTTCTACAAACCATCTCACATTAATGAATTATTTCTACAAACCATCTCACATTAATGAATTATTTCTACAAACCATCTCACATTAATGAAGTATTTCGAACAAACCATCTCACATTAATGAATTATTTCGAACAAACCATCTCACATTAATGAAGTATTTCGAGCAAACCGTCTCACGTTAATGAATGATTTGTACAAACCATCTCACATTGATGAACTATTTATCCAAACCTTCTCACATTAATGAATTATTTCTACAAACTATCTCATATTTATGAATTATTTCTACAAACCATCTCACATTTATTAATTATTTCTATAAACCATCTCACATTAATGAATTATTTCTACAAACCATCTCACATTTATTAATTATTTCTACAAACCATCTCACATTAATGAATTATTTTTAGCAAACCATCTCACATTAATTAATTATTTTTGCAAACCCTCTCACAATAATGCATTATTTCTACAAACCATCTTACATTTACGAATATTTCTACAAACCATCCAACATTCATGAATTATTTCTACAAACCATCTTACATTTATGAATTATTTCTACAAACCATCTCACATTAATGAATTATTTCGAACAAACCATCTCACATTAATGAATTATTTCTACAAACCATCTCACATTTATGAATTATTTCTACAAACCATCTCACAGTGATGAATTATTTCTACAAACCATCTCACATTAATGAATTATTTTTAGCCAACCATGTCACATTAATTAATTATTTCTCACAAACCATCTCACATTTATGAATTATTTCTACAAACCATCTCACATTAATGAATTATTTCTACAAACCATCTCACATTAATGAAGTATTTCGAACAAACCATCTCACATTAATGAATTATTTCGAACAAACCATCTCACATTAATGAAGTATTTCGAACAAACCATCTCACATTAATGAATTATTTCGAGCAAACCGTCTCACGTTAATGAATTATTTGTATAAACCATCTCACATTGATGAACTATTTATCCAAACCTTCTCACATTAATGAATTATTTCTACAAACTATCTCATATTTATGAATTATTTATCCAAACCTTCTCACATTAATGAATTATTTCGAACAAACCATCTCACATTAATGAAGTATTTCGAACAAACCATCTCACATTAATGAATTATTTCGAGCAAATCATCTCACATTAATGAATTATTTCTACAAACCATCTCACATTTATGAATTATTTCTACAAACCATCTCACATCAATTAATTATTTTTAGCAAACCATCTCACATTAATGAATTATTCCTCGCAAACCATCTCACGTTAATGAATTATTTCTACAAACCATCTCACATTAATGAATTATTTCGACAAACCATCTCACATTCATGAATTATTTCGACAAACCATCTCGCATTTATGAATTATTTCTACAAACCATCTCACATTTATGAATTATTTCGACAAACCATCTCGCATTTATGAATTATTTCTACAAACCATCTCACATTTATGAATTATTTATACAAACCATCTCGCATTTATGAATCATTTCTACAAACCATCTCACATTTATGAATTATTTCTACAAACCATCTCACAGTGATGAATTATTTCTACAAACCATCTCACATTAATGAATTATTTTTAGCCAACCATCTCACATTAATTAATTATTTCTACAAACCATCTAACATTCATGAATTATTTCTGCAAACCATCCAGCATTAATGAATTATTTCGACAAACCATCTCACATTTATGAATTATTTATACAAACCATCTCACATTAATTAATTATTTTTGCAAACCCTCTCACAATAATGCATTATTTCTACAAACCATCTTATATTTACGAATATTTCTACAAACCATCCAACATTTATGAATTATTTATACAAACCATCTCACATTTTTGAATTATTTATACAAACCATCTCACATTAATGAATTATTTCGAACAAACCATCTCACATTAATGAATTATTTTGAACAAACCACCTCACATTAATGAATTATTTCGAGCAAATCATCTCACATTAATGAATTGATTCTTCAAACCATCTCACATTTATGAATTATTTCTACAAACCATCTCACATCAATTAATTATTTTTAGCAAACCATCTCACATTAATGAATTATTCCTCGCAAACCATCTCACGTTAATGAATTATTTCTACAAACCATCTCACATTTATTAATTATTTCTGCAAACCATCTCACATTAATGAATTATTTCTACAAACCATCTCACATTTATTAATTATTTCTACAAACCATCTCACATTAATGAATTATTTCTACAAACCATCTCACATTAATGAAGTATTTCGAACAAACCATCTCACATTAATGAATTATTTCGAACAAACCATCTCACATTAATGAAGTATTTCGAGCAAACCATCTCACGTTAATGAATGATTTGTACAAACCATCTCACATTGATGAACTATTTATCCAAACCTTCTCACATTAATGAATTATTTCTACAAACTATCTCATATTTATGAATTATTTATACAAACCATCTCACATTTATTAATTATTTCTACAAACCATCTCACATTAATGAATTATTTCTACAAACCATCTCACATTTATTAATTATTTCTGCAAACCATCTCACATTAATGAATTATTTTTAGCAAACCATCTCACATTAATTAATTATTTTTGCAAACCCTCTCACAATAATGAATTATTTCTACAAACCATCTTACATTTACGAATATTTCTACAAACCATCCAACATTCATGAATTATTTCTACAAACCATCTTACATTTATGAATTATTTCTACAAACCATCTCACGTTAATGAATTATTTCTACAAACCATCTCACATTAATGAATTATTTCGACAAACCATCTCACATTCATGAATTATTTCGACAAACCATCTCGCATTTATGAATTATTTCTACAAACCATCTCACATTTATGAATTATTTCGACAAACCATCTCGCATTTATGAATTATTTCTACAAACCATCTCACATTTATGAATTATTTATACAAACCATCTCGCATTTATGAATCATTTCTACAAACCATCTCACATTTATGAATTATTTCTACAAACCATCTCACAGTGATGAATTATTTCTACAAACCATCTCACATTAATGAATTATTTTTAGCCAACCATCTCACATTAATTAATTATTTCTACAAACCATCTAACATTCATGAATTATTTCTGCAAACCATCCAGCATTAATGAATTATTTCGACAAACCATCTCACATTTATGAATTATTTATACAAACCATCTCACATTAATTAATTATTTTTGCAAACCCTCTCACAATAATGCATTATTTCTACAAACCATCTTATATTTACGAATATTTCTACAAACCATCCAACATTTATGAATTATTTATACAAACCATCTCACATTTTTGAATTATTTATACAAACCATCTCACATTAATGAATTATTTCGAACAAACCATCTCACATTAATGAATTATTTTGAACAAACCACCTCACATTAATGAATTATTTCGAGCAAATCATCTCACATTAATGAATTGATTCTTCAAACCATCTCACATTTATGAATTATTTCTACAAACCATCTCACATCAATTAATTATTTTTAGCAAACCATCTCACATTAATGAATTATTCCTCGCAAACCATCTCACGTTAATGAATTATTTCTACAAACCATCTCACATTTATTAATTATTTCTGCAAACCATCTCACATTAATGAATTATTTCTACAAACCATCTCACATTTATTAATTATTTCTACAAACCATCTCACATTAATGAATTATTTCTACAAACCATCTCACATTAATGAAGTATTTCGAACAAACCATCTCACATTAATGAATTATTTCGAACAAACCATCTCACATTAATGAAGTATTTCGAGCAAACCGTCTCACGTTAATGAATGATTTGTACAAACCATCTCACATTGATGAACTATTTATCCAAACCTTCTCACATTAATGAATTATTTCTACAAACTATCTCATATTTATGAATTATTTATACAAACCATCTCACATTTATTAATTATTTCTACAAACCATCTCACATTAATGAATTATTTCTACAAACCATCTCACATTTATTAATTATTTCTGCAAACCATCTCACATTAATGAATTATTTTTAGCAAACCATCTCACATTAATTAATTATTTTTGCAAACCCTCTCACAATAATGAATTATTTCTACAAACCATCTTACATTTACGAATATTTCTACAAACCATCCAACATTCATGAATTATTTCTACAAACCATCTTACATTTATGAATTATTTCTACAAACCATCTCACATTAATGAATTATTTCGAACAAACCATCTCACATTAATGAATTATTTCTACAAACCATCTCACATTTATGAATTATTTCTACAAACCATCTCACATTAATGAATTATTTCTACAAACCATCTCACATTAATGAAGTATTTCGAACAAACCATCTCACATTAATGAATTATTTCGAACAAACCATCTCACATTAATGAAGTATTTCGAGCAAACCGTCTCACGTTAATGAATGATTTGTACAAACCATCTCACATTGATGAACTATTTATCCAAACCTTCTCACATTAATGAATTATTTCTACAAACTATCTCATATTTATGAATTATTTATACAAACCATCTCACATTTATTAATTATTTCTACAAACCATCTCACATTAATGAATTATTTCTACAAACCATCTCACATTTATTAATTATTTCTACAAACCATCTCACATTAATGAATTATTTTTAGCAAACCCTCTCACATTAATTAATTATTTTTGCAAACCCTCTCACAATAATGAATTATTTCTACAAACCATCTTACATTTACGAATATTTCTACAAACCATCCAACATTCATGAATTATTTCTACAAACCATCTTACATTTATGAATTATTTCTACAAACCATCTCACATTAATGAATTATTTCGAACAAACCATCTCACATTAATGAATTATTTCTACAAACCATCTCACATTTATGAATTATTTCTACAAACCATCTCACATTTATGAATTATTTCTACAAACCATCTCACATTAATGAATTATTTCTACAAACCATCTCACATTTATGAATTATTTATACAAACCATCTCACATTAATGAATTATTTCTACAAACCATCTCACAGTGATGAATTATTTCTACAAACCATCTCACATTAATGAATTATTTTTAGCCAACCATCTCACATTAATTAATTATTTCTCACAAACCATCTCACATTTATGAATTATTTCTACAAACCATCTCACATTAATGAATTATTTCTACAAACCATCTCACATTAATGAATTATTTCTACAAACCATCTCACATTAATGAAGTATTTCGAACAAACCATCTCACATTAATGAATTATTTCGAACAAACCATCTCACATTAATGAAGTATTTCGAGCAAACCGTCTCACGTTAATGAATGATTTGTACAAACCATCTCACATTGATGAACTATTTATCCAAACCTTCTCACATTAATGAATTATTTCTACAAACTATCTCATATTTATGAATTATTTCTACAAACCATCTCACATTTATTAATTATTTCTACAAACCATCTCACATTAATGAATTATTTCTACAAACCATCTCACATTTATTAATTATTTCTACAAACCATCTCACATTAATGAATTATTTTTAGCAAACCATCTCACATTAATTAATTATTTTTGCAAACCCTCTCACAATAATGCATTATTTCTACAAACCATCTTACATTTACGAATATTTCTACAAACCATCCAACATTCATGAATTATTTCTACAAACCATCTTACATTTATGAATTATTTCTACAAACCATCTCACATTAATGAATTATTTCGAACAAACCATCTCACATTAATGAATTATTTCTACAAACCATCTCACATTTATGAATTATTTCTACAAACCATCTCACAGTGATGAATTATTTCTACAAACCATCTCACATTAATGAATTATTTTTAGCCAACCATCTCACATTAATTAATTATTTCTCACAAACCATCTCACATTTATGAATTATTTCTACAAACCATCTCACATTAATGAATTATTTCTACAAACCATCTCACATTAATGAAGTATTTCGAACAAACCATCTCACATTAATGAATTATTTCGAACAAACCATCTCACATTAATGAAGTATTTCGAACAAACCATCTCACATTAATGAATTATTTCGAGCAAACCGTCTCACGTTAATGAATTATTTGTATAAACCATCTCATATTTATGAATTATTTATCCAAACCTTCTCACATTAATGAATTATTTCGAACAAACCATCTCACATTAATGAAGTATTTCGAACAAACCATCTCACATTAATGAATTATTTCGAGCAAATCATCTCACATTAATGAATTATTTCTACAAACCATCTCACATTTATGAATTATTTCTACAAACCATCTCACATCAATTAATTATTTTTAGCAAACCATCTCACATTAATGAATTATTCCTCGCAAACCATCTCACGTTAATGAATTATTTCTACAAACCATCTCACATTAATGAATTATTTCGACAAACCATCTCACATTCATGAATTATTTCGACAAACCATCTCGCATTTATGAATTATTTCTACAAACCATCTCACATTTATGAATTATTTCGACAAACCATCTCGCATTTATGAATTATTTCTACAAACCATCTCACATTTATGAATTATTTATACAAACCATCTCGCATTTATGAATCATTTCTACAAACCATCTCACATTTATGAATTATTTCTACAAACCATCTCACAGTGATGAATTATTTCTACAAACCATCTCACATTAATGAATTATTTTTAGCCAACCATCTCACATTAATTAATTATTTCTACAAACCATCTAACATTCATGAATTATTTCTGCAAACCATCCAGCATTAATGAATTATTTCGACAAACCATCTCACATTTATGAATTATTTATACAAACCATCTCACATTAATTAATTATTTTTGCAAACCCTCTCACAATAATGCATTATTTCTACAAACCATCTTATATTTACGAATATTTCTACAAACCATCCAACATTTATGAATTATTTATACAAACCATCTCACATTTTTGAATTATTTATACAAACCATCTCACATTAATGAATTATTTCGAACAAACCATCTCACATTAATGAATTATTTTGAACAAACCACCTCACATTAATGAATTATTTCGAGCAAATCATCTCACATTAATGAATTGATTCTTCAAACCATCTCACATTTATGAATTATTTCTACAAACCATCTCACATCAATTAATTATTTTTAGCAAACCATCTCACATTAATGAATTATTCCTCGCAAACCATCTCACGTTAATGAATTATTTCTACAAACCATCTCACATTAATGAATTATTTCGACAAACCATCTCACATTCATGAATTATTTCGACAAACCATCTCACATTAATGAATTATTTCGAGCAAATCATCTCACATTAATGAATTATTTCTACAAACCATCTCACATTTATGAATTATTTCTACAAACCATCTCACATCAATTAATTATTTTTAGCAAACCATCTCACATTCATGAATTATTTCGACAAACCATCTCGCATTTATGAATCATTTCTACAAACCATCTCACATTTATGAATTATTTCTACAAACCATCTCACAGTGATGAATTATTTCTACAAACCATCTCACATTAATGAATTATTTTTAGCCAACCATCTCACATTAATTAATTATTTCTCACAAACCATCTCACATTTATGAATCATTTCTACAAACCATCTCACATTTATGAATTATTTCTACAAACCATCTCACAGTGATGAATTATTTCTACAAACCATCTCACATTAATGAATTATTTTTTAGCCAACCATCTCACATTAATTAATTATTTCTACAAACCATCTAACATTCATGAATTATTTCTGCAAACCATCCAACATTAATGAATTATTTCGACAAACCATCTCACATTTATGAATTATTTATACAAACCATCTCACATTAATTAATTATTTTTGCAAACCCTCTCACAATAATGCATGATTTCTACAAACAATCTTATATTTACGAATATTTCTACAAACCATCCAACATTCATGAATTATTTCTACAAACCATCTTACATTTATGAATTATTTATACAAACCATCTCACATTTTTGAATTATTTATACAAACCATCTCACATTAATGAATTATTTTGAACAAACCACCTCACATTAATGAATTATTTCGAGCAAATCATCTCACATTAATGAATTGTTTCTACAAACCATCTCACATTTATGAATTATTTCTACAAACCATCTCACATCAATTAATTATTTTTAGCAAACCATCTCACATTAATGAATTATTCCTCGCAAACCATCTCACGTTAATGAATTATTTCTACAAACCATCTCACATTAATGAATTATTTCGACAAACCATCTCACATTCATGAATTATTTCGACAAACCATCTCACATTTATGAATCATTTCTACAAACCATCTCACATTTATGAATTATTTCTACAAACCATCTCACAGTGATGAATTATTTCTACAAACCATCTCACATTAATGAATTATTTTTAGCCAACCATCTCACATTAATTAATTATTTCTCACAAACCATCTCACATTTATGAATTATTTCTACAAACCATCTAACATTCATGAATTATTTCTGCAAACCATCCAACATTAATGAATTATTTCGACAAACCATCTCACATTTATGAATTATTTATACAAACCATCTCACATTAATGAATTATTTCGAGCAAACCATCTCACATTAATGAATTATTTCGAACAAACCATCTCACATTAATGAATTATTTCGAACAAACCAACTCACATTAATGAATTATTTCGAACAAACCATCTCACATTAATGAATTATTTCGAGCAAATCATCTCACATTAATGAATTATTTCTACAAACCATATCACATTAATGAATTATTTCTACAAACCATCTCACATCAATAAATTATTTCTCCAATCCATCTCATGTTATTGAATTATTTCTACAAACCAGCTCACATTAATGAATTATTTCGACAAACCATCTCACATTTATGAATCATTTCTACAAACCATCTCACATTTATGAATTATTTCTACAAACCATCTCACAGTGATGAATTATTTCTACAAACCATCTCACATTAATGAATTATTTTTAGCCAACCATCTCACATTAATTAATTATTTCTCACAAACCATCTCACATTTATGAATTATTTCTACAAACCATCTAACATTCATGAATTATTTCTGCAAACCATCCAACATTAATGAATTATTTCGACAAACCATCTCACATTTATGAATTATTTATACAAACCATCTCACATTAATGAATTATTTCGAGCAAACCATCTCACATTAATGAATTATTTCGAACAAACCATCTCACATTAATGAATTATTTCGAACAAACCAACTCACATTAATGAATTATTTCGAACAAACCATCTCACATTAATGAATTATTTCGAGCAAATCATCTCACATTAATGAATTATTTCTACAAACCATATCACATTAATGAATTATTTCTACAAACCATCTCACATCAATAAATTATTTCTCCAATCCATCTCATGTTATTGAATTATTTCTACAAACCATCTCACATTAATGAATTATTTCTACAAACCATCTCACATTAATGAATTATTTCTACAAACCATCTCACATTTATTAATTATTTCTGCAAACCATCTCACATTAATGAATTATTTCTACAAACCATCTCACATTTATTAATTATTTCTCCAAACCATCTCACATCAATGAATTATTTCTCCAAACCATCTCACGTTAATGAATTATTTCTGCAAACCATCTCACATTAATGAATTATTTTTACAAACCATCTCACATCAATGAATTATTTCTACAAACCATCTCACATTTATTAATTATTTCTACAAACCATCTCACGTCAATGAATTATTTTTAGCAAACCATCTCACGTTAATGAATTATTTCTACAAACCATCTCACATTAACCCTTAGATGCAGGCATCAAAAACCCTACATAAATGCAGCCATTGGGCCTCGGAGGCCCAACGGATGTATTCGTATAATGTATTTTTTTTTTTGATAGATTTTTTTTCTTTAATATCCTTTTTCAATCCAAGTCGATGCTCATGGATGTGTATTTGTTCAGAAAATGTGAATCATTGATCCTATTAGCTGGAAGAATCCCATACAAGTAATTAATCCTTTTTTTTTTTTGCCAAAAGAATTTTTTATTCTTGGTTTTTCAACTTTTTTTTCTCTAAAAAGTGGAGGCTCATGGAGGAGTATTTGCTCAAAAAATATGATTCATTAATCCTTTTATTTAGAATGTATATGTCTACAACTGTCAAAAAACCTAGAACTATGCAGCCATTGGACCTCGGAGGCCCCACGAATGTATTCGTGTAAAGTTTTTAAATTTTCATATTTTTGTCACTGAATTATTTGTAACCAGGTTATAGGAGCATATAATGAGGTTCACATCAAGAAAATAATGATATAACATAGTAGAACAACAACATTTATGTGGGGCCTCGAAGGCCCCAGGCCTGCATTCGTGTCGGATTTTCAGGTTATAAGTGAAGAATGAAGATTTTCCCACGAGCCAGAATGAAATTTTTATTTATTTATGTCACTGAATTTTGTGTAACAACATTTCGACAATATTGTGTAACAATATTCCACGGCTACCTTCTTTTTTTTTTTACTTTACTTTAAAAAAAAAAAACTCGGGACAAATCAAACAATTGTTTCAGCATTTTTTTTATGAACATGGTGGTTGGATTGATGTTTCATGACCAAAAACATGTCGGACAGCAGGTGCACTGGGCTTGCAGTCCACATAACTTACATATGTGTCATTTTCCACAGCACTGATGGAAATCAAATCGGTGGATGTGGGAGTCGTGGCAATAAGAGGAATCAACACCGGCTTCTTCTTGGCAATGAACAGCCATGGCAGGATTTATGGCACGGTGAGAGCAAGAAAGCTTGGAATAAAATTCTGATGTTGTATTATTCCTATTGAACAATGGACACATAAGATAAGAGAAATGACAAAAACGAAATTTGATAGGTATTTCTAGATAATTATGTCCATTGGAGAAGAAAGTTACAGGTATATAAATTTTCGTTTCCATTTCCTGAAACGAAGAAACACCTGCAACCTTAAGTGGATCATTTGATAACTTTTTGATGATGGTCGGCCAAAATATCTACTTGATGTCAAGATGGAAGTAGGAATTTGTAATTTTGTTGCAATCGTGAAACTTATTGCATCGACATCCTTAACTTCACACTGCATCTACATCCTTAACTTCACACTGCTTCAAAAACCAAAAAGGTGAAATATCAGATACAGTTCACTTTTTAAAATCCAGGCACTGAGACTCATAGAAGGGAAGAGTAAGAGGGCACAAAGGGTGAACAGTCACCAAAGTGGGGTAAAGCAAAAGCAGCAGGACAAGAACATCTGGACGCATCACAACCACAAGGGGAAGTGAAGAATGACAGGTGAAAGGTAGATACGGAATCTCAGCTGGTGTTGTGTAGCTCAAACATTGAAATGGGAGAAACCACGAGTTGACGGTTTCCAGCAGACTTGAAATTCTGTAGGGACGAGCTCGATACAACACACTCGGGAAGACAGGTGAGAAAAGAGGGTTGTGAACAAATGGTGGTGAACGTTAATTTTTGATTTGGGGACGGCAACAAGGAAAGGCTTTCGGGTAGGCGGTGATCAGCAGCAGCACCATTCCACAAAAGCACCATTCAATCACATCGGATTGTTACAGATTTTTTTCGGACGAGGCTTTTGATTTAATCAATTATGGATAGAATACGACTTCACTGATGATGCCATCATTATCACCCAATATACACCATGAGGACTTGATGACATATGCCAAGTTTCAATTTTTTTCTATGCGTGGTTTCGGAGAAGATGATATCCAATTTTTTTCCTTTAATCCAATATGGCTGCCATACAATGTGACCTATGATGGCAGAGCTATCAATAAAAGATTCTCCATGGGGAGGGAGTCCCTATAATGTTGACATTTTTGCATTGATCAGACAAGCTGTTGAAGAGAAAACAAAACGCAAAGCGAGAATATATAGATATGGACACACACACACACACACACACACACACACACACACACACACACACACACAAACACACAAAGATGGATACTTTGAAGACCTGGGAGGGTTCCGTTCCACCTTCTTAAACTCACATATGGAGATGACAACCAACAACACACAGACACACACATGGGGGCGAGGCGAGCAAACCTGAGTTTCTCACATTAGCCCTGCACTGCACTTAGATGTTGAGGAAGCCTGGTGTTGGCTTAATGGTTAAGGTGGCTGGCTTAAAATATTTGAGTCTTGAATTTGAGCCATGTCATGCCGTTGAATTAACGCCAGGTGGGTTGATTCAGCCTGTCATCCTTCTGAGGTTGGCAAAATGAGTACCAGCTGACTGGTGGTGGTTTGTGTGCAGCCTGTGGTTGCTGGGTGCATTATGTTCTGGATGTGCGGCTGATGCAATGACCCTCTATTACCAGTATATATCTACAGTCACGTGAAAAAGTAAGTACACCCCATGTAAAGTTTTGACTTTTTCAACATATTTCAACATGCAGCTCTTTGATCTTCATTTCAGCAATATTGATAGATAAAGGTGATATAATATAACAAATATCATGAAACATTTACATTTTGTAGTCCATTGTATAATTTAAATAAACATAAATGCAAATTTCGCTTGTGGAAAAAGTAAGTACACCCCTACATTTATCACTACTTCAAATACATAAAATTAGAATCAGGTGCACCAGCTCAGGTGCAAATGATTAGAACATCGTTAGAGAGGATCTTGGAGGAACCTGTCTTATTTAAACCTCAGACATTTAGTTTGGTTTGCTCTTTGTTGTTGAAGTGTGCGGCGTCACCATGCCTAGATCAAAAGAGCTCTCTGAGGCCTTCAGAAAGAAGGTTATAGATGCCTACGAGTCTGGGAAGGGATTTAAAAATATCTCCAAACAATTTGAAATCAATCATTCGACTGTCCGGAAGATCATCTACAAGTGGAGAAGATTCCAAACAACTGCCAACTTGTTCAGGCCAGGCCGCCCCAGCAAGTTCAGCCCGAGAGCAGACCACAAGTTGCTGAAAGAAGTCTCTAAGAACCCCAGAATGTCATCACCGGACCTACAGGTAGCTCTTGCCACTGTTGATGTCAAAGTGCACGAGTCTACCATTAGAAAGAGGCTGCACAAATTTGATCTACATGGGAGGTGTGCCAGGAGGAAACCTTTGCTGTCCAGAAAGAACATCAGGGCAAGACTAAAGTTTGCCAATGAACACCTAGGTAAAGACCAGCACTTCTGGATCAATGTGCTCTGGACAGATGAGTCAAAGGTAGAGTTATTTGGCCACAGTACCTGAAGACATGTTTGGCGAAAACCAAAGACAGCATTTGACCACAAGAACCTGATACCAACTGTAAAGCATGGTGGTGGAAATATTATGGTTTGGGGCAGCTTTGCTGCATCAGGGCCTGGGCAGCTCACCATCATAGAATCCACTATGAATTCATCTTTGTACACCAGAGGGTGCTTGAGGATAATGTGAGGCCATCTGTCGGAAAGTTGAAGCTCAACCGAAGGTGGACCTTGCAACATGACAATGACACTAAACATACCAGTAAATCCACCAAGGAATGGCTGAAAAGAAAGAAAGGGAGGGTTCTGGAATGGCCAAGTCAAAGCCCAGATCTTAATCCCATCGATATGTTGTGGGGGGATTTGAAACGAGCTGTGCATGCAAGAAACCCCTCAAACATCGCACAGCTGAAAGAATTCTGCATGGAGGAGTGGGCAAAAATTTCTCCCAGTCGATATCAGAGACTGGTAGACAGTTATAAGAAAAGCCTACTTGAGGTTGTTTCTGTCAAAGGGGGCAATACCACCTATTAGAGCCAAGGGTGTACTTACTTTTTCCACATGCGAAATTTGCATTGATGTTTATTTAAATTATACAATGGACTACAAAATGTAAATGTTTCATGATATTTGTTATATTATATCACCTTTATCTATCAATATTGTTGAAATGAAGATCAAATAGCTGAATGTTGAAATTTGTTGAAAAAGTCAAAACTTTACATGGGGTGTACTTACTTTTTCACGTGACTGGATATTACATAATTTCAAAGTCTTTGAATGTCTTCTCAATTCCCATTTCCTCAAGCATCATGAATATCACAGTCTTCTATCTGACCAACAATATGGCTTTTGCAAGGCAAGATCTACTGGTGATGTCCTTTCTTACATTACGAATGTCTGGGCCTCTTCTCTGAGAGACTTTGGGGAATTCTTTGTTGCAGGCCTTCATATCTCAAAAGTCTTTGACAGAGGTTGGCATCGGGGTCTGATATCCAAGCTTCCCTCTTTCGGCTTTCCTCCTTCGCTCTGCTCTCACATCGTGTTTTCTCTCCGGCCGCTCCTTCTCCATAAATGTTGATGGTTCGACATCTCCCTCCTTCCCTATTAACAGCGGTGTCCCTCAGGGTTCCGTCCTGTCTCCTACACTCTTCCTTATTTTTATCAATGACCTTATTGCTTCTGCAATTAACCAAATGCACTCGTATGATAATGACTCGACATTACATTCATCCATGTTTTTCCCATCTGACCCATCTTCCCTCACTCGATCTCCATCTCGTTTGATCACAGCCACCTCTTTAAATTTGGATTTGGACAATATTTCCTCGTGGGCAAATGTAATCAGGTTAAATTCAATGCTTCTAAAACTCAATTTCTTCACATCTCTCTCTCTCGAAAACCCCGCTCAACTCTCCAATCTGCTTTGAAAGCTCCACAATTACACCATGTGATACAATAAACCTACCAAGTATTACCCTAACATCAAATTTATCCTGGAATCCACACATTACACAAATAGCTAAGTCTGTCTCGAAGAAACTACGAGTCCTGTTCAGATGTCGAAGATTCTTCTCCTCTCAACAGTTTCTTCAACTATATAAAGGATTGATTCGTCCTTGTATCGAGAACTGCTCTCACACCTGGGGAGGTTCAAGCTCCACACACTTACTGGACAGAATTGAATCCAAAGTAATCCGACTTATCAACTCTCTCAATCTGACCTCAAAACTCGACCCGCTCGAATTGCTCCACAAAGTTGGCTCTCTTTCTCTTTTCTACAGATATTACTTCGGTTTCTGCTCCCAATAACTTGCTGCTTGTGTTCCTTTGCCATTAGCGAGACCACGGAATACTCGACAAGCCATTGCATCACATGATTATTGTGTGGCCATTGGCAAGTCACGGGTGGCCCGTTATGGTGTTTGCTTCATCCCCTCCACTGCCAAACTCTGGAACTCTTTACCTTCCCATGTATTTCCAAACACTTCCGACCTACGCCTTTTTAAAAAGCAGATTTGAACTCAGGACCCTGAGATCTCAAGCCAGCCATCTTAACCGTTGAGCCAACACCAGACTTAGCTTACTGGTAAGAGGAGCACAGCCACACTTCAAGAAATGATGCAACCAGCAACCACAGGCTGCACACGAAACAACAAGGTGTTGAAAAATAAAAATCAATCTTGGCATATCTTGGATTGTTGTATCACTTTTTTATATAACTTTTTGAATGTCCCACACAGAAGGAGCAGCATGTCGAATGACCCGCCTGTAGGTCAATCTGATGATCAGAGGTCAGGGTTAGAGAAGAGATGAGTCTTGAGTTCTGCTTCAAGAGTAGCTTGGATATTCTCCACCTTGGTGGGAAGGAAGTTCACCTGCTGTTGGATATTTTCAGTGAAGGTGTTGGATTATTACAGGAAGAAAGGGTAAAGAGATCTTCCTTTTTTATATAAATATATGGTTGAAGGCATTCGGCCTCTTTAAGTCTGCTGTGAGTGCAAAGAGCAGAGAAAGATAAATAATTATTTGAAGGCCATTTGAAAGGTGAGTAGTGTGAGAAGGTGAAACTGCTATGGCTGGGTGGCTTTCATGGTCACGTGACTGATGTAACGACACAACTCTCCCACGAGGTGGAATACAAGAGACACTTTTTCTAGTTGTTCACTGCTGAGAGCAGGAGACGATTTTAGTTTCAAATGGCTTCAGAACATTTCTTCTTTGTCAAGAGGCAGTTTATCTTATTTAAGTGTCTGATAGTTGGTGCAGAGGTAGCACACACACCTTTGACTGTACCTCCACAGATGGTGCTGTACCTCCACCTGTACCTCCAACCCGGCCTTGTCCGGGTTTGATTCTTAACCTGACTATGGACTGGTGGATTTGCGTTGACCAGGTGTTAAATCGCAAAATGACCCTGAACAGGTGTCCCTCGGATGGACATTGAGCCGGGGACCCATCTGCTAGCATTAGATGGTGGACGATAAAGATCCCAGGGTGTCGTTCGCAATGAGGAGCCGATTCTGGGGCCCTGGACAAATGACAAATTCCTGTCAAATTGACCTTCAGTTGAATCCAAGGCCTGGCCAAGTCACTTGAGGAATGACTTGGACCAAGCGCACACGCTCTGCGAGCCACTGACCCCATCTACATGGGAAATGGCATCAGGGGAGAGTCTGTCTTATTTCAGACAATCATCTGTATAGCTGAATCGAGAGAATTTGCTTATTTGCATTTGTGAAAGAGAAAACTGGGGCAAGATTCCCCCTTAGGAAAAGCATGCTAAGATGCCTCCTCCATCCTTCCCCCAGCAAATTATGCAAACTAGTCCTGGTTTCATATTCACTTTCTGTCTTTCCTGAATGGACACACCAGGGTGTTCTCTGGATAATGGAAATTACAAAATGGAAAATGTTCAGTATGTATACTAAACAAAAGAGCTGGCCAGATGTATATAAACGGAGAGCCCGGGAAGGGGTATCTTGCCCTTCCAGTATGCAGGAGCCTTGTGCCCCAGTACACAAATTTCAAAAAAGTGGGAATAATAAATTTAAAATGTATTTTAAATCCATCTGGTGTCTCAAATAAGACATGAAAGCATAAACAGTGAGTTATCGCCAGAACCCTGTACAAATTCCAAAGATGCCTGCCCTAACCTACAATTGGTACTGCCAAGCACGCGACACTGTATCCCTAGAATGGTGCTCCCAGCAGTCACGTGCTGCTTATATTAGAGAAGACCCCAAAGCGTTTCCTCTTTGTTAGCACAAAATGCCACCTGTCCCTGTTCGCAGAAGGAGTTCAACGATTCTTGCTACTTCAGGGAACGCATACAAGAGAACGGCTACAACACGTACTGCGCACTTCGTGTCGGAGAGAGCGGACAGCAGCTCTACCTCGCGCTTGGGTTCGATGGCAAACCACGCCGTGGCTCCAGAGCTCGGGCCAATCATCCATCCACACATTTCCTGCCTATGTTACCTCGCTGAAAAGTTTAACTCAAGTGGTTGTTGCATGTACAGAATGAAGGCTTTCAGTGGATTTCTACTTGTACAGGAAGAGATTCAAGATTGCAGTAAGGTACTAGACTGGTGCTGGTCACCTTTTTCACATTCCAAGAGATTGCACCAATGCACCATCAGCCGTTCTGCGGTTGTAGTTCTGAGAGTTGTGTAATTTTGGGATACGCTTTATTAGGTTTTCTATTGAAAAGTCGTTTTTTTCAAACCTGTTCACTTATTTTAGTTTTAGTTCCAGTAAACTTTCATACAAGGAGGGACCAGACAAATCAGACCGGAGACCTGTCCAAGAAAGCACCACCATGATGACTGTCATCCTAGTTATCAAGGGCATAGTTACCACTGTATGGAGGGAGTTCCTAAAGTTGTGGTAGGCCCAAAAATGAAAACAATAATAAGACAATATTGAACCATAATGATGATTACATCCATTCCTGTAATCATGTCTACAACTGGTGGATAACCCCAAAAGACATGTATCCGATATGCAATATGTTGGCCAGTGTGTGCTCGCCCACCTTAAGAGGTGATTTTAAAAACTCTGTGATTTTCATTCATAATGAAAATCACAATAGAACCGCACCCTTTATAACAATTGTGTTCCTTTACTAGACAGGTACCTCCTGGTAATTAATCAGACATGTTTGCAGTACTGGGGGCTCATCAAAACTTTGTCTGACGTAGAACAAATGTGCCCATTTTGTATACAACATTTAGGTGCCTGGAAGAGCAAGGTGACGGGGGCCAAAAAGACAATGTGCTCTCGTAGCACAGCAGGCCACAGACAGATGCAACAAGCAATGAAATAATGGACATGAAAAGAGGACAAAGAGGAGAGGAGGAAACAATAACCTGCAAATAAGAGATTTGTGTTAGGGGTAGGGGTGGAGTGAAAAAGACCATGGTAGTGATGGGTGCTTATATGAGATGGTGCTGTACCTCCACCTTGAATCCTCTAGGGAAGTTTGATAAGCTTTAATAGGTTTTCTGGGAGTGGGGAGGGGATTGGGATTGGACCATATCTGGAAGTCAGTTTCATAAATGGAAGAAACGGGGAACAAATGAGTTGAGGTGTGCAGTAACGCTATTTTGGGGGAGTTTAGCCAGGAGGAGTTACTGCAAGAATGCGTGCATTCTTGAGGACCTGGGAAAGGTCGTACGGCTGTGACAGCAGAGGGAACTAGCCGGACCAGAGTAGAGGTGGTGTAAAACAGAGTCCACCGACCTATCTGAAATGCAAAAGCAACAGGCCTTGTGTTTCGGCCTCATCACACGAGATGCCAATGTTGAGAGCTTTAGATTCCACTGAATCCAGGAGAGTTATATGTGATGCTGGGACACCAGCCCATACAGGAGAGCAGTACTCCATTGAGCTCAGGACAAAGGCCTTGTAGGCTTCGACCAGTTCTGATTTATCAAGGAATGACTTGGAATGATGGAGGATGCTTAGTCCGGGCCTGGCTTTGGAGACCGGCTTTGCTATACGGTCTGCTCAGGTGATGTTGTGGCTGATTGGGAGGCCTGTATACGTTCAGGATACTCAATGTCCTCCAGTAGCTGGCCATTTAAATTGATAGGTAGGTTCATGTGATGATCCTCCTGAAATGACAGAGTGAGACTATGAGATTCGTCACGGTTGAAATATAAACAGGGTGACAATTCTTTCTGCATTTTATAATATTTTAGTGCATCATATTCATTTCCTCAGAATATATTATTTTTATATACCTCCATACATGACAATCCCGGTGTCTTATCACTCCTTGATGATTGAACTTTTGAAGATCGAATCCCTGAAAAGAAGAAAGTCCGTAAATTCCGATGAAGCTTATGTTTTAGGACGTGGCCTACTATGGTACTGAAGAAATCCACAGTAGTTCATATTGTACCAATTTAAGGACAATGGCTTTGTTTAAACAATGGCTTCATGATTGGCTTAACAATGCTTTTTGACTGAACATCAGTCATGGCAGTATGGAATCTCACCTATGACAAAACCGCTTATGGGCCAAACGGTATCGAGATTATCAATACCAGAATGGAATCTTATCAGAAGAACTGATGGAACAGAGGAATGCTTTAGAAATAATAAAGAATCGTGTTTTCTAACAAACATGGCGGTGACACAAAGTTGTGGAGGAAACAATATTTATGGTACTGATCAGCTTTGAGCGCAAGGCAAACCTGTAGGCGTGTAAGGTGTACGACAATACGTACTCACATACAGGTAAACTTGTGCCTGTGTTCAAGTTATTCACTCAAGCAGACAATTTCCCAGAAGTGATGCAACCTCGCCTCCATTTAAGCCGGCAAGCAATTGCTCGGTTTGACAGCTTAAGGAAAGCAAAGAATTGTGGGTAATTTGCTCAGATGAAAAGGTAATGACTTTGAGGTTGAAAAGCATTTCCCATCTCCATCACTCCGCTGAAGCAATTCCCAGGATATTTTCCATCCGGATGGCACATGGAGAGAACGCTTCACGGTCCGGAATTAACCTTGCGCTGAATTAGTTGAGAAACGTCTTCCCTTTACCCCTCCCGTCAGATGTAAAGACGTTGTTGTTATGAGCATTACATACCGGCACACATTGGCTTTTGATGATCCACAATTCTTCGGACACCATAATATGTCTTCATATCCCATTTTTGGCATCCAGGTGGGAAAGACAAAGACCGTTTTAGTTTGTTGTCATGCACTATTCCTTAAATGTTTGTAATTTTAAGGGTAACGTTATACAAAATGCATGACTGCACATGTCTGCACGACCGTGCAGGTAGCAAACATCAAACAATCTTTGCTGTATATTGTACTTTTTATGGCACCTTAAAGAGAAACTGCAATTTGTATGTATGTTTAAAAAAAAAATGTTTCGTTTGCAACACTGAAAAGAAAGATTGCATGCCATGTGACGTCATACTGTTAATGAACGTCACACTTCGCAGTGTAAATATCGCAGCGTATTCCGAGAGTATTGCATTGCAGTGTAAATAAGACCACGGATGCGCAGATTATAATAAATTATATTAGTTCAAAAGGTCGCAAACGTTCCAAGAGCGACGACAGTGCAATTACGTGAGAGCGCTGCAAATTAGCGACAAACGCAGGTGTAACACAATCATTTAACGACTCTCCTATCTGTAGATACGATTCATACATATTGTTCTTTCACTCCAATAAAAGATAAAATACCTCCAAAACAACAAGTGGTTACAAATCGAACGAGCAAAATGTTCATCAGAGTCATCTACCGTACTGCTGTCCTATTAACCAGCTCCTAGTCCTTGATGTATGTACCTACATTGCAATGACACCTGTTGGTAATAAGGTACTATCATGTTTGTCAAAAGGGTTATGAATCCCTCTTCCCCAAAATTTGAGATTGTATTGTATTTGCTCAAGATAGCCATTCTGTTTATACCATCCTCATTGTACAAGGTATATTTGTTGCCAAATTATTTTATTATAAAAGAACTTACACTGGATTTGCACTCCTGTATTTCCTTCTGCCCAATGACAGGGTCCGAGAAATAAAAAGGTTAAAAAAACAGGTCCTTTCCTTTTCCTAAAAACCTTGTGGGTTATAAATCCTAAAATCCCATCGAGCAAGGTGCAGAATAAAGTTCATATGAGGTTGGGGTCAAAAGGTTTTCCTTTGGCCATGTAAAAAGGAGTTTTCTTTTGACCATGTAAAAAAGAGTTTTCCTTTGACCATGCAGAAAAGAGTTTTCCTTTGACCATGTAGAAAAGAGTTTTCCTTTGACCTTGTAAAAAAGAGTTTTCCTTTGACCTTGTAAAAAAGAGATTTCCTTTGACCTTGTAAAAAAGAGTTTTCCTTTGACCTTGTAAAAAAGAGTTTTCCTTTGACCTTGTAAAAAAGAGTTTTCCTTTGACCTTGTAAAAAAGAGTTTTCCTTTGACCTTGTAGAAAAGAGTTTTCCTTTGACCATGTAGAAAAGAGTTTTCCTTTGACCTTGTAAAAAAGAGTTTTCCTTTGACCTTGTAAAAAAGAGTTTTCCTTTGACCATGTAGAAAAGAGTTTTCCTTTGACCTTGTAAAAAAGAGTTTTCCTTTGACCTTGTAAAAAAGAGTTTTCCTTTGACCATGCAGAAAAGAGTTTTCCTTTGACCATGTAGAAAAGAGTTTTCCTTTGACCTTGTAAAAAAGAGTTTTCCTTTGACCTTGTAAAAAAGAGTTTTCCTTTGACCATGTAGAAAAGAGTTTTCCTTTGACCTTGTAAAAAGGAGTTTTCCTTTGACCATGCAGAAAAGAGTTTTCCTCTGACCATGTAGAAAAGAGTTCTCCTCTGACCATGTAGAAAAGAGTTTTCCTCTGACCATGTAGAAAAGAGTTCTCCTCTGACCATGTAGAAAAAGGTTTTCCTCTGACCATGTAGAAAAGAGTTTTCCTCTGACCATGTAGAAAAGAGTTCTCCTCTGACCATGTAGAAAAGAGTTCTCCTCTGACCATGTAGAAAAGAGTTTCCTCTGACCATGCAGAAAAGAGTTTTCCTTTGACCTTGTAAAAAATAGTTTTCCTTTGACCATGTAAAAAAGAGTTTTCCTTTGACCTTGTAAAAAAGAGTTTTCCTTTGACCTTGTAAAAAAGAGTTTTCCTTTGACCATGTAGAAAAGAGTTTTCCTTTGACCTTGTAGAAAAGAGTTTTCCTCTGACCATGCAGAAAAGAGTTTTCCTTTGACCATGTAAAAAAGAGTTTTCCTTTGACCATGTAAAAAAGAGTTTTCCTTTGACCTTGTAAAAAAGAGTTTTCCTTTGACCTTGTAAAAAAGAGTTTTCCTTTGACCTTGTAAAAAAGAGTTTTCCTTTGACCTTGTAAAAAAGAGCTTTCCTTTCACCTTGTAAAAAAGAGTTTTCCTTTGACCTTGTAGAAAAGACTTTTCCTTTGACCATGTAAAAAAGAGTTTTCCTTTGACCATGTAGAAAAGAGTTTTCCTTTGACCTTGTAGAAAAGAGTTTTCCTCTGACCTTGTAAAAAGGAGTTTTCCTTTGACCTTGTAGAAAGGAGTTTTCCTTTGACCTTGTAAAAAAGAGTTTTCCTTTGACCATGTAAAAAAGAGTTTTCCTTTGACCATGTAAAAAAGAGTTTTCCTTTGACCATGTAGAAAAGAGTTTTCCTTTGACCTTGTAAAAAAGAGTTTTCCTTTGACCATGTAAAAAAGAGTTTTCCTTTGACCATGTAGAAAAGAGATTTCCTTTGACCATGTAAAAAAGAGTTTTCCTTTGACCATGTAAAAAAGAGTTTTCCTTTGACCTTGTAAAAAAGAGTTTTCCTTTGACCTTGTAAAAAAGAGTTTTCCTTTGACCATGTAAAAAAGAGTTTTCCTTTGACCTTGTAAAAAAGAGTTTTACTTTGACCTTGTAAAAAAGAGTTTTCCTTTGACCTTGTAAAAAAGAGTTTTCCTTTGACCTTGTAAAAAAGAGTTTTCCTTTGATCTTGTAAAAAAGAGTTTTCCTTTGACCATGTAAAAAAGAGTTTTCCTTTGACCATGTAAAAAAGAGTTTTCCTTTGACCATGTAAAAAAGAGTTTTCCTTTGACCTTGTAAAAAAGAGTTTTCCTTTGATCTTGTAAAAAAGAGTTTTCCTTTGACCATGTAAAAAAGAGTTTTCCTTTGACCATGTAAAAAAGAGTTCCCCTCTGACCATGTAGAAAAGAGTTCTCCTCTGACCATGTAGAAAAGAGTTTTCCTCTGACCATGTAGAAAAGAGTTTTCCTCTGACCATGTAGAAAAGAGTTTTCCTCTGACCATGTAGAAAAGAGTTCCCCTCTGACCATGTAGAAAAGAGTTTTCCTCTGACCATGTAGAAAAGAGTTTTCCTTTGACCTTGTAAAAAGGAGTTTTCCTTTGACCATGTAGAAAAGAGTTTTCCTTTGACCATGTAAAAAAGAGTTTTCCTTTGACCATGTAGAAAAGAGTTTTCCTTTGACCTTGTAAAAAGGAGTTTTCCTTTGACCATGTAGAAAAGCGTTTTCTTTTGACCATGTAAAAAAGAGTTTTCCTTTGACCATGTAGAAAAGAGTTTTCCTCTGACCTTGTAAAAAGGAGTTTTCCTTTGACCTTGAAGAAAAGAGTTTTCCTTTGACCATGTAGAAAGGAGTTTTCCTTTGACCATGCAGAAAGGAGTTTTCCTCTGACCATGTAGAAAAGAGTTTTCCTTTGGCCATGTAAAAAAGAGTTTTCCTCTGACCATGTAGAAAGGAGTTTTCCTTTGACCTTGTAGAAAAGAGTTTTCCTTTGACCATGTAGAAAGGAGTTTTCCTTTGACCATGTAGAAAGGAGTTTTCCTCTGACCATGTAGAAAAGAGTTTTCATTTGACCATGTAGAAAGGAGTTTTCCTTTGACCTTGGAGAAAAGAGTTTTCCTTTGACCTTGTAGAAAAGAGTTTTCCTTTGACCATGTAGAAAGGAGTTTTCCTTTGACCATGTAGAAAGGAGTTTTCCTCTGACCATGTAGAAAAGAGTTTTCCTTTGACCATGTAGAAAGGAGTTTTCCTTTGACCTTGTAGAAAAGAGTTTTCCTTTGACCATGTAGAAAATAGTTTTCCTTTGACCATGTAAAAAAGAGTTTTCCTCTGACCTTGTAAAAAGGAGTTTTCCTTTGACCTTGTAGAAAGGAGTTTTCCTTTGACCTTGTAAAAAAGAGTTTTCCTTTGACCATGTAAAAAAGAGTTTTCCTTTGACCATGTAAAAAAGAGTTTTCCTTTGACCATGTAAAAAAGAGTTTTCCTTTGACCATGTAGAAAAGAGTTTTCCTTTGACCTTGTAAAAAAGAGTTTTCCTTTGACCATGTAAAAAAGAGTTTTCCTTTGACCATGTAGAAAAGAGTTTTCCTTTGACCATGTAAAAAAGAGTTTTCCTTTGACCTTGTAAAAAAGAGTTTTCCTTTGACCTTGTAGAAAATAGTTTTCCTTTGACCATGTAAAAAAGAGTTTTCCTTTGACCATGTAAAAAAGAGTTTTCCTTTGAACTTGTAAAAAAGAGTTTTCCTTTGACCTTGTAAAAAAGAGTTTTCCTTTGACCATGTAAAAAAGAGTTTTCCTTTGACCTTGTAAAAAAGAGTTTTCCTTTGACCTTGTAAAAAAGAGTTTTCCTTTGACCTTGTAAAAAAGAGTTTTCCTTTGACCTTGTAAAAAAGAGTTTTCCTTTGATCTTGTAAAGAAGAGTTTTCCTTTGACCATGTAAAAAAGAGTTTTCCTTTGACCATGTAAAAAAGAGTTTTCCTTTGACCTTGTAAAAAAGAGTTCCCCTCTGACCATGTAGAAAAGAGTTTTCCTCTGACCATGTAGAAAAGAGTTTTCCTCTGACCATGTAGAAAAGAGTTTTCCTCTGACCACGTAGAAAAGAGTTTTCCTCTGACCATGTAGAAAAGAGTTTTCCTCTGACCATGTAGAAAAGAGTTCCCCTCTGACCATGTAGAAAAGAGTTTTCCTCTGACCATGTAGAAAAGAGTTTTCCTTTGACCTTGTAAAAAGGAGTTTTCCTTTGACCATGTAGAAAAGAGTTTTCCTTTGACCATGTAGAAAAGAGTTTTCCTTTGACCTTGTAAAAAGGAGTTTTCCTTTGACCATGTAGAAAAGAGTTTTCTTTTGACCATGAAGAAAAGAGTTTTCCTTTGGCCATGTAAAAAAGAGTTTTCCTCTGACCTTGTAAAAAGGAGTTTTCCTTTGACCTTGTAGAAAAGAGTTTTCCTTTGACCATGTAGAAAGGAGTTTTCCTTTGACCATGTAGAAAGGAGTTTTCCTCTGACCATGTAGAAAAGAGTTTTCATTTGACCTTGTAGAAAAGAGTTTTCCTTTGACCATGTAGAAAGGAGTTTTCCTTTGACCATGTAGAAAGGAGTTTTCCTCTGACCATGTAGAAAGGAGTTTTCCTTTGACCTTGGAGAAAAGAGTTTTCCTTTGACCTTGTAGAAAAGAGTTTTCCTTTGACCATGTAGAAAGGAGTTTTCCTTTGACCATGTAGAAAGGAGTTTTCCGCTGACCATGTAGAAAAGAGTTTTCCTTTGACCCTGTAGAAAGGAGTTTTCCTTTGACCTTGTAGAAAAGAGTTTTCCTTTGACCTTGTAAAAAAGAGTTTTCCTTTGACCATGTAGAAAGGAGTTTTCCTTTGACCTTGTAGAAAAGAGTTCTCCTCTGACCAGATAGAAAAGAGTTTTCCTCTGACCATGTAGAAAAGAGTTTTCCTCTGACCATGTAGAAAAGAGTTTTCCTTTGACCATGTAGAAAAGAGTTTTCCTTTGACCATGTAGAAAAGAGTTTTCCTTTGACCATGTAAAAAAGAGTTTTCCTTTGACCATGTAGAAAGGAGTTTTCCTTTGACCTTGTAAAAAGGAGTTTTCCTCTGACCATGCAGAAAAGAGTTTTCCTCTGACCATGTAGAAAGGAGTTTTCCTCTGACCATGTAGAAAGGAGTTTTCCTCTGACCATGTAGATAAAAGTTCTCCTCTGACCATGTAGAAAAGAGTTTTCCTCTGACCATGTAGAAAAGAGTTCTCCTCTGACCATGTAGAAAAGAGTTCTCCTCTGACCATGTAGAAAAGAGTTTCCTCTGACCATGCAGAAAAGAGTTTTCCTTTGACCTTGTAAAAAATAGTTTTCCTTTGACCATGTAAAAAAGAGTTTTCCTTTGACCTTGTAAAAAAGAGTTTTCCTTTGACCTTGTAAAAAAGAGTTTTCCTTTGACCATGTAGAAAAGAGTTTTCCTTTGACCTTGTAGAAAAGAGTTTTCCTCTGACCATGCAGAAAAGAGTTTTCCTTTGACCATGTAAAAAAGAGTTTTCCTTTGACCATGTAAAAAAGAGTTTTCCTTTGACCTTGTAAAAAAGAGTTTTCCTTTGACCTTGTAAAAAAGAGTTTTCCTTTGACCTTGTAAAAAAGAGTTTTCCTTTGACCTTGTAAAAAAGAGCTTTCCTTTCACCTTGTAAAAAAGAGTTTTCCTTTGACCTTGTAGAAAAGACTTTTCCTTTGACCATGTAAAAAAGAGTTTTCCTTTGACCATGTAGAAAAGAGTTTTCCTTTGACCTTGTAGAAAAGAGTTTTCCTCTGACCTTGTAAAAAGGAGTTTTCCTTTGACCTTGTAGAAAGGAGCTTTCCTTTGACCTTGTAAAAAAGAGTTTTCCTTTGACCATGTAAAAAAGAGTTTTCCTTTGACCATGTAAAAAAGAGTTTTCCTTTGACCATGTAGAAAAGAGTTTTCCTTTGACCTTGTAAAAAAGAGTTTTCCTTTGACCATGTAAAAAAGAGTTTTCCTTTGACCATGTAGAAAAGAGATTTCCTTTGACCATGTAAAAAAGAGTTTTCCTTTGACCATGTAAAAAAGAGTTTTCCTTTGACCTTGTAAAAAAGAGTTTTCCTTTGACCTTGTAAAAAAGAGTTTTCCTTTGACCATGTAAAAAAGAGTTTTCCTTTGACCTTGTAAAAAAGAGTTTTCCTTTGACCTTGTAAAAAAGAGTTTTCCTTTGACCTTGTAAAAAAGAGTTTTCCTTTGACCTTGTAAAAAAGAGTTTTCCTTTGATCTTGTAAAAAAGAGTTTTCCTTTGACCATGTAAAAAAGAGTTTTCCTTTGACCATGTAAAAAAGAGTTTTCCTTTGACCATGTAAAAAAGAGTTTTCCTTTGACCTTGTAAAAAAGAGTTTTCCTTTGATCTTGTAAAAAAGAGTTTTCCTTTGACCATGTAAAAAAGAGTTTTCCTTTGACCATGTAAAAAAGAGTTCCCCTCTGACCATGTAGAAAAGAGTTTTCCTCTGACCATGTAGAAAAGAGTTTTCCTCTGACCATGTAGAAAAGAGTTTTCCTCTGACCATGTAGAAAAGAGTTTTCCTCTGACCATGTAGAAAAGAGTTCCCCTCTGACCATGTAGAAAAGAGTTTTCCTCTGACCATGTAGAAAAGAGTTTTCCTTTGACCTTGTAAAAAGGAGTTTTCCTTTGACCATGTAGAAAAGAGTTTTCCTTTGACCATGTAAAAAAGAGTTTTCCTTTGACCATGTAGAAAAGAGTTTTCCTTTGACCTTGTAAAAAGGAGTTTTCCTTTGACCATGTAGAAAAGCGTTTTCTTTTGACCATGTAAAAAAGAGTTTTCCTTTGACCATGTAGAAAAGAGTTTTCCTCTGACCTTGTAAAAAGGAGTTTTCCTTTGACCTTGAAGAAAAGAGTTTTCCTTTGACCATGTAGAAAGGAGTTTTCCTTTGACCATGCAGAAAGGAGTTTTCCTCTGACCATGTAGAAAAGAGTTTTCCTTTGGCCATGTAAAAAAGAGTTTTCCTCTGACCATGTAGAAAGGAGTTTTCCTTTGACCTTGTAGAAAAGAGTTTTCCTTTGACCATGTAGAAAGGAGTTTTCCTTTGACCATGTAGAAAGGAGTTTTCCTCTGACCATGTAGAAAAGAGTTTTCATTTGACCATGTAGAAAGGAGTTTTCCTTTGACCTTGGAGAAAAGAGTTTTCCTTTGACCTTGTAGAAAAGAGTTTTCCTTTGACCATGTAGAAAGGAGTTTTCCTTTGACCATGTAGAAAGGAGTTTTCCTCTGACCATGTAGAAAAGAGTTTTCCTTTGACCATGTAGAAAGGAGTTTTCCTTTGACCTTGTAGAAAAGAGTTTTCCTTTGACCATGTAGAAAATAGTTTTCCTTTGACCATGTAAAAAAGAGTTTTCCTCTGACCTTGTAAAAAGGAGTTTTCCTTTGACCTTGTAGAAAGGAGTTTTCCTTTGACCTTGTAAAAAAGAGTTTTCCTTTGACCATGTAAAAAAGAGTTTTCCTTTGACCATGTAAAAAAGAGTTTTCCTTTGACCATGTAAAAAAGAGTTTTCCTTTGACCATGTAGAAAAGAGTTTTCCTTTGACCTTGTAAAAAAGAGTTTTCCTTTGACCATGTAAAAAAGAGTTTTCCTTTGACCATGTAGAAAAGAGTTTTCCTTTGACCATGTAAAAAAGAGTTTTCCTTTGACCTTGTAAAAAAGAGTTTTCCTTTGACCTTGTAGAAAATAGTTTTCCTTTGACCATGTAAAAAAGAGTTTTCCTTTGACCATGTAAAAAAGAGTTTTCCTTTGAACTTGTAAAAAAGAGTTTTCCTTTGACCTTGTAAAAAAGAGTTTTCCTTTGACCATGTAAAAAAGAGTTTTCCTTTGACCTTGTAAAAAAGAGTTTTCCTTTGACCTTGTAAAAAAGAGTTTTCCTTTGACCTTGTAAAAAAGAGTTTTCCTTTGACCTTGTAAAAAAGAGTTTTCCTTTGATCTTGTAAAGAAGAGTTTTCCTTTGACCATGTAAAAAAGAGTTTTCCTTTGACCATGTAAAAAAGAGTTTTCCTTTGACCTTGTAAAAAAGAGTTCCCCTCTGACCATGTAGAAAAGAGTTTTCCTCTGACCATGTAGAAAAGAGTTTTCCTCTGACCATGTAGAAAAGAGTTTTCCTCTGACCACGTAGAAAAGAGTTTTCCTCTGACCATGTAGAAAAGAGTTTTCCTCTGACCATGTAGAAAAGAGTTCCCCTCTGACCATGTAGAAAAGAGTTTTCCTCTGACCATGTAGAAAAGAGTTTTCCTTTGACCTTGTAAAAAGGAGTTTTCCTTTGACCATGTAGAAAAGAGTTTTCCTTTGACCATGTAGAAAAGAGTTTTCCTTTGACCTTGTAAAAAGGAGTTTTCCTTTGACCATGTAGAAAAGAGTTTTCTTTTGACCATGAAGAAAAGAGTTTTCCTTTGGCCATGTAAAAAAGAGTTTTCCTCTGACCTTGTAAAAAGGAGTTTTCCTTTGACCTTGTAGAAAAGAGTTTTCCTTTGACCATGTAGAAAGGAGTTTTCCTTTGACCATGTAGAAAGGAGTTTTCCTCTGACCATGTAGAAAAGAGTTTTCATTTGACCTTGTAGAAAAGAGTTTTCCTTTGACCATGTAGAAAGGAGTTTTCCTTTGACCATGTAGAAAGGAGTTTTCCTCTGACCATGTAGAAAGGAGTTTTCCTTTGACCTTGGAGAAAAGAGTTTTCCTTTGACCTTGTAGAAAAGAGTTTTCCTTTGACCATGTAGAAAGGAGTTTTCCTTTGACCATGTAGAAAGGAGTTTTCCGCTGACCATGTAGAAAAGAGTTTTCCTTTGACCCTGTAGAAAGGAGTTTTCCTTTGACCTTGTAGAAAAGAGTTTTCCTTTGACCTTGTAAAAAAGAGTTTTCCTTTGACCATGTAGAAAGGAGTTTTCCTTTGACCTTGTAGAAAAGAGTTCTCCTCTGACCAGATAGAAAAGAGTTTTCCTCTGACCATGTAGAAAAGAGTTTTCCTCTGACCATGTAGAAAAGAGTTTTCCTTTGACCATGTAGAAAAGAGTTTTCCTTTGACCATGTAGAAAAGAGTTTTCCTTTGACCATGTAAAAAAGAGTTTTCCTTTGACCATGTAGAAAGGAGTTTTCCTTTGACCTTGTAAAAAGGAGTTTTCCTCTGACCATGCAGAAAAGAGTTTTCCTCTGACCATGTAGAAAGGAGTTTTCCTCTGACCATGTAGAAAGGAGTTTTCCTCTGACCATGTAGATAAAAGTTCTCCTCTGACCATGTAGAAAAGAGTTCTCCTCTGACCATGTCGACAAGAGTTTTCCTCTGACCATGTAGAAAGGAGTTTTCCTCTGACCATGTAGAAAAGAGTTTTACTCTGACCATGTAGACAAGAGTTTTCCTCTGACCATGTAGACAAGAGTTTTACTCTGACCATGTAGAAAAGAGTTTTCCTCTGACCATGTAGACAAAAGTTCTCCTCTGACCATGTAGAAAAGAGTTTTCCTTTGACCTTGTAGAAAAGAGTTTTCCTTTGACCATGTAGAAAGGAGTTTTCCTTTGACCATGTAGAAAGGAGTTTTCCTCTGACCATGTAGAAAAGAGTTTTCCTTTGACCATGTAGAAAGGAGTTTTTCTTTGACCATGTAGAAAAGAGTTTTCCTCTGACCATGTAGAAAAGAGTTTTCCTCTGACCATGTAGAAAAGAGTTTTCCTCTGACCATGTAGAAAAGAGTTTTCCTTTGACCATGTAGAAAAGAGTTTTCCTTTGACCATGTAAAAAAGAGTTTTCCTTTGACCATGTAGAAAGGAGTTTTCCTTTGACCTTGTAAAAAGGAGTTTTCCTCTGACCATGCAGAAAAGAGTTTTCCTCTGACCATGTAGAAAGGAGTTTTCCTCTGACCATGTAGATAAAAGTTCTCCTCTGACCATGTAGAAAAGAGTTCTCCTCTGACCATGTCGACAAGAGTTTTCCTCTGACCATGTAGAAAGGAGTTTTCCTCTGACCATGAAGAAAAGAGTTTTACTCTGACCATGTAGACAAGAGTTTTCCTCTGACCATGTAGACAAGAGTTTTACTCTGACCATGTAGAAAAGAGTTTTCCTCTGACCATGTAGACAAAAGTTCTCCTCTGACCATGTAGAAAAGAGTTCTCCTCTGACCATGTCGACAAGAGTTTTCCTCTGACCATGTAGACAAGAGTTTTCCTCTGACCATGTCGAAAAGAGTTCTCCTCTGACCATGTAGACAAGAATTTTCCTCTGACCATGTAGAAAGGAGTTTTCCTCTGACCATGCAGAAAAGAGTTTTCCTCTGACCATGTAGAAAAGAGTTTTCCTCTGACCATGAAGAAAAGAGTTTTACTCTGACCATGTCGACAAGAGTTTTCCTCTGACCATGTAGACAAGAGTTTTACTCTGACCATGCAGAAAAGAGTTTTCCTCTGACCATGTAGACAAAAGTTCTCCTCTGACCATGTAGAAAAGAGTTCTCCTCTGACCATGTCGACAAGAGTTTTCCTCTGACCATGTAGACAAGAGTTCTCCTCTGACCATGTCGACAAGAGTTTTCCTCTGACCATGTAGACAAGAGTTTTCCTCTGACCATGTCGAAAAGAGTTCTCCTCTGACCATGTAGACAAGAGTTTTCCTCTGACCATGTAGAAAGGAGTTTTCCTCTGACCATGTAGAAAAGAGTTTTCCTCTGACCATGTAGAAAGGAGTTTTCCTCTGACCATGTAGAAAAGAGTTTTCCTCTGACCATGAAGAAAAGAGTTTTCCTCTGACCGTGTAGAAAAGAGTTCCCCTCTGACCATGTAGAAAAGAGTTCCCCTCTGACCATGTAGAAAAGAGTTCCCCTCTGACCATGTAGAAAAGAGTTCCCCTCTGACCATGTAGAAAAGAGTTCCCCTCTGACCATGTAGAAAGGAGTTTTCCTCTGACCATGTAGAAAAGAGTTTTCCTCTGACCATGTAGAAAGGAGTTTTCCTCTGACCATGTAGAAAAGAGTTTTCCTCTGACCATGAAGAAAAGAGTTTTCCTCTGACCATGTAGAAAAGAGTTCCCCTCTGACCATGTAGAAAAGAGTTCCCCTCTGACCATGTAGAAAAGAGTGCCCCTCTGACCATGCAGAAAAGGGTTTTCCTCTGACCATGTAGAAAAGAGTTTTCCTCTGACCATGTAGAAAAGAGTTTTCCTCTGACCATGCAGAAAAGGGTTTTCCTCTGACCATGTAGAAAAGAGTTTTCCTCTGACCATGCAGAAAAGAGTTTTCCTCTGACCATGTAGAAAATAGTTCTCCTCTGACCATGCAGAAAAGAGTTTCCTCTGACCATGTAGAAAAAGAGTTTTCCTCTGACCACATATAAAAGAGTTTTCCTCTGACCATGTCGATAAGAGTTTTCATTTGACCATGTAGAAAGGAATTTTCCTTTGACCATATAGAAAAGAGTTTTCCTCTGACCATGTAGAAAAGAGTTCTCGTCTGACCATGTAGAAAAGAGTTTTCCTCTGACCATGTAGACAAGAGTTTTCCTCTGACCATGTAGAAAAGAGTTTTCCTCTGACCATGTAGAAAAGAGTTTTCCTCTGACCATGTAGAAAAGAGTTTTCCTCTGACCATGTAGACAAGAGTTTTCCTCTGACCATGTAGAAAAGAGTTTTCCTCTGACCATGTCGAAAAGAGTTTTACTCTGACCATGTAGACAAGAGTTTTCCTCTGACCATGTAGACAAGAGTTTTCCTCTGACCATGCAGAAAAGAGTTTTACTCTGACCATGTAGACAAGAGTTTTCCTCTGACCATGTAGATAAAAGTTCTCCTCTGACCATGTAGAAAAGAGTTCTCCTCTGACCATGCAGATAAGAGTTTCCTCTGACCATGTAGAAAAAGAGTTTTCCTCTGACCACATATAAAAGAGTTTTCCTCTGACCATGTCGATAAGAGTTTTCATTTGACCATGTAGAGAGGAGTTTTCCTTTGACCATATAGAAAAGAGTTTTCCTCTGACCATGTAGAAAAGAGTTCTCGTCTGACCATGTAGACAAGAGTTTTCCTCTGACCATGTAGAAAAGAGTTTTCCTTTGACCTTGTAAAAAGGAGTTTTCCTTTGACCATGTAGAAAAGAGTTTTCTTTTGACCATGAAGAAAAGAGTTTTCCTTTGGCCATGTAAAAAAGAGTTTTCCTCTGACCTTGTAAAAAGGAGTTTTCCTTTGACCTTGTAGAAAAGAGTTTTCCTTTGACCATGTAGAAAGGAGTTTTCCTTTGACCATGTAGAAAGGAGTTTTCCTCTGACCATGTAGAAAAGAGTTTTCATTTGACCTTGTAGAAAAGAGTTTTCCTTTGACCATGTAGAAAGGAGTTTTCCTTTGACCATGTAGAAAGGAGTTTTCCTCTGACCATGTAGAAAGGAGTTTTCCTTTGACCTTGGAGAAAAGAGTTTTCCTTTGACCTTGTAGAAAAGAGTTTTCCTTTGACCATGTAGAAAGGAGTTTTCCTTTGACCATGTAGAAAGGAGTTTTCCGCTGACCATGTAGAAAAGAGTTTTCCTTTGACCCTGTAGAAAGGAGTTTTCCTTTGACCTTGTAGAAAAGAGTTTTCCTTTGACCTTGTAAAAAAGAGTTTTCCTTTGACCATGTAGAAAGGAGTTTTCCTCTGGCCATGTAAAAAGGAGTTTTCCTTTGACCATGTAAAAAAGAGTTTTCCTTTGACCATGCAGAAAAGAGTTTTCCTTTGACCATGTAGAAAAGAGTTTTCCTTTGACCTTGTAAAAAAGAGTTTTCCTTTGACCTTGTAAAAAAGAGATTTCCTTTGACCTTGTAAAAAAGAGTTTTCCTTTGACCTTGTAAAAAAGAGTTTTCCTTTGACCATGTAGAAAAGAGTTTTCCTTTGACCATGTAGAAAAGAGTTTTCCTTTGACCTTGTAAAAAAGAGTTTTCCTTTGACCTTGTAAAAAAGAGTTTTCCTTTGACCATGTAGAAAAGAGTTTTCCTTTGACCTTGTAAAAAAGAGTTTTCCTTTGACCTTGTAAAAAAGAGTTTTCCTTTGACCATGCAGAAAAGAGTTTTCCTTTGACCATGTAGAAAAGAGTTTTCCTTTGACCTTGTAAAAAAGAGTTTTCCTTTGACCTTGTAAAAAAGAGTTTTCCTTTGACCATGTAGAAAAGAGTTTTCCTTTGACCTTGTAAAAAGGAGTTTTCCTTTGACCATGCAGAAAAGAGTTTTCCTCTGACCATGTAGAAAAGAGTTCTCCTCTGACCATGTAGAAAAGAGTTTTCCTCTGACCATGTAGAAAAGAGTTCTCCTCTGACCATGTAGAAAAGAGTTCTCCTCTGACCATGTAGAAAAGAGTTTCCTCTGACCATGCAGAAAAGAGTTTTCCTTTGACCTTGTAAAAAATAGTTTTCCTTTGACCATGTAAAAAAGAGTTTTCCTTTGACCTTGTAAAAAAGAGTTTTCCTTTGACCTTGTAAAAAAGAGTTTTCATTTGACCATGTAGAAAAGAGTTTTCCTTTGACCTTGTAGAAAAGAGTTTTCCTCTGACCATGCAGAAAAGAGTTTTCCTTTGACCATGTAAAAAAGAGTTTTCCTTTGACCATGTAAAAAAGAGTTTTCCTTTGACCTTGTAAAAAAGAGTTTTCCTTTGACCTTGTAAAAAAGAGTTTTCCTTTGACCTTGTAAAAAAGAGTTTTCCTTTGACCTTGTAAAAAAGAGCTTTCCTTTCACCTTGTAAAAAAGAGTTTTCCTTTGACCTTGTAGAAAAGACTTTTCCTTTGACCATGTAAAAAAGAGTTTTCCTTTGACCATGTAGAAAAGAGTTTTCCTTTGACCTTGTAGAAAAGAGTTTTCCTCTGACCTTGTAAAAAGGAGTTTTCCTTTGACCTTGTAGAAAGGAGTTTTCCTTTGACCTTGTAAAAAAGAGTTTTCCTTTGACCATGTAAAAAAGAGTTTTCCTTTGACCATGTAAAAAAGAGTTTTCCTTTGACCATGTAGAAAAGAGTTTTCCTTTGACCTTGTAAAAAAGAGTTTTCCTTTGACCATGTAAAAAAGAGTTTTCCTTTGACCATGTAGAAAAGAGATTTCCTTTGACCATGTAAAAAAGAGTTTTCCTTTGACCATGTAAAAAAGAGTTTTCCTTTGACCTTGTAAAAAAGAGTTTTCCTTTGACCTTGTAAAAAAGAGTTTTCCTTTGACCATGTAAAAAAGAGTTTTCCTTTGACCTTGTAAAAAAGAGTTTTCCTTTGACCTTGTAAAAAAGAGTTTTCCTTTGACCTTGTAAAAAAGAGTTTTCCTTTGACCTTGTAAAAAAGAGTTTTCCTTTGATCTTGTAAAAAAGAGTTTTCCTTTGACCATGTAAAAAAGAGTTTTCCTTTGACCATGTAAAAAAGAGTTTTCCTTTGACCATGTAAAAAAGAGTTTTCCTTTGACCTTGTAAAAAAGAGTTTTCCTTTGATCTTGTAAAAAAGAGTTTTCCTTTGACCATGTAAAAAAGAGTTTTCCTTTGACCATGTAAAAAAGAGTTCCCCTCTGACCATGTAGAAAAGAGTTTTCCTCTGACCATGTAGAAAAGAGTTTTCCTCTGACCATGTAGAAAAGAGTTTTCCTCTGACCATGTAGAAAAGAGTTTTCCTCTGACCATGTAGAAAAGAGTTCCCCTCTGACCATGTAGAAAAGAGTTTTCCTCTGACCATGCAGAAAAGAGTTTTCCTTTGACCTTGTAAAAAGGAGTTTTCCTTTGACCATGTAGAAAAGAGTTTTCCTTTGACCATGTAAAAAAGAGTTTTCCTTTGACCATGTAGAAAAGAGTTTTCCTTTGACCTTGTAAAAAGGAGTTTTCCTTTGACCATGTAGAAAAGCGTTTTCTTTTGACCATGTAAAAAAGAGTTTTCCTTTGACCATGTAGAAAAGAGTTTTCCTCTGACCTTGTAAAAAGGAGTTTTCCTTTGACCTTGAAGAAAAGAGTTTTCCTTTGACCATGTAGAAAGGAGTTTTCCTTTGACCATGCAGAAAGGAGTTTTCCTCTGACCATGTAGAAAAGAGTTTTCCTTTGGCCATGTAAAAAAGAGTTTTCCTCTGACCATGTAGAAAGGAGTTTTCCTTTGACCTTGTAGAAAAGAGTTTTCCTTTGACCATGTAGAAAGGAGTTTTCCTTTGACCATGTAGAAAGGAGTTTTCCTCTGACCATGTAGAAAAGAGTTTTCATTTGACCATGTAGAAAGGAGTTTTCCTTTGACCTTGGAGAAAAGAGTTTTCCTTTGACCTTGTAGAAAAGAGTTTTCCTTTGACCATGTAGAAAGGAGTTTTCCTTTGACCATGTAGAAAGGAGTTTTCCTCTGACCATGTAGAAAAGAGTTTTCCTTTGACCATGTAGAAAGGAGTTTTCCTTTGACCTTGTAGAAAAGAGTTTTCCTTTGACCATGTAGAAAATAGTTTTCCTTTGACCATGTAAAAAAGAGTTTTCCTCTGACCTTGTAAAAAGGAGTTTTCCTTTGACCTTGTAGAAAGGAGTTTTCCTTTGACCTTGTAAAAAAGAGTTTTCCTTTGACCATGTAAAAAAGAGTTTTCCTTTGACCATGTAAAAAAGAGTTTTCCTTTGACCATGTAAAAAAGAGTTTTCCTTTGACCATGTAGAAAAGAGTTTTCCTTTGACCTTGTAAAAAAGAGTTTTCCTTTGACCATGTAAAAAAGAGTTTTCCTTTGACCATGTAGAAAAGAGTTTTCCTTTGACCATGTAAAAAAGAGTTTTCCTTTGACCTTGTAAAAAAGAGTTTTCCTTTGACCTTGTAGAAAATAGTTTTCCTTTGACCATGTAAAAAAGAGTTTTCCTTTGACCATGTAAAAAAGAGTTTTCCTTTGAACTTGTAAAAAAGAGTTTTCCTTTGACCTTGTAAAAAAGAGTTTTCCTTTGACCATGTAAAAAAGAGTTTTCCTTTGACCTTGTAAAAAAGAGTTTTCCTTTGACCTTGTAAAAAAGAGTTTTCCTTTGACCTTGTAAAAAAGAGTTTTCCTTTGACCTTGTAAAAAAGAGTTTTCCTTTGATCTTGTAAAGAAGAGTTTTCCTTTGACCATGTAAAAAAGAGTTTTCCTTTGACCATGTAAAAAAGAGTTTTCCTTTGACCTTGTAAAAAAGAGTTCCCCTCTGACCATGTAGAAAAGAGTTTTCCTCTGACCATGTAGAAAAGAGTTTTCCTCTGACCATGTAGAAAAGAGTTTTCCTCTGACCACGTAGAAAAGAGTTTTCCTCTGACCATGTAGAAAAGAGTTTTCCTCTGACCATGTAGAAAAGAGTTCCCCTCTGACCATGTAGAAAAGAGTTTTCCTCTGACCATGTAGAAAAGAGTTTTCCTTTGACCTTGTAAAAAGGAGTTTTCCTTTGACCATGTAGAAAAGAGTTTTCCTTTGACCATGTAGAAAAGAGTTTTCCTTTGACCTTGTAAAAAGGAGTTTTCCTTTGACCATGTAGAAAAGAGTTTTCTTTTGACCATGAAGAAAAGAGTTTTCCTTTGGCCATGTAAAAAAGAGTTTTCCTCTGACCTTGTAAAAAGGAGTTTTCCTTTGACCTTGTAGAAAAGAGTTTTCCTTTGACCATGTAGAAAGGAGTTTTCCTTTGACCATGTAGAAAGGAGTTTTCCTCTGACCATGTAGAAAAGAGTTTTCATTTGACCTTGTAGAAAAGAGTTTTCCTTTGACCATGTAGAAAGGAGTTTTCCTTTGACCATGTAGAAAGGAGTTTTCCTCTGACCATGTAGAAAGGAGTTTTCCTTTGACCTTGGAGAAAAGAGTTTTCCTTTGACCTTGTAGAAAAGAGTTTTCCTTTGACCATGTAGAAAGGAGTTTTCCTTTGACCATGTAGAAAGGAGTTTTCCGCTGACCATGTAGAAAAGAGTTTTCCTTTGACCCTGTAGAAAGGAGTTTTCCTTTGACCTTGTAGAAAAGAGTTTTCCTTTGACCTTGTAAAAAAGAGTTTTCCTTTGACCATGTAGAAAGGAGTTTTCCTTTGACCTTGTAGAAAAGAGTTCTCCTCTGACCAGATAGAAAAGAGTTTTCCTCTGACCATGTAGAAAAGAGTTTTCCTCTGACCATGTAGAAAAGAGTTTTCCTTTGACCATGTAGAAAAGAGTTTTCCTTTGACCATGTAGAAAAGAGTTTTCCTTTGACCATGTAAAAAAGAGTTTTCCTTTGACCATGTAGAAAGGAGTTTTCCTTTGACCTTGTAAAAAGGAGTTTTCCTCTGACCATGCAGAAAAGAGTTTTCCTCTGACCATGTAGAAAGGAGTTTTCCTCTGACCATGTAGAAAGGAGTTTTCCTCTGACCATGTAGATAAAAGTTCTCCTCTGACCATGTAGAAAAGAGTTTTCCTCTGACCATGTAGAAAAGAGTTCTCCTCTGACCATGTAGAAAAGAGTTCTCCTCTGACCATGTAGAAAAGAGTTTCCTCTGACCATGCAGAAAAGAGTTTTCCTTTGACCTTGTAAAAAATAGTTTTCCTTTGACCATGTAAAAAAGAGTTTTCCTTTGACCTTGTAAAAAAGAGTTTTCCTTTGACCTTGTAAAAAAGAGTTTTCCTTTGACCATGTAGAAAAGAGTTTTCCTTTGACCTTGTAGAAAAGAGTTTTCCTCTGACCATGCAGAAAAGAGTTTTCCTTTGACCATGTAAAAAAGAGTTTTCCTTTGACCATGTAAAAAAGAGTTTTCCTTTGACCTTGTAAAAAAGAGTTTTCCTTTGACCTTGTAAAAAAGAGTTTTCCTTTGACCTTGTAAAAAAGAGTTTTCCTTTGACCTTGTAAAAAAGAGCTTTCCTTTCACCTTGTAAAAAAGAGTTTTCCTTTGACCTTGTAGAAAAGACTTTTCCTTTGACCATGTAAAAAAGAGTTTTCCTTTGACCATGTAGAAAAGAGTTTTCCTTTGACCTTGTAGAAAAGAGTTTTCCTCTGACCTTGTAAAAAGGAGTTTTCCTTTGACCTTGTAGAAAGGAGTTTTCCTTTGACCTTGTAAAAAAGAGTTTTCCTTTGACCATGTAAAAAAGAGTTTTCCTTTGACCATGTAAAAAAGAGTTTTCCTTTGACCATGTAGAAAAGAGTTTTCCTTTGACCTTGTAAAAAAGAGTTTTCCTTTGACCATGTAAAAAAGAGTTTTCCTTTGACCATGTAGAAAAGAGATTTCCTTTGACCATGTAAAAAAGAGTTTTCCTTTGACCATGTAAAAAAGAGTTTTCCTTTGACCTTGTAAAAAAGAGTTTTCCTTTGACCTTGTAAAAAAGAGTTTTCCTTTGACCATGTAAAAAAGAGTTTTCCTTTGACCTTGTAAAAAAGAGTTTTCCTTTGACCTTGTAAAAAAGAGTTTTCCTTTGACCTTGTAAAAAAGAGTTTTCCTTTGACCTTGTAAAAAAGAGTTTTCCTTTGATCTTGTAAAAAAGAGTTTTCCTTTGACCATGTAAAAAAGAGTTTTCCTTTGACCATGTAAAAAAGAGTTTTCCTTTGACCATGTAAAAAAGAGTTTTCCTTTGACCTTGTAAAAAAGAGTTTTCCTTTGATCTTGTAAAAAAGAGTTTTCCTTTGACCATGTAAAAAAGAGTTTTCCTTTGACCATGTAAAAAAGAGTTCCCCTCTGACCATGTAGAAAAGAGTTTTCCTCTGACCATGTAGAAAAGAGTTTTCCTCTGACCATGTAGAAAAGAGTTTTCCTCTGACCATGTAGAAAAGAGTTTTCCTCTGACCATGTAGAAAAGAGTTCCCCTCTGACCATGTAGAAAAGAGTTTTCCTCTGACCATGTAGAAAAGAGTTTTCCTTTGACCTTGTAAAAAGGAGTTTTCCTTTGACCATGTAGAAAAGAGTTTTCCTTTGACCATGTAAAAAAGAGTTTTCCTTTGACCATGTAGAAAAGAGTTTTCCTTTGACCTTGTAAAAAGGAGTTTTCCTTTGACCATGTAGAAAAGCGTTTTCTTTTGACCATGTAAAAAAGAGTTTTCCTTTGACCATGTAGAAAAGAGTTTTCCTCTGACCTTGTAAAAAGGAGTTTTCCTTTGACCTTGAAGAAAAGAGTTTTCCTTTGACCATGTAGAAAGGAGTTTTCCTTTGACCATGCAGAAAGGAGTTTTCCTCTGACCATGTAGAAAAGAGTTTTCCTTTGGCCATGTAAAAAAGAGTTTTCCTCTGACCATGTAGAAAGGAGTTTTCCTTTGACCTTGTAGAAAAGAGTTTTCCTTTGACCATGTAGAAAGGAGTTTTCCTTTGACCATGTAGAAAGGAGTTTTCCTCTGACCATGTAGAAAAGAGTTTTCATTTGACCATGTAGAAAGGAGTTTTCCTTTGACCTTGGAGAAAAGAGTTTTCCTTTGACCTTGTAGAAAAGAGTTTTCCTTTGACCATGTAGAAAGGAGTTTTCCTTTGACCATGTAGAAAGGAGTTTTCCTCTGACCATGTAGAAAAGAGTTTTCCTTTGACCATGTAGAAAGGAGTTTTCCTTTGACCTTGTAGAAAAGAGTTTTCCTTTGACCATGTAGAAAATAGTTTTCCTTTGACCATGTAAAAAAGAGTTTTCCTCTGACCTTGTAAAAAGGAGTTTTCCTTTGACCTTGTAGAAAGGAGTTTTCCTTTGACCTTGTAAAAAAGAGTTTTCCTTTGACCATGTAAAAAAGAGTTTTCCTTTGACCATGTAAAAAAGAGTTTTCCTTTGACCATGTAAAAAAGAGTTTTCCTTTGACCATGTAGAAAAGAGTTTTCCTTTGACCTTGTAAAAAAGAGTTTTCCTTTGACCATGTAAAAAAGAGTTTTCCTTTGACCATGTAGAAAAGAGTTTTCCTTTGACCATGTAAAAAAGAGTTTTCCTTTGACCTTGTAAAAAAGAGTTTTCCTTTGACCTTGTAGAAAATAGTTTTCCTTTGACCATGTAAAAAAGAGTTTTCCTTTGACCATGTAAAAAAGAGTTTTCCTTTGAACTTGTAAAAAAGAGTTTTCCTTTGACCTTGTAAAAAAGAGTTTTCCTTTGACCATGTAAAAAAGAGTTTTCCTTTGACCTTGTAAAAAAGAGTTTTCCTTTGACCTTGTAAAAAAGAGTTTTCCTTTGACCTTGTAAAAAAGAGTTTTCCTTTGACCTTGTAAAAAAGAGTTTTCCTTTGATCTTGTAAAGAAGAGTTTTCCTTTGACCATGTAAAAAAGAGTTTTCCTTTGACCATGTAAAAAAGAGTTTTCCTTTGACCTTGTAAAAAAGAGTTCCCCTCTGACCATGTAGAAAAGAGTTTTCCTCTGACCATGTAGAAAAGAGTTTTCCTCTGACCATGTAGAAAAGAGTTTTCCTCTGACCACGTAGAAAAGAGTTTTCCTCTGACCATGTAGAAAAGAGTTTTCCTCTGACCATGTAGAAAAGAGTTCCCCTCTGACCATGTAGAAAAGAGTTTTCCTCTGACCATGTAGAAAAGAGTTTTCCTTTGACCTTGTAAAAAGGAGTTTTCCTTTGACCATGTAGAAAAGAGTTTTCCTTTGACCATGTAGAAAAGAGTTTTCCTTTGACCTTGTAAAAAGGAGTTTTCCTTTGACCATGTAGAAAAGAGTTTTCTTTTGACCATGAAGAAAAGAGTTTTCCTTTGGCCATGTAAAAAAGAGTTTTCCTCTGACCTTGTAAAAAGGAGTTTTCCTTTGACCTTGTAGAAAAGAGTTTTCCTTTGACCATGTAGAAAGGAGTTTTCCTTTGACCATGTAGAAAGGAGTTTTCCTCTGACCATGTAGAAAAGAGTTTTCATTTGACCTTGTAGAAAAGAGTTTTCCTTTGACCATGTAGAAAGGAGTTTTCCTTTGACCATGTAGAAAGGAGTTTTCCTCTGACCATGTAGAAAGGAGTTTTCCTTTGACCTTGGAGAAAAGAGTTTTCCTTTGACCTTGTAGAAAAGAGTTTTCCTTTGACCATGTAGAAAGGAGTTTTCCTTTGACCATGTAGAAAGGAGTTTTCCGCTGACCATGTAGAAAAGAGTTTTCCTTTGACCCTGTAGAAAGGAGTTTTCCTTTGACCTTGTAGAAAAGAGTTTTCCTTTGACCTTGTAAAAAAGAGTTTTCCTTTGACCATGTAGAAAGGAGTTTTCCTTTGACCTTGTAGAAAAGAGTTCTCCTCTGACCAGATAGAAAAGAGTTTTCCTCTGACCATGTAGAAAAGAGTTTTCCTCTGACCATGTAGAAAAGAGTTTTCCTTTGACCATGTAGAAAAGAGTTTTCCTTTGACCATGTAGAAAAGAGTTTTCCTTTGACCATGTAAAAAAGAGTTTTCCTTTGACCATGTAGAAAGGAGTTTTCCTTTGACCTTGTAAAAAGGAGTTTTCCTCTGACCATGCAGAAAAGAGTTTTCCTCTGACCATGTAGAAAGGAGTTTTCCTCTGACCATGTAGAAAGGAGTTTTCCTCTGACCATGTAGATAAAAGTTCTCCTCTGACCATGTAGAAAAGAGTTCTCCTCTGACCATGTCGACAAGAGTTTTCCTCTGACCATGTAGAAAGGAGTTTTCCTCTGACCATGTAGAAAAGAGTTTTACTCTGACCATGTAGACAAGAGTTTTCCTCTGACCATGTAGACAAGAGTTTTACTCTGACCATGTAGAAAAGAGTTTTCCTCTGACCATGTAGACAAAAGTTCTCCTCTGACCATGTAGAAAAGAGTTTTCCTTTGACCTTGTAGAAAAGAGTTTTCCTTTGACCATGTAGAAAGGAGTTTTCCTTTGACCATGTAGAAAGGAGTTTTCCTCTGACCATGTAGAAAAGAGTTTTCCTTTGACCATGTAGAAAGGAGTTTTTCTTTGACCATGTAGAAAAGAGTTTTCCTCTGACCATGTAGAAAAGAGTTTTCCTCTGACCATGTAGAAAAGAGTTTTCCTCTGACCATGTAGAAAAGAGTTTTCCTTTGACCATGTAGAAAAGAGTTTTCCTTTGACCATGTAAAAAAGAGTTTTCCTTTGACCATGTAGAAAGGAGTTTTCCTTTGACCTTGTAAAAAGGAGTTTTCCTCTGACCATGCAGAAAAGAGTTTTCCTCTGACCATGTAGAAAGGAGTTTTCCTCTGACCATGTAGATAAAAGTTCTCCTCTGACCATGTAGAAAAGAGTTCTCCTCTGACCATGTCGACAAGAGTTTTCCTCTGACCATGTAGAAAGGAGTTTTCCTCTGACCATGAAGAAAAGAGTTTTACTCTGACCATGTAGACAAGAGTTTTCCTCTGACCATGTAGACAAGAGTTTTACTCTGACCATGTAGAAAAGAGTTTTCCTCTGACCATGTAGACAAAAGTTCTCCTCTGACCATGTAGAAAAGAGTTCTCCTCTGACCATGTCGACAAGAGTTTTCCTCTGACCATGTAGACAAGAGTTTTCCTCTGACCATGTCGAAAAGAGTTCTCCTCTGACCATGTAGACAAGAATTTTCCTCTGACCATGTAGAAAGGAGTTTTCCTCTGACCATGCAGAAAAGAGTTTTCCTCTGACCATGTAGAAAAGAGTTTTCCTCTGACCATGAAGAAAAGAGTTTTACTCTGACCATGTAGACAAGAGTTTTCCTCTGACCATGTAGACAAGAGTTTTACTCTGACCATGCAGAAAAGAGTTTTCCTCTGACCATGTAGACAAAAGTTCTCCTCTGACCATGTAGAAAAGAGTTCTCCTCTGACCATGTCGACAAGAGTTTTCCTCTGACCATGTAGACAAGAGTTCTCCTCTGACCATGTCGACAAGAGTTTTCCTCTGACCATGTAGACAAGAGTTTTCCTCTGACCATGTCGAAAAGAGTTCTCCTCTGACCATGTAGACAAGAGTTTTCCTCTGACCATGTAGAAAGGAGTTTTCCTCTGACCATGTAGAAAAGAGTTTTCCTCTGACCATGTAGAAAGGAGTTTTCCTCTGACCATGTAGAAAAGAGTTTTCCTCTGACCATGAAGAAAAGAGTTTTCCTCTGACCGTGTAGAAAAGAGTTCCCCTCTGACCATGTAGAAAAGAGTTCCCCTCTGACCATGTAGAAAAGAGTTCCCCTCTGACCATGTAGAAAAGAGTTCCCCTCTGACCATGTAGAAAAGAGTTCCCCTCTGACCATGTAGAAAGGAGTTTTCCTCTGACCATGTAGAAAAGAGTTTTCCTCTGACCATGTAGAAAGGAGTTTTCCTCTGACCATGTAGAAAAGAGTTTTCCTCTGACCATGAAGAAAAGAGTTTTCCTCTGACCATGTAGAAAAGAGTTCCCCTCTGACCATGTAGAAAAGAGTTCCCCTCTGACCATGTAGAAAAGAGTTCCCCTCTGACCATGCAGAAAAGGGTTTTCCTCTGACCATGTAGAAAAGAGTTTTCCTCTGACCATGTAGAAAAGAGTTTTCCTCTGACCATGCAGAAAAGGGTTTTCCTCTGACCATGTAGAAAAGAGTTTTCCTCTGACCATGCAGAAAAGAGTTTTCCTCTGACCATGTAGAAAATAGTTCTCCTCTGACCATGCAGAAAAGAGTTTCCTCTGACCATGTAGAAAAAGAGTTTTCCTCTGACCACATATAAAAGAGTTTTCCTCTGACCATGTCGATAAGAGTTTTCATTTGACCATGTAGAAAGGAATTTTCCTTTGACCATATAGAAAAGAGTTTTCCTCTGACCATGTAGAAAAGAGTTCTCGTCTGACCATGTAGAAAAGAGTTTTCCTCTGACCATGTAGACAAGAGTTTTCCTCTGACCATGTAGAAAAGAGTTTTCCTCTGACCATGTAGAAAAGAGTTTTCCTCTGACCATGTAGAAAAGAGTTTTCCTCTGACCATGTAGACAAGAGTTTTCCTCTGACCATGTAGAAAAGAGTTTTCCTCTGACCATGTCGAAAAGAGTTTTACTCTGACCATGTAGACAAGAGTTTTCCTCTGACCATGTAGACAAGAGTTTTCCTCTGACCATGCAGAAAAGAGTTTTACTCTGACCATGTAGACAAGAGTTTTCCTCTGACCATGTAGATAAAAGTTCTCCTCTGACCATGTAGAAAAGAGTTCTCCTCTGACCATGCAGATAAGAGTTTCCTCTGACCATGTAGAAAAAGAGTTTTCCTCTGACCACATATAAAAGAGTTTTCCTCTGACCATGTCGATAAGAGTTTTCATTTGACCATGTAGAGAGGAGTTTTCCTTTGACCATATAGAAAAGAGTTTTCCTCTGACCATGTAGAAAAGAGTTCTCGTCTGACCATGTAGACAAGAGTTTTCCTCTGACCATGTAGAAAAGAGTTTTCCTTTGACCTTGTAAAAAGGAGTTTTCCTTTGACCATGTAGAAAAGAGTTTTCTTTTGACCATGAAGAAAAGAGTTTTCCTTTGGCCATGTAAAAAAGAGTTTTCCTCTGACCTTGTAAAAAGGAGTTTTCCTTTGACCTTGTAGAAAAGAGTTTTCCTTTGACCATGTAGAAAGGAGTTTTCCTTTGACCATGTAGAAAGGAGTTTTCCTCTGACCATGTAGAAAAGAGTTTTCATTTGACCTTGTAGAAAAGAGTTTTCCTTTGACCATGTAGAAAGGAGTTTTCCTTTGACCATGTAGAAAGGAGTTTTCCTCTGACCATGTAGAAAGGAGTTTTCCTTTGACCTTGGAGAAAAGAGTTTTCCTTTGACCTTGTAGAAAAGAGTTTTCCTTTGACCATGTAGAAAGGAGTTTTCCTTTGACCATGTAGAAAGGAGTTTTCCGCTGACCATGTAGAAAAGAGTTTTCCTTTGACCCTGTAGAAAGGAGTTTTCCTTTGACCTTGTAGAAAAGAGTTTTCCTTTGACCTTGTAAAAAAGAGTTTTCCTTTGACCATGTAGAAAGGAGTTTTCCTTTGACCTTGTAGAAAAGAGTTCTCCTCTGACCAGATAGAAAAGAGTTTTCCTCTGACCATGTAGAAAAGAGTTTTCCTCTGACCATGTAGAAAAGAGTTTTCCTTTGACCATGTAGAAAAGAGTTTTCCTTTGACCATGTAGAAAAGAGTTTTCCTTTGACCATGTAAAAAAGAGTTTTCCTTTGACCATGTAGAAAGGAGTTTTCCTTTGACCTTGTAAAAAGGAGTTTTCCTCTGACCATGCAGAAAAGAGTTTTCCTCTGACCATGTAGAAAGGAGTTTTCCTCTGACCATGTAGAAAGGAGTTTTCCTCTGACCATGTAGATAAAAGTTCTCCTCTGACCATGTAGAAAAGAGTTCTCCTCTGACCATGTCGACAAGAGTTTTCCTCTGACCATGTAGAAAGGAGTTTTCCTCTGACCATGTAGAAAAGAGTTTTACTCTGACCATGTAGACAAGAGTTTTCCTCTGACCATGTAGACAAGAGTTTTACTCTGACCATGTAGAAAAGAGTTTTCCTCTGACCATGTAGACAAAAGTTCTCCTCTGACCATGTAGAAAAGAGTTTTCCTTTGACCTTGTAGAAAAGAGTTTTCCTTTGACCATGTAGAAAGGAGTTTTCCTTTGACCATGTAGAAAGGAGTTTTCCTCTGACCATGTAGAAAAGAGTTTTCCTTTGACCATGTAGAAAGGAGTTTTTCTTTGACCATGTAGAAAAGAGTTTTCCTCTGACCATGTAGAAAAGAGTTTTCCTCTGACCATGTAGAAAAGAGTTTTCCTCTGACCATGTAGAAAAGAGTTTTCCTTTGACCATGTAGAAAAGAGTTTTCCTTTGACCATGTAAAAAAGAGTTTTCCTTTGACCATGTAGAAAGGAGTTTTCCTTTGACCTTGTAAAAAGGAGTTTTCCTCTGACCATGCAGAAAAGAGTTTTCCTCTGACCATGTAGAAAGGAGTTTTCCTCTGACCATGTAGATAAAAGTTCTCCTCTGACCATGTAGAAAAGAGTTCTCCTCTGACCATGTCGACAAGAGTTTTCCTCTGACCATGTAGAAAGGAGTTTTCCTCTGACCATGAAGAAAAGAGTTTTACTCTGACCATGTAGACAAGAGTTTTCCTCTGACCATGTAGACAAGAGTTTTACTCTGACCATGTAGAAAAGAGTTTTCCTCTGACCATGTAGACAAAAGTTCTCCTCTGACCATGTAGAAAAGAGTTCTCCTCTGACCATGTCGACAAGAGTTTTCCTCTGACCATGTAGACAAGAGTTTTCCTCTGACCATGTCGAAAAGAGTTCTCCTCTGACCATGTAGACAAGAATTTTCCTCTGACCATGTAGAAAGGAGTTTTCCTCTGACCATGCAGAAAAGAGTTTTCCTCTGACCATGTAGAAAAGAGTTTTCCTCTGACCATGAAGAAAAGAGTTTTACTCTGACCATGTAGACAAGAGTTTTCCTCTGACCATGTAGACAAGAGTTTTACTCTGACCATGCAGAAAAGAGTTTTCCTCTGACCATGTAGACAAAAGTTCTCCTCTGACCATGTAGAAAAGAGTTCTCCTCTGACCATGTCGACAAGAGTTTTCCTCTGACCATGTAGACAAGAGTTCTCCTCTGACCATGTCGACAAGAGTTTTCCTCTGACCATGTAGACAAGAGTTTTCCTCTGACCATGTCGAAAAGAGTTCTCCTCTGACCATGTAGACAAGAGTTTTCCTCTGACCATGTAGAAAGGAGTTTTCCTCTGACCATGTAGAAAAGAGTTTTCCTCTGACCATGTAGAAAGGAGTTTTCCTCTGACCATGTAGAAAAGAGTTTTCCTCTGACCATGAAGAAAAGAGTTTTCCTCTGACCGTGTAGAAAAGAGTTCCCCTCTGACCATGTAGAAAAGAGTTCCCCTCTGACCATGTAGAAAAGAGTTCCCCTCTGACCATGTAGAAAAGAGTTCCCCTCTGACCATGTAGAAAAGAGTTCCCCTCTGACCATGTAGAAAGGAGTTTTCCTCTGACCATGTAGAAAAGAGTTTTCCTCTGACCATGTAGAAAGGAGTTTTCCTCTGACCATGTAGAAAAGAGTTTTCCTCTGACCATGAAGAAAAGAGTTTTCCTCTGACCATGTAGAAAAGAGTTCCCCTCTGACCATGTAGAAAAGAGTTCCCCTCTGACCATGTAGAAAAGAGTTCCCCTCTGACCATGCAGAAAAGGGTTTTCCTCTGACCATGTAGAAAAGAGTTTTCCTCTGACCATGTAGAAAAGAGTTTTCCTCTGACCATGCAGAAAAGGGTTTTCCTCTGACCATGTAGAAAAGAGTTTTCCTCTGACCATGCAGAAAAGAGTTTTCCTCTGACCATGTAGAAAATAGTTCTCCTCTGACCATGCAGAAAAGAGTTTCCTCTGACCATGTAGAAAAAGAGTTTTCCTCTGACCACATATAAAAGAGTTTTCCTCTGACCATGTCGATAAGAGTTTTCATTTGACCATGTAGAAAGGAATTTTCCTTTGACCATATAGAAAAGAGTTTTCCTCTGACCATGTAGAAAAGAGTTCTCGTCTGACCATGTAGAAAAGAGTTTTCCTCTGACCATGTAGACAAGAGTTTTCCTCTGACCATGTAGAAAAGAGTTTTCCTCTGACCATGTAGAAAAGAGTTTTCCTCTGACCATGTAGAAAAGAGTTTTCCTCTGACCATGTAGACAAGAGTTTTCCTCTGACCATGTAGAAAAGAGTTTTCCTTTGACCATGTCGAAAAGAGTTTTACTCTGACCATGTAGACAAGAGTTTTCCTCTGACCATGTAGACAAGAGTTTTCCTCTGACCATGCAGAAAAGAGTTTTACTCTGACCATGTAGACAAGAGTTTTCCTCTGACCATGTAGATAAAAGTTCTCCTCTGACCATGTAGAAAAGAGTTCTCCTCTGACCATGTCGACAAGAGTTTTCCTCTGACCATGTAGAAAGGAGTTTTCCTCTGACCATGTCGAAAAGGGTTTTCCTCTGACCATGTGGAAAAGGGTTTTCCTCTGACCATGTAGAAAAGGGTTTTCCTCTGACCATGTAGAAAAGAGTTTTGCTTTGACCATGTAGAAAAGAGTTTTCCTCTGACCATGTAGAAAAGAGTTTTCCTTTGACCATGTAGAAAAGAGTTTTCCTTTGACCATGTAGAAAGGAGTTTTCCTTTGAACTTGTAAAAAGGAGTTTTCCTCTGACCATGCAGAAAAGAGTTTTCCTCTGACCATGTAGAAAGGAGTTTTCCTCTGACCATGTAGAAAGGAGTTTTCCTCTGACCATGTAGATAAAAGTTCTCCTCTGACCATGTAGAAAAGAGTTCTCCTCTGACCATGTCGACAAGAGTTTTCCTCTGACCATGAAGAAAAGAGTTTTACTCTGACCATGTAGACAAGAGTTTTCCTCTGACCATGTAGGCAAGAGTTTTACTCTGACCATGTAGAAAAGAGTTTTCCTCTGACCATGTAGACAAAAGGTCTCCTCTGACCTTGTAGAAAAGAGTTCTCCTCTGACCATGTCGACAAGAGTTTTCCTCTGACCATGTCGAAAAGAGTTCTCCTCTGACCATGTCGACAAGAATTTTCCTCTGACCATGTAGAAAGGAGTTTTCCTCTGACCATGCAGAAAAGAGTTTTCCTCTGACCATGTAGAAAAGAGTTTTCCTCTGACCATGAAGAAAAGAGTTTTACTCTGACCATGTAGACAAGAGTTTTCCTCTGACCATGTAGACAAGAGTTTTACTCTGACCATGCAGAAAAGAGTTTTCCTCTGACCATGTAGACAAAAGTTCTCCTCTGACCATGTAGAAAAGAGTTCTCCTCTGACCATGTCGACAAGAGTTTTCCTCTGACCATGTAGACAAGAGTTCTCCTCTGACCATGTCGACAAGAGTTTTCCTCTGACCATGTAGACAAGAGTTTTCCTCTGACCATGTCGAAAAGAGTTCTCCTCTGACCATGTAGACAAGAGTTTTCCTCTGACCATGTAGAAAGGAGTTTTCCTCTGACCATGTAGAAAAGAGTTTTCCTCTGACCATGTAGAAAGGGGTTTTCCTCTGACCATGTAGAAAAGAGTTTTCCTCTGACCATCAAGAAAAGAGTTTTCCTCTGACCATGTAGAAAAGAGTTCCCCTCTGACCATGTAGAAAAGAGTTCCCCTCTGACCATGCAGAAAAGAGTTCCCCTCTGACCATGTAGAAAAGAGTTCCCCTCTGACCATGTAGAAAAGAGTTCCCCTCTGACCATGTAGAAAGGAGTTTTCCTCTGACCATGTAGAAAAGAGGTCCCCTCTGACCATGCAGAAAAGGGTTTTCCTCTGACCATGTAGAAAAGAGTTTTCCTCTGACCATGTAGAAAAGAGTTTTCCTCTGACCATGTAGAAAGGAGTTTTCCTCTGACCATGTAGAAAAGAGTTTTCCTCTGACCATGAAGAAAAGAGTTTTCCTCTGACCATGTAGAAAAGAGTTCCCCTCTGACCATGTAGAAAAGAGTTCCCCTCTGACCATGTAGAAAAGAGTTCCCCTCTGACCATTTCGAAAAGAGTTTTCCTCTGACCATGTAGAAAAGAGTTTTCCTCTGACCATGCAGAAAAGGGTTTTCCTCTGACCATGTAGAAAAGAGTTTTCCTCTGACCATGCAGAAAAGAGTTTTCCTCTGACCATGTAGAAAAGAGTTCTCCTCTGACCATGCAGAAAAGAGTTTCCTCTGACCATGTAGAAAAAGAGTTTTCCTCTGACCACATATAAAAGAGTTTTCCTCTGACCATGTCGATAAGAGTTTTCATTTGACCATGTAGAGAGGAGTTTTCCTTTGACCATATAGAAAAGAGTTTTCCTCTGACCATGTAGAAAAGAGTTCTCGTCTGACCATGTAGAAAAGAGTTTTCCTCTGACCATGTAGACAAGAGTTTTCCTCTGACCATGTAGAAAAGAGTTTTCCTCTGACCATGTAGAAAAGAGTTTTCCTCTGACCATGTAGAAAAGAGTTTTCCTCTGACCATGTAGACAAGTTTTCCTCTGACCATGTAGAAAAGAGTTTTCCTCTGACCATGTCGAAAAGAATTTTACTCTGACCATGTAGACAAGAGTTTTCCTCTGACCATGTAGACAAGAGTTTTCCTCTGACCATGCAGAAAAGAGTTTTACTCTGACCATGTAGACAAGAGTTTTCCTCTGACCATGTAGATAAAAGTTCTCCTCTGACCATGTAGAAAAGAGTTCTCCTCTGACCATGTCGACAAGAGTTTTCCTCTGACCATGTAGAAAGGAGTTTTCCTCTGACCATGTCGAAAAGGGTTTTCCTCTGACCATGTGGAAAAGGGTTTTCCTCTGACCATGTAGAAAAGGGTTTTCCTCTGACCATGTAGAAAAGAGTTTTGCTTTGACCATGTAGAAAAGAGTTTTCCTCTGACCATGTAGAAAAGAGTTTTCCTTTGACCATGTAGAAAAGAGTTTTCCTTTGACCATGTAGAAAGGAGTTTTCCTTTGACCTTGTAAAAAGGAGTTTTCCTCTGACCATGCAGAAAAGAGTTTTCCTCTGACCATGTAGAAAGGAGTTTTCCTCTGACCATGTAGAAAGGAGTTTTCCTCTGACCATGTAGATAAAAGTTCTCCTCTGACCATGTAGAAAAGAGTTCTCCTCTGACCATGTCGACAAGAGTTTTCCTCTGACCATGAAGAAAAGAGTTTTACTCTGACCATGTAGACAAGAGTTTTCCTCTGACCATGTAGGCAAGAGTTTTACTCTGACCATGTAGAAAAGAGTTTTCCTCTGACCATGTAGACAAAAGTTCTCCTTTGACCATGTAGAAAAGAGTTCTCCTCTGACCATGTCGACAAGAGTTTTCCTCTGACCATGTAGACAAGAGTTTTCCTCTGACCATGTCGAAAAGAGTTCTCCTCTGACCATGTAGACAAGAATTTTCCTCTGACCATGTAGAAAGGAGTTTTCCTCTGACCATGCAGAAAAGAGTTTTCCTCTGACCATGTAGAAAAGAGTTTTCCTCTGACCATGAAGAAAAGAGTTTTACTCTGACCATGTAGACAAGAGTTTTCCTCTGACCATGTAGACAAGAGTTTTACTCTGACCATGCAGAAAAGAGTTTTCCTCTGACCATGTAGACAAAAGTTCTCCTCTGACCATGTAGAAAAGAGTTCTCCTCTGACCATGTCGACAAGAGTTTTCCTCTGACCATGTAGACAAGAGTTCTCCTCTGACCATGTCGACAAGAGTTTTCCTCTGACCATGTAGACAAGAGTTTTCCTCTGACCATGTCGAAAAGAGTTCTCCTCTGACCATGTAGACAAGAGTTTTCCTCTGACCATGTAGAAAGGAGTTTTCCTCTGACCATGTAGAAAAGAGTTTTCCTCTGACCATGTAGAAAGGGGTTTTCCTCTGACCATGTAGAAAAGAGTTTTCCTCTGACCATGAAGAAAAGAGTTTTCCTCTGACCATGTAGAAAAGAGTTCCCCTCTGACCATGTAGAAAAGAGTTCCCCTCTGACCATGCAGAAAAGAGTTCCCCTCTGACCATGTAGAAAAGAGTTCCCCTCTGACCATGTAGAAAAGAGTTCCCCTCTGACCATGTAGAAAGGAGTTTTCCTCTGACCATGTAGAAAAGAGTTCCCCTCTGACCATGCAGAAAAGGGTTTTCCTCTGACCATGTAGAAAAGAGTTTTCCTCTGACCATGTAGAAAAGAGTTTTCCTCTGACCATGTAGAAAGGAGTTTTCCTCTGACCATGTAGAAAAGAGTTTTCCTCTGACCATGAAGAAAAGAGTTTTCCTCTGACCATGTAGAAAAGAGTTCCCCTCTGACCATGTAGAAAAGAGTTCCCCTCTGACCATGTAGAAAAGAGTTCCCCTCTGACCATTTCGAAAAGAGTTTTCCTCTGACCATGTAGAAAAGAGTTTTCCTCTGACCATGCAGAAAAGGGTTTTCCTCTGACCATGTAGAAAAGAGTTTTCCTCTGACCATGCAGAAAAGAGTTTTCCTCTGACCATGTAGAAAAGAGTTCTCCTCTGACCATGCAGATAAGAGTTTCCTCTGACCATGTAGAAAAAGAGTTTTCCTCTGACCACATATAAAAGAGTTTTCCTCTGACCATGTCGATAAGAGTTTTCATTTGACCATGTAGAGAGGAGTTTTCCTTTGACCATATAGAAAAGAGTTTTCCTCTGACCATGTAGAAAAGAGTTCTCGTCTGACCATGTAGACAAGAGTTTTCCTCTGACCATGTAGAAAAGAGTTTTCCTCTGACCATGTAGAAAAGAGTTTTCCTCTGACCATGTAGAAAAGAGTTTTCCTCTGACCATGTAGACAAGTTTTCCTCTGACCATGTAGAAAAGAGTTTTCCTCTGACCATGTCGAAAAGAGTTTTACTCTGACCATGTAGACAAGAGTTTTCCTCTGACCATGTAGACAAGAGTTTTCCTCTGACCATGCAGAAAAGAGTTTTACTCTGACCATGTAGACAAGAGTTTTCCTCTGACCATGTAGATAAAAGTTCTCTGACCATGTAGAAAAGAGTTCTCCTCTGACCATGTCGACAAGAGTTTTCCTCTGACCATGTAGAAAGGAGTTTTCCTCTGACCATGTAGAAAAGAGTTTTACTCTGACCATGTAGACAAGCGTTTTCCTCTGACCATGTAGACAAGAGTTTTACTCTGACCATGTAGAAAAGGGTTTTCCTCTGACCATGTGGAAAAGGGTTTTCCTCTGACCATGTAGAAAAGAGTTTTGCTTTGACCATGTAGAAAAGAGTTCTCCTCTGACCATGTAGAAAAGAGTTTTCCTCTGACCATGTAGAAAAGAGTTTTGCTTTGACCATGTAGAAAAGAGTTTCCTCTGACCATGTAGAAAAGAGTTTTCCTCTGACCATGTAGAAAAGAGTTTTCCTCTGACCATGTAGAAAAGAGTTTTCCTCTGACCATGTAGAAAAGGGTTTTCCTCTGACCATGTAGACAAGAGTTTTACTCTGACCATGTAGAAAAGGGTTTTCCTCTGACCATGTGGAAAAGGGTTTTCCTCTGACCATGTAGAAAAGAGTTTTGCTTTGACCATGTAGAAAGGAGTTTTCCTCTGACCATGTAGAAAAAGGTTTTCCTCTGACCATGTAGAAAGGAGTTTTCCTCTGACCATGTAGAAAAGAGTTTTCATTTGACCATGTAGAAAAGAGTTCTCCTCTGACCATGTAGAAAAGAGTTCTCGTCTGACCATGTAGAAAAGAGTTTTCCTCTGACCATGTAGACAAGAGTTTTCCTCTGACCATGTAGACAAGAGTTTTCCTCTGACCATGTAGACAAGAGTTTTCCTCTGACCATGCAGAAAAGAGTTTTACTCTGACCATGTAGACAAGAGTTTTCCTCTGACCATGTAGAAAAGAGTTTTCCTCTGACCATGTAGAAAAGAGTTTTCCTCTGACCATGTAGACAAGATTTGTCCTCTGACCACGTCGAAAAGAGTTTTCCTCTGACCATGTAGAAAAGAGTTTTCCTCTGACCATGTAGAAAAGAGTTTTCCTCTGACCATGTAGACAAGAGTTTTCCTCTGACCATGTAGAAAAGAGTTTTCCTCTGACCATGCAGACAAGAGTTTTCCTCTGACCATGGAAACAAGAGTTCTCCTCTGACCACGTCGAAAAGAGTTTTCCTCTGACCATGTAGAAAAGAGTTTTCCTCTGACCATGTAGACAAGAGTTTTCCTCTGACCATGTAGACAAGAGTTTTCCTCTGACCATGTAGAAAAGAGTTTTCCTCTGACCATGTAGAAAAGAGTTTTCCTCTGACCATGTAGAAAAGAGTTTTCCTCTGACCATGTAGACAAGATTTGTCCTCTGACCACGTCGAAAAGAGTTTTCCTCTGACCATGTCGAAAAGAGTTCTCCTCTGACCATGTAGAAAAGAGTTTTCCTTTGACCTTGTAGAAAAGAGTTTTCCTCTGACCATGTCGAAAAGAGTTTTCCTCTGACCATGTAGACAAGAGTTTTCCTCTGACCATGTAGAAAAGAGTTTTGCTTTGACCATGTCGAAAAGAGTTCTCCTCTGACCATGTAGACAAGAGTTCTCCTCTGACCATGTAGAAAAGAGTTTTGCTTTGACCATGTCGAAAAGAGTTCTCCTCTGACCATGTAGACAAGAGTTTTCCTCTGACCATGTAGAAAAGAGTTTTGCTTTGACCATGTCGAAAAGAGTTCTCCTCTGACCATGTAGACAAGAGTTCTCCTCTGACCATGTAGACAAGAGTTTTCCTCTGACCATGTAGACAAGAGTTTTCCTCTGACCATGTAGACAAGAGTTCTCCTCTGACCATGTAGACAAGAGTTTTCCTCTGACCATGTAGACAAGAGTTCTCCTCTGACCATGTAGACAAGAGTTTTGCTTTGACCAGCATTTGTCCATTTGTGTGAAACTTCCAACTGGTGTGGAATTGTCTTTCCAGAGGTGGGTGAGTTTCCTGACGCCTTTGGAATCGAAGTCGTGTTTTTGCCACTGAAACTTTTAGAAAAGGTGAAAGGTATCTGTTCCCTCGTATTGTATAAACTATAATGGGACAAGATACCCTTTGCAGGAAAGTTGGGGACAAGATGAGCCACGCCGTCATGCACGCACGATTCCTTAAGCGTCTATGTCGGTAAGTTTAACATTATGCAAAAGGATGTCATGCTGTATATTGTACTTTTTATAGGACCATAAACATACATGATACAGTTATGTACAATAACTAGCATCCTCCTCGCTACTAGGTATATATAGTCTCCTCTTTGCTCGCACTAGAATCGATATCCTGAACGTCCGCACCAAAGGCTACTAGTTGACGGTGAAGTGGACGATTTCAAATGACCTAACAAACAGATATATCTACTATGGGGAAGGGGTGTGGGTCATATTGCCCCACCTTTCCAGCTAGGGACATTTTTCCCACCTAACTCTACTCGCATCGACATGTACAATAACCAGAGGAGGTAATAATAGATTTCCTGCAGTAAAAACCTTTCCTGACCCTATGCTGCATGGGCTCCTCAAAAGCCTTCGCTTTATCTCCTTTGCCATGCCATAAGATCCAAGCGCGACATCTCGGCGACCCAAACGGAAGGTTGACATTCAGCTGGCACCTGGCTGCTATCCACATCCCACTTAGAGCAGACACCTTGCTGAGACGCCTGACAAAAGCTCCATGTGTGACATGCGCAGACAGGTCTCAGAGTTGCCAGGAAGGTGCCAAGCAACATGCCAGGCTATCTGCCAGGCATTGCCTGTGACAGTGCAACTCACTGTCAGTGCAGAGCGCGTACCAATCTTGGGTAGTTCCAAGATGAGGAAGCCTTCGTTGCTTCATTATCATATGAAATAAAGAGCATTGTAATACCTTGTATTTATTGGTGAAACACCCGGAGCATATAGGCCTAAATAACGTATGATTTTATTTCAATCATTTCCAATATTCCTCTCGCCGTTTCGCCCCCTCCTCTGTGATTATTGGTGCAGGGAAGAGGGGAAGAGAAAATAAAGAAAAAGGTTAGAAAAATGAAAGTGCATTTCCACACTTGGGTCCTCGGACAGCGGAAATGTAAGGCCAAAAATAGGGCATGAGTGTCGCACTGCTTTATTTCAAGCGAACACCCCTGAGAGTGAAAAGGGAGAGAAAAATGGCATACATAATGTGAATTAGAGAAATGTATCACATAATAGCGGTTCCAACTGAGAAAGGCATGTTGAGCTCAGATGCAATACAAGTAATATTCTAAAGTCAGTATTGCAATAGAACAACAAGGACCAACAAGTTTTGAAAGAACAACAATGCACTGGTATGTATATAAATAAACATATAAATAAACATATATATATATATATATATATATATATATATATATATATATATATATATATATATATATATACATATATATATATATATCTATATATATATATATATATATATATATATATATATATATATATATATATATATATATATATATATATATATATATATATATAATATTGTTGTGGATATGAGAATGTTTTTTTTTTTTTTTGTTGTGTAATGAATTGTTCTAAAATGTCACCCTCCTTCCTGCATTTGTTGTTGTATAAAGGTCAAAGGGCGTTCCCGAAGTTAATCCCATAAAGCATACATGCAGGACACCATATCTCCCTGTTCAGTAGTTATATCCTTATTATGTGTATTAGTGTAAGGCTGTCTTCCATTAATTTAAATACTCCATTGCACCAAGTGAAATAAGAGTAGACCCCCTTTCATTCACATGCCCCTTCCAACAATTGCCAACTGTTCTCTCCGCGACTCCATTCGCCACGAGGTCGGCTCGGAGAAGAAGGGGGAGGAGCTGCCGAATCCTGGGCGTGCCCGCCCATCGTCATCAAGGGCGGAGCCAGAGGGCCGTGCCGACCAATCAGGGCCGAGGCGAGCTCACCGATGGGCGTGTTCTGGACACCAGCGGCTTGATCGCCTGAGGCGCTATAAAGAGCGCGCGTGAAAGCCTGGAAGTAGTTGGACTAAGAGAGAGGAAAGAAGTGCGCGTGAAAGCCTTGAAGGAGTTGGACTAAGAGAGAGGAAAGAAGTGCGCGCGAAAGCCTTGAAGGAGTTGGACTAAGAGAGAGAAAAGAGAGTCCTGCGAGCCAAGACAGGGAGAGAGAACCCGTCACGCCAGACCCCCCACCAGCAGCGTTGGTTCCACCAGGCAGCTCCGACCCGTTACCCCGCGCACACCACAGGATCGGTGGCATCGGCGGCCGTCGAGGTCCAGCCCGACGTCCCGTGCGGGATCAAGCTCCAGCCAGCTCCGTGCCTTCCTCCCCCTCCAGCCACCCACCTCCTGTCATTCCTGCCTGCAGTTTCCCCATTCGTGTACGTGAGTTTGTTCTGTGTGTCTTGTCCCTGGGTTAATTAAGCCTGTTTAGTTAAGCTAGAATTTTCACTGTGTCTCCTTGATTCCTTCTGTCTTTATTTTATTATCTTTCCTTCTTCCTTGGTTTCTTTTGGTCCTGTAAATAGAAATAAATTATATTCGTATTCCCTACTTCTGTCTTCCTCTTCTTCACATCCGTGTCGCCTTTGTCTTTTCCCTCATTGAATATCTGTGGCGCGATTCGGCCAACGTTCAGGAATCGGGTTAGTCGGGGTAACTGTTCGGGCGCGGCGGCCATCCGCTCGGCAAACAACATCCTCGCCGCGGTCCCGTAACAATTGGTGTCGGGAGCGAGATTGGACCCGAAGCGCGCTTAACGCGCTCAAAATTACGAGCGGCCGAAATTTGTTTTGTTTTAGAAAAACCCGAACTTTGAAATCGCGCCATGGCTAGTCAAGGCGATCGGATGCAGGTGGGTGAGCTAGAAGAGGGGTTAGGGGTTACACAGGACCACAGGGAAGAAATGGAGGAGAGAAATAAGGAGGTGGTTGAGGAGGTATCAGGTGCACAAAATGGCGCCCTCGCGCACATGGTTGTTGCGGCACCAAATTTAGCCGCGCCCGTGGTCGCAGCAGCCGAGCCCGAGATGCCAATGAATTTGGACCTGTTTATGAAACAGATGATGGCTTTTATGGTAAAAACAGATGATAATTTCAAAGGGATGGAAAACAGGATGGGAGGCCAAATGAGGGACTAAGCGAGGAGTACCAGTGAGCAAATGGGGGCAATGAGGGACGAAGCGAGGGGTACTAGTGAGCAATTAAGAGACGGGTTAAACAATATGGGAAGTAAATTTGCGGGGTTAGACAATAAATTTGCGGGGTTAGACAATAAATTTGAGGGGTTAGACAACGGGATAAAAGAGGTAAAGAATGGGTTAACGGGGCTAGAAGATAGGATGGAAGACAAATTGCGGGCAATAGGGGAGCAATCCGCCCGGGAAATTAAACAAATGGGAGAGCAGATAGAGGAGGTGAAAATCGGGTTAGAAACCAAATTGGATGCCCAGAGGGATGAGTTGGAACAGATGAAGGCGGCATCTACCAAAGAGATGGGAGAAATGAAGGAGGAAATACGACGAGGTGTAAGCGAGGAGGTCTCGGGGGTACGCGAGGAGGTAAAGCGAGGTGAGAAGCGTATGGAGAAAGAGGTGAGGAATAATACAGCTAGGTTACAAGGGGGGCATAGAGGACCTGACGCAGGAGGTGGAACAGCTGACGGTGGGACAGACGGAGTTAGTGGAGCAGGTACAAAGGAACACTGCGGTACTAGGAGGGTTAAAGGCGACACAGAAAGAACTAAAAGACGACTTGATAGCGACAAAGAGGGAATGTCAGATGGTACGTGAGGGACTGACAACGAGGTTGGATGAGGTGACAGAAGTAATGGAGACGAAGGACCGGGAGGTGAGGACGCACATAGAAACGGTTAAGGTGGCGTTAGAGGAAGAGATAGAGGGGCGCACCGGGAAATGAAGGAGGTAAAGGAAAAATTAGAGGAGGTGGAAGAGGGGGTGAGTGAAATTAAGAAGAGACGGAGGGAAACTAAAAAGGAGATAAGGGAGGAAGTGATGGAGTATGTGCAAGGTCTGTGTTCAAATCATGATGATGTGCTCACTACCCAAATAAAGAGTTTGCAGGTGGCGAAGGAGGTGCGGAGACGAGGTGCCAAGGTGAGTGGCGATATATTCGGAAATGTATATGGTGTGAGGGAAGCTTCAGTCGGCTTGGGGGTTGATTTGGATCCGGGTGTTCGTGAGAGGCCGCTGGTGAAGTGTGTGACGGGTACGGTGTGCGAAAGAGGAGGTGTGCGAGAATGTCCGACTCTGGGGTGTGTGAGGAAAAAGTGCGTGCCAAGGAGTGAGTGTGCTGTCGAGAGTGAGTTGGTCGTAGCGCGTGTGCGAGGGGGCACATGGAAGCGCGGGATGGGGAGTGTTACAGAGGATGTAACGAGAGAGTGCACACCTGTGGTGAGTGTTACGGAGGGTGTAACGGGAGAGTGTGCGCCAGAGGATGCGCGAGAAAGGTGTGTAACGGACGGGTGCATGAGGAAAGAGTGCGCTGTCAAAAGTAAGGGTGAGTGCACGACCGAGTGTGGAGGTGAGAGTAGTGAGAGTGACACGGAGCGTGAGTTGGTTGTGGCAGGTGAGAGAGGATGTACACCTGGAATGGAAAGATGCACACCTGGAATGGTAGAGCGCGTATGGGAATGCACGCTGGAGTTGGTAGTGAGGCACGTGGTTGGGTGTGCAAGTGAGAGCACACCTGTGGTTGTCACAGAGGAGGTGACCGAGGAGGGGGCGCGAAGAGGTGTGTTGGTGAGGTGTGCGAACGATGAGTGTGTGCAAAGGTGTGCGGTGGTAAGGTGTGTGACCAAGTCTGTGAGCGAAAGAACGAGTGCAATAACGAAGTACGCGGGGTGTACGGGCGACGTTGGAGCACCGAGCTCGGTGAGGGTGAAAGGGGTCGCGTATGCGTGTGAGCATGCAGGTGAAGCATCGACGGTAACCGGGTTAGCGGTTAGAGCGACGTATAGCCGAATCGGGCCCTCAGTGCGCGCCGGGCAGCTTTGCGTGCCGCGGGGATCCGCGGCGGTTTCGAAAGAACCGCCGTGCGGGATCCACGCCGGGCCGCGCTTTGAACGGCTGCGTCCGTGCTCCACTAGGCGGAGCGGGCAGCCCGATAGGAAGGGTCGTCATGGCGACCCCTTTTTGTTGAGGCGTTCCGGCAGGTCGAGATCGGTCCATTGGACGGCTCCGTGCCGAGGTGGTGTGTGGGCTCTCGGCCCGGGTAAGCGTCCTTCCCTGCACCGAGTGCCGGACGCATCCAGCCGCTGGCACCAAGCAACCCGCATTCATTGCTCGGCTTTGCGAAGCCGAGTTTAATGATGTCATGGCGCACCGAGAGGCTCTAGTGAGTAGACGTGTGATGAGGACAGTGTTTTGGCCCCGAAATTAGAAAAACAAAATTTGATAATTGGCCAAGGATTGGCAGAGTGATGATTGGTAATGGTAGGGTGATTGGCAGATGATTGGCAAATTTTTGATTTGTTGAATTTGGATGAGCAAAATTTATAGTGGGAGATACCCGATGTGAGGATATGGCAACTCTGCCATCTCTCACAGCGGGGGCAAAGGAGCACTAGTCTTATGGGGTTTGGCAGTGAAAACTAGCTCGGGAGGGTTAGGATATAGTGTGTAGGGACCTAGAGAAGATGACCTTAGGTAACGTTAAGATTAGGTAGTGACAATGATACCTGTAGTGGGGACGCAGGTAGATTAGTGTGGATGATAATGACGTGGTATGTGCTTAGTTTAAAGGGAAGACGGGGAGCACTAAGTTAGCAGGGCACCAGGTAGTTCAGATGATGCCGTGTGTGTGGTGAAAAGGTGTGATTGCACAGGTGTGCAACTGGACAGGTGTATGGAGCAGTGTTTGAGTGAGTGATAGTGATGTGAGTTGTGCTGACCAAATGGTCCAGGAAGGAAGGAGGGTGCAGGTGGCACCAGGTGATTGCACAGGTGTGCAACGACAGGTGTATGGAGAATGGTTGTGTGGAAGACATGGAGTGTGGGATATATGGAGTATTGGAATGGATGGTCGTGGAGTGAGTATGGTGGAAACTGTGGAGTGGAGTGGATGGTGCGAAGGTGTGGATGGGGGAAAGGAGGATGGACCCCATCACGAATACCCGGGGAGGGTAGTGTAAGAGTTAGGGAGAGGGTACAGGTAAATTGTGGTTGGATATTGGCATCTGTGGTGTGGGTAGTTGCACAGGAGTGTAGTGATGGGTGCATTAGTGTTGTGGAAATGGCTGGGCGTGTAGCCTGTTAGTGTGTGTAGTTGGTTTGGGCACTCCACCACTGTGAGGATGTCGGCCAGGTGAGGCCGCAGGTGGGCTCTGGGAGCCGGTAGAGTTGTTGTGGATGGGGCCTGAGGATCCGGAGGACGGACCCGGGTAGCCCAGTGCCAGAGGGCACCGAGGGGTGACAGAGCCAGGAGGGGCCTTCCCCAATTAGATAGGTTAGGGTGAGGAGCTAGGTAAGCTCGGGTGGCAACTGCAGTGGTGGAGGTGTGCAGGTGGGTAGACCTGCTGGGAGAGCTACACGACTCAGCCCGGAAATTGTGCAAGGGCACCGGGAGATGAATCGGGGGAGTGAGACCCCAAATTGAGAAGCACCACAGTTTGGTCAATGGGAATTTGGTTTTTAAAACCACATAGAGTAAGATTGCCAATGGTTTTGCAGGGAAAGACCCCGGGTAGTGTAAAGTGTGTTAAAGTCATTTAGAAGATAGTTAGGATTAAGAATCTCCTCGCACCATCTGCATCCACTCACCTGGGATGACGTACCTCCACACCATGCCAGGTTGTTTTGTTATTTTTATTGATGCAAATGTTTGGAATGTGAGACGCATCATGACGTGGGTGTGACATTGTGCTGATGTTCCATGTCTTCCTCCTTATGAGGATTGATGACGAATTGGGTGATGGCAAATTTTGGTTAGAGGGATTGTGGTGACGAATTTGGTGTAGGAGAGATATGGGGAAGATGTGACAGTAGTGACGAATTTGTAAATGTGTAGATTTTGTACATATGGGGTAAGGGCAAGGGTAGTGTAGGTGACAGGTGGGGGTGACGTACGGTAGGGACAAGCTTTTCTCCGCTCCGTCTCCATACGCACCTCGCCTTGCATTGCCTTGTTTTGATGTGTACCCTTGAGACCTTACCCCTCGCTCATCTGTCTTTCCCCCCCTTTTGTCTCCCACCGAGGACTGTGCGCCACTGGGTGCCGAGGGGAGCGTGCGAGAGTCCGCCATTGTGCGCCCGGAACTCCCAGAACCAGCTGTCTGCATCGATGCACCACCTTATGGACCACATGTCTGTGGCTGAGCACCACTTATGGACCCCATGGGTTGGGGCATGGCCCCTCTGCTGGAACCGGCTATGAAGGCCCGAGATCTTGCTGGCGGACCTTGGTCACAGGGCACCTATGCCCCACAGGTGAACCACACTAGTCGGCCCTGTGGGCCATAAATAAATAAAAACGGACACGTTTGGTGCATTTTATTTTATTGCAAATAGGCCGCCAGCAAAGAAGATGACAACAACGGGAAGAACCATAGCCAGCAGAGGGAGCCGAAGAGGAAGACCAGCACCAGGGTTTGTTGTTTTTATTTTATTCATGAACAGTGATGGCTGTGCACCGATTGGTGCTTGATGGTGCTTTGGTGCGTTTTTGGTGCTTTATGGTGCATCGATGCAGGGCAGACTGTCTCTCCCCCCCAAAAAGAACGATCACAGGTCCTGGGTTGCGTTTTGTAAATAAAGTAGTCATTGTAAATAATGCGCCCCCACCGTAAGTGTTTTAGTTTGAAGACAATTCTGCAATTCGGTTAGCTGTGGGCGTGAATCTGTTAGGCAGGGTGCAATGGAGCAGCGGGACATATTTATTTATGTTTTAAAACTGTCGCACTCAGGGTCAGGTTAAATGTAGAGGGAACTACACCTACGTACCACACTAAAAGCTAACGTTCATAGGCCCGGGACGTGCCTAAGGGAGGAGGGTGCAGTGTTGTGGATATGAGAATGTTGTTTTTTTTATTGTTGTGTAATGAATTGTTGTAAAATGTCACCCTCCTTCCTGCATGTCACCCTCCTGTTGACATGCAGAAATGTCACCCTCCTGTTGTTTTAAGGTCAAAGGGCGTTCCCGTAGTTAATTCCATAAAGCATACACGCAGGACACCATATCTCCCTGTTCAGTAGTTATATCCTTATTATGTGTATTAGTGTAAGGCTGTGTCTTCCATTAATTTAAATACTCCATTGCACCAAGTGAAATAAGAGTAGACCCCCTTTCATTCACATTCCCCTTCCAACAATTGCCAACTGTTCCCTCCGCAACTCCATTCGCCACGAGGTCGGCTCGGAGAAGAAGGGGGAGGAGCTGCCGAATCCTGGGCGTGCCCGCCCATCGTCATCAAGGGCCGAGCCAGAGGGCCGTGCCGACCAATCAGGGCCGAGGCGAGCTCACCGATGGGTGTGTTCTGGACACCAGCGGCTTGATCGCCTGAGGCGCTGTAAAGAGCTCGCGCGAAAGCCTGGAAGTAGTTGGACTAAGAGAGAGGAAAGAAGTGCGCGCGAAAGCCTTGAAGGAGTTGGACTAAGAGAGAGGAAAGAAGTGCGCGCGAAAGCCTTGAAGGAGTTGGACTAAGAGAGAGAAAAGAGAGTCCTGCGAGCCAAGAGAGGGAGAGAGAACCCGTCACGCCAGACCCCCCACCAGCAGCGTTGGCTCCACCAGGCAGCTCCGACCCGTTACCCCGCGCACACCACAGGATCGGTGGCATCGGCGGCCGTCGAGGTCCAGCCCGACGTCCCGTGCGGGATCAAGCTCCAGCCAGCTCTGTGCCTTCCTCCCCCTCCAGCCACCCACCTCCTGTCATTCCTGCCTGCAATTTCCCCATTCGTGTACGTGAGTTTGTTCTGTGTGTCTTGTCCCTGGGTTAATTAAGCCTGTTTAGTTAAGCTAGAATTTTCACTGTGTCTCCTTGATTCCTTCTGTCTTTATTTTATTATCTTTCCTTCTTCCTTGGTTTCTTTTGGTCCTGTAAATAGAACTAAATTATATTCGTATTCCCTACTTCTGTCTTCCTCTTCTTCACATCCGTGTCGCCTTTGTCTTTTCCCTCATTGAATATCTGTGGCGCGATTCGGCCAACGTTCAGGAATCGGGTTAGTCGGGGTAACTGTTCGGGCGCGGCGGCCATCCGCTCGGCAAACAACATCCTCGCCGCGGTCCCGTAACAATATATATATATATATATATATATATATATATATATATATATATACATATATATATATATATATATATATATATATATATATATATATTGTTGCGGATATGAGATTGGCCTCCATCCATATCCGCTTGTAAATATTCCCCTATTTCCCCAATACTTCCCAACTATCCCCAATCCCCCATTCCCTAGTCCCATTTTCTGTAAACAACACTCTGTAGACCCGACCTTCCCCTATTTCCCCCATTAAATGTCGCATCCAGGTCCACCGCATCTCACGTAGACAACTATAGGACATCTTGCTAGTTATTCTTAGTCTATGTCAGTTAAGGACTCGTTTCCATTAATTCTGACTCTTCGTTGCACCAGAATGTGATTGTATGGCACCGTTAGGAAGTTTAGGACCTCCCAATACCTCCCCGCAGCTCTTCCTCACGGTTCAGCAACAACAACAACAACAGCAACAACAACGGCGGTGGCGCGGGGAGTGCGCGTCCTCACTCCGGCTTGGTGAGCCGCCATTGAACATGTGCTCGACGGGGTTACCACGTAGGGGCTCGCTGTCAGCTCCTCGTCAAGGGCGGAGCCCGGTAACCCCCCGCACCCAATAGAAGCGGCGGACCGATTCCATCTGGGGCGGAGCCAACGGGCCGAGGGCGTGTCACTCCCCGCTGAGCATGCGCAGGAAGAGGGAGGTGACGTCAGATGCGCGCTGGACTTGAAGGAAGAGAGACGCCACCAACCGAGCGCTGTGACACCTCCCTGCATCTACTGGACCGTGCTGTATCCTGTCCCTGAGCCAAGGTGCACCTTGTGCTATCGACTGCCTGTCCTTCCCTGCCATCAATCCCTGTGTAAGTCAGTCTTGTTCCGTTTGTCTGTGGTCTGTCTGGGATAGATAAGATTGGGTCTAAGTGCCTATCTCTTCTGTGCTTTACCTCTTGCCTTGTAATCTACTCTTTTTCTCCCCCACTAATTATATCCTCCTCCGGAGGTCTTGAGAACTGTACCCCTTGTGTCATTTCATTTATCCCAGCCGTTGTGTCCTTTCCATCATTGATTTAGCGTAGCGCGATTCGGCCAACGTTCGAGTGGAATCGGGTGAGTTGGGGGTAATCGGGTAAACTGTGCGAACACGGCGGCCATTCCGCTCGGTCAAGCTACATCTTAAGTCGTGTCCGTAACAATTGGTGTCGGGAAGTGGGATTGGACCCGAAGCGCGCTTCACGCGCTCGAAATTATTAACGGCGAAATTTGATTTTGTTTTACAAAAAATAAAAACCCGAATTTTGAAAGTCGCGCTAGGGCAGATCAAGACGGCTGGGTTCCGGTAGAGGAGAGTGAGGCAGGGTCGATCCAGGACCAAATTGAGGGACATGAGGAGAGCGAAGCAGTGAGGACGGCAGGTTCGCAAAATGGCGTCCTCGCGCACGAGGTTGCGGGCGCGCAAAATGGCGCCTCGCACATAGCTACGGCGGCCGCACCCGCTGCACAAGTGGGAGGGATGGCCCAAATGCAGGCCCTCATGGAGCAATTTATGGTGCAAATGCAGGCGTCCCTCAAACTGCAGAGTGAGCAATTGGGGGTAATGGGGAACCGGATGGATGCTCAGGGTGAGCGATTGGAGGGCCAAATGGGGTCCAATAGCGAGAAATTGAGGGAGGACATGGGGTCCAATAGCGAGAAATTGAGGGAGGACATGGGGGCCAATAGCCAACGGTTAGAACAAAGGATGGGGGCCCAGATCGGAGGGTTAGGGAGTAGAATAGAGGGATTAGACAATAGATTAGGGGAAATACAGGAGGGGTTAATGGGGGTAGAAAACAGAATGGCCGTTCAGGAGAATCAAATGGAAGGGATGAAAAAGGGGTTAGAGGGGTTAGAAAACAGTATGGAAGGCAAATTGAGGGACATGAGGGACCAAGCGGAAAGGGAAGTTAAACAAATGGGGCAGCAGATAGAGGGGGTCAGAATGGGGGTAGAAACTAAATTGGATGCTCACAGGGAGGAAATGGAGCAGATGAGGGTGGCATCTGGGCAGGAGATGCAAGTGATGGGAGAAGAGATCAGAAGAGGTGTGAGTGAGGAGGTCGGAGGAGTGCGCGAGGAGGTGAGGCACTGTAAGGAGCGCATGGAGAAGGAGGTGAGAAAGGGGACTGTAAAATTGCAAGGTGGTATAGAGGAGTTGACGCTGGGAGTAGAACAACTGACAGTGGACAAAAGGAGTTGGGGGACCAGGTAAAGAAGAACACAGCGGTAATAGAGGGTTTAAAATCGACACAGAAGGAGATGAAAAAGGACGTAGGGGTAATTAAAAAAGAGTGTCAGACGGTACATGAGGACCTGACGAGGAAAATGAACAAGGTGGTAGAGGTGATGGAGGTTAAAGAGCGGGAGGTGCGGGAGCACATAGAAAAAAATAAAGTGGAGTTAGAGGAAGAACTTAAAGGGGCGCACGAGGAGATGAAGGAGGTGAAGCAGAAATTAGAAGAAGTGGAAGAAGGGGTGAGCGAAATTAAGAAGCGACGGAGAGAGGATAAGAAAGAGATAAAGGAGGAAGTAAAAGAATTGGTCCAAAGTCTGTGTTCGGATCGTGATGATGTGCTCATTAACCGGATGAGGGATTCGCAGGTGATGGAGGAGAAGCGAAGAGAAGGAGGACCCGGTGTAAGTGGTGACCAATATGGTCGTGCGTATGATGCGCCAGGTGATTTAATAAGCTTGGGGGTCGAGATGGACCCGGGTGTTCGTGAGAGGCCGTTGGTGAAGTGTGCGACAGGTCTGGTGTGCGAAAAAAGAGGTGTGCGAGAAAGTCCGACTCTGGGGTGTGTGAGGAAAAAGTGCGTGCCAAGGAGTGAGGGTGCTGTCGAGAGTGAGTCGGTCGTAGCGCGTGTGCGAGGGAGCACATGGAAGCGCGTAGTGAGGAGTGTTACGGAGGGTGTAAAGGAAGAGTGTACACCTGTGGTGAGTGTTACAGAGGGTGTAACGGGAGAGTGTGCGCGAGAAAGGTGTGTAACGGACGGGTGCATGAGGAAAGAGTGGAGGTGAGAGTTGTAAGAGTGACACGGAGCGTGAGTTGGTTGTGACAGGTGAGAAAGGAAGCACACCTGGAATGGTAGAGCGTGTGTGGGGATGCACGCTGGAATTGGTAGTGAGGCACGTGGTTGGGTGTGCGAGTGAAAGCACACCTGTGATTGTCACAGAGGAGGTGACCGAGGAAGGGGCGCGAAGAGGTGTGTTGGTGAGGTGTGGGGACAACGAATGTGTGCCAAAGTGTTCGGTGGTCAGGTGTGTGACCAAGGCTGGGAGTGGAATGAGTGTACCTGGGTGTGTTAGAGAAGGTACGACGAGGAGCATGGGAACAGCTGGAGGTATGAGCAAGAAAGGGGTAGCGTATGCATGTAAGCATGCAGGTGAGGCATCGACGGTAACCGGGTTAACGGTTAGAGCGACTTATAGCCGAATCGGGCCCTCGGTGCGCGTCGGGCAGCTTCGCGTGCCGCGAGGACCAGCGGGGATCCGAACCACGGCGGTTTCGAAAGAACCGCCGTACGCGATCCACGCTGTGCCTCGCTTGGAACGGCCGCGTCCGGGCTCCACTAGGCGGAGCGGGCAGCCCGATAGGAAGGGTCGTCATGGCGACCACTTTCTATTGAGACGTGCCGGCAGGTCGAGATCGGGACATTGGATGGCTCCACGCCGAGGTGGTGCGTGGGATCTTGGCCCGGGTAAGCCCCCGTCCCTGCACCGAGTGCCGGACGCATCCAGCCGCCGGCACAAAAGAACCCGCGTTCATGGCTCGGCTGTACGAAGCCGAGCTTTAGAAGGGAATTGGCGCACCGAGAGGATGTAATAAGTAGATGGGTGATGAGGTTAGTGTTTTGGCCCCGAAATTAAAAAAAAAGCAAAATTTGAGGATTGGCAGTAATGATTGGCAGATGATGAGTAGTGATTGGCAAATTTTTGATTTGTTGAAATTTGATGTGCAAAATTGGTAGGGGGAGATGCCCGATGTGGTGGGATGGAAACTCTGTCATCCCTCACAAGGGGGGGGCAAATGCGCTATAGATTATGGGGTTGATGGCAGTGAAAACTAGCCCGGGTGGGTTAGGATATATCGTGTGTAGGGATCTAGCGAAGATGACATTAGGTAACGTTAAGTTTAGTTAGTGACTGATACCTGTAGTGGGGACGCAGGTAGTTTAGTGTGGATGATAATGACGTGGGAGCGCAATAGTTTAAAGGGACGACTGGGAAGCGCAAGTTTCAGAGGGGAGTAGTTAGATGAGATGATGCTGGGTGAGAACTGGACAGGTGTGTGGAGCAGTGTATGAGTAGTGAGTGTTGTGGATCAGCGCAAATGCGCTTGGGGGAGAGAAGGGTGCAGGCTGCACCAAGTATGAGAGCACAGGTGTGCAAGTACAGGTGTGTGGAATATATGGAGCAGAGAATGAGTGGTGTGGAGAGAGTTGGAGTAAGTGGTACGGAGTGGTGTGCATGGTGCGAAGGTGTGGATGGGGGAAGAGTGGACCCCTTTCACGAGTACCCGGGGCGGGTAGTGTAAGTGTTAGGTAGAGGGTATAGGTAAATTGTGGTTGGATATTGGCATTTGTGGTGCGGTTGCAGAATGGTATTGTGGATGGGTGCATTAGTGTTGTGGAAATGGCTGGGCGTGTAGCCTGTTAGTGTGTGTAGTTGGTTTGGGCACTCCACCACTGTGAGGATGTCGGCCAGGTGAGGCCGCAGGTCGGCTCTGGGAGCCGTTAGTGTCAGTGGGTGCCTGAGGATCCCGGGTGTGGATCGGGCAGCCCGTGCCAGAGAGGGCACTGAGGGGGTGAGAGTGCGAGAGGGCCTTCCCCAGTTAGTTAGGTTAGGGTGAGGAGCAGGTAAGCTCGGGTGGCAACTGCAGTGGTGGAGGTGTGCAGGTGGGTAGACCTGCTGGGAGAGCTACACGTCGCAGCCCAGAAATTGTGCGAGGGCACCGGGAGATGAATCGGGGGAGTGAGACCCCAAATTGAGAAGCACCACAGTTTGGTCAATGGGAATTGGTTTTTAGAACCCAAAGTGTAAGTTGGCCAATGGATTTGCGGGGAAAGACCCCGGGTAGTGTAAAGTTGTTAAAGTCATTTAGGAAATAGTTAGGATTAATGAACCTGTCGCACCATACGCAGCCACTTACCTGAGGTGATGGTGATGACTCCACACCTGTGTTCCTTTGTTCTGTGTTGCAGGAAATGAGAATTGCTGTGTGGATTTGTGAGACGCATCACGACGTGGATGAGACATTGGGGTGATTCCATCTCTCCCTCCCTCAGAGGGACTGATGATGAATTGGTGATGGCAAATTTTGATGTTGAGTTGGAGATGGCAAATTTTGATGAGAGTTGCAAATGGCAAATTTGATTGGTTAGGAGGGAGAGAAGACGAATTTGGTTTATGGGAGGAACGGGGAAGACAGTAGGGACGGTTGTTTGATGTGTAAAGTAGATATTTATGGGTAGTGTTGTGTTTTGTGGATACCGTAAGGGGTAAGGGAGGGGCAATGTAGGTTACCTGGTGGGGGGGGGGGCATACGGTAGGAACGTACCTGTCTCACCTGGTTCCCATGTGCCCCCAGTGTGCATTACCTTGCATTGCGTGCACTTTTGCGCCCTTACCACCTTACTCACTTGTTTTCTTTTGTCTCCCACCTCCGAGGATCTGGCTTTGGGGCAGAGAGAGAGGAGAGAGAGGTGCTGGCTCTGCAGTTGTGGGCCTGTACTTTCGCTGCTTGCTGCCTGGATCGATACACCATATGGACCGCAATTTTTGTGGCCGCCCACAATGGACCGCAGTTCTTTTGCGGGCAAGCACCACCCGTTGATGGACCTCTGGGTCAACGTGGCACCTATGCCATACAGGTGAACCGCTTTTAGTTGGCCCCCCTGACGGCCACAATTTAGAAATGGACGCGGTTGGCGCCTTTCTTTATTTTTAAAGAAGCCAGAAGGCCAAGTGCACTCCAGGAAGGCAAGACCAGCGGCAGAACATCGGCCGGCTGCGACACCACCGGTGACTATGAACACTTTATTGGTGCACCGGATGGTGCTGACTGTGTGTATGGGGTGGTGCTTTTGGTGCTTGGATGGGGTGCTCTGCACATTATTAAAGGCCGTAAGGCCACAGGGCACTCGTGGGTTGGTGTATCGATGCTGGCATGCGTGCTCTCTCTATGCATAACATCTGCATGTGTTCCTCAAAGAACAGGTCCTGGATCGTAGTGTAAATATCAGTCTTGTGTAAATAATGCTCCCTACCGGCTGTATGTTTAGTTTGAGAATGCTTTCCGCGATTCGGTTATCCTGTGGGTGTGTTTCTGTGAGGAGAAGGGTGCAACGTCGCAAGGGGACATATTTACTCATTTGTGAACATCTGTAAAACTGTCGCACTCAGGGTTGAGTTAATAGTAGAGGGAACTACATCTGAGTGCCACACTAACGTAGGTAAAAATTTATCGGGTCGGGACGCCCCGAGGTAGAGAAGGGTGCAATGTTGCGGATATGAGATTGGCCTCCATCCATATCCGCTTGTAAATATTCCCCTATTTCCCCAATACTTCCCAACTATCCCCAATCCCCCATTCCCTAGTCCCATTTTCTGTAAACAACACTCTGTAGACCCGACCTTCCCCTATTTCCCCCATTAAATGTCGCATCCAGGTCCACCGCATCTCACGTAGACAACTATAGGACATCTTGCGAGTTATTCTTAGTCTATGTCAGTTAAGGACTCGTTTCCATTAATTCTGACTCTTCGTTGCACCAGAATGTGATTGTATGGCACCGTTAGGAAGTTTAGGACCTCCCAATACCTCCCCGCAGCTCTTCCTCACGGTTCAGCAACAACAACAACAACAGCAACAACAACGGCGGCGGCGCGGGGAGTGCGCGTCCTCACTCCGGCTTGGTGAGCCGCCATTGAACATGTGCTCGACGGGGTTACCACGTAGGGGCTCGCTGTCAGCTCCTCGTCAAGGGCGGAGCCCGGTAACCCCCCGCACCCAATAGAAGCGGCGGACCGATTCCATCTGGGGCGGAGCCAACGGGCCGAGGGCGTGTCACTCCCCGCTGAGCATGCGCAGGAAGAGGGAGGTGACGTCAGATGCGCGCTGGACTTGAAGGAAGAGAGACGCCACCAACCGAGCGCTGTGACACCTCCCTGCATCTACTGGACCGTGCTGTATCCTGTCCCTGAGCCAAGGTGCACCTTGTGCTATCGACTGCCTGTCCTTCCCCGCCATCAATCCCTGTGTAAGTCAGTCTTGTTCCGTTTGTCTGTGGTCTGTCTGGGATCGATAAGATTGGGTCTAAGTGCCTATCTCTTCTGTGCTTTACCTCTTGCCTTGTAATCTACTCTTTTTCTCCCCCACTAATTATATCCTGCTCCGGAGGTCTTGAGAACTGTACCCCTTGTGTCATTTCATTTATCCCAGCCGTTGTGTCCTTTCCATCATTGATTTAGCGTAGCGCGATTCGGCCAACGTTCGAGTGGATTCGGGTGAGTTGGGGGTAATCGGGTAAACTGTGCGAACACGGCGGCCATTCCGCTCGGTCAAGCAACATCTTAAGTCGTGTCCGTAACAATATATATATATATATATATATATATATATATATGTATATATATATATATATATATATATATATATATATATATATATATATATATATATATATATATATATATATATATATATATATATATATATATATATATATATATATATTGTTACGGTTCTCCGCCGCCCTTCTTCCCCTTACCAAGGGGGGATTAATCCCCTTGTTCTTTCTGGGCTTGACGGAACCGAGACTTGAAACGTCCCTTCCGGGCAAACGCAAAGTAGGGTTTCGGGACCAACTCTCGCTCGTACCTAATTCCCTGCGCCGCCACGGAAGCGAGGACGCAAGCATCGCACGAGCCACGTGTGGTTTGGGTATGCTGAGCAGATTGAGTACCATGTGGTACGTGCAGTTTAGTAGTGGAACCCGATTCGAGCGGTTCTATTCGTACCACGCTTAGCCAATGAGGAAACCACAGGAACGATCGAATGGAAAAAGGAAGAGTACAGGTTTAATTATTCCCACACGTATATACAATGATCGGGGACGCAGAGACACAGGGCAGCACTTAGTCAATCTTATCTTATCCCCCGGACTCAGGCCCGTCACACTCGCACAGGGAATTGCAGATGGATTGATGCCCCAGCCAGACGCGTCGACGTGGTCATCCAGGAACGGCCCTGTCCGGCTCTCCACGGTCCCAGCACGTCCCGCGAAGAGGGCAGCAGGCGGTGGAAGGAACCTTGTCGCGTGTTTCCCGAACAAAGGCAGCCGATGAGGTGGAACGGCAAATGCGGGACTCTCAGCGTGGCTGGCGATTACACAGCCGTTATAACTCGTGCGACTTAATGCACTGTATATGGATCGGCCTCCAACTCAACCGAGCGACACTTTACAATAGCGCATAATCCGGTTTATGCGCGTCTTTCTTCACCCGTTTATCTCTCACAGTTCTTTGACGCTCTTAACTCCTGCTCGTCAACGATCCCTCCGGGTTGGTTAGTGCACGCGAGCTCTCCCTGGGCAGCAGTTCTCTTTCTCATCAGCGAGTCCTCAAGTCCTTTGCTCATCAGTCCTTTCAGGGGCTTTGTGCAATGGGTTATATAGGTACGCCCCCGAACCTTCTGGAACCCTCTCGAACCTTCTCACCACGCCCTGTGACGCAGCGCCGCCGCCACCACCTCTGAGCCCTGATTGGCGGCTCGTGCTTACCGTCAGCGCTTCTGCCGCTCCGCCCCTTCGGCTCCGCCCCGACCCTCCTAGCCTGCCTCGTGTTAATTCTCCCAAAATGAACCAAAGTTAGCGCAAAGGGACATGAGGCTAGGGAAGCTGGAAAGTCAGTAGAAGTAGGGCCTATTCTCCTGACTCTACTCAACGCAGAACTAACATAGGAAAAGGGCTAGGCTCACAAATACCAAGACATAACTACACGATCGCGAGGCTAGATGTTGCTTGTGTGACTATGAGGGGGAAATTTTAACCTTTATTATACTCACTGTACAAACTCAAAACCACAACAATATATATATATGTATGTATGTATATATATATATATAAATATACATATATATATATATATATATATATATACATATATATATATATATATATATATATATATATATATATATATATATATATATATATATATATATATTGTTACTGATCGCGGTTTAGGATGTTGTTTGCCGAGCGAAGGCTCCGCGACCGAACAGTTGTTCCCCGACTCACCCGATTCACCCAGAACTTTGGCCGTATCGCACCGCAGCTGCCCAATCTGGAAAACTCTAAAATGACGAAATGCAAAGAGGAAAAGGAATAAGACGAGAAGACGGACAGAAGAGTAATTGGATTTATTATACACACAAGCAAAAAGAAAGCAGTCACGTTTATTTACAACACATAAGACGCAGGTGACACAGTGCAAATACTAGCTTATACAGACTTAATTAACCCAGGGACAGAACAAACAAAACAAACTCACGTACACAAGAAGGGTGGAAAGGCAGGAGGTGGATGGCTGGAGGGAGAGGAAGGTCCAAGGGGGTCCTGCAGCACGATCGGCGCGTTTAGCAGCCGCCGTTCCTTCGCGGCCCTGCTCAAAACCGCCGTCCAGGCCCCAAGCGGCTGTTGGGTGTTGTTGCTGCTGTGGCCGCCGCTTGCTTTGCCAGGACTCGTCTGACTCGTCTGGTCCAAACCCTCAACTCAACAACACTCTTGCACGTCTCCCTGTCCAACCACTCTTTCTCTCTTGGTCCCACCACTCTTTCTCTTTCTTGGTCCAACCACTCTTTCTCTCTCTCTTGGTCCACTCACTCCTCACCACCGACTCCTCACCAACGACTCTTCACCACCGACTCTTCACCACCGACTCCACTCAACGCAACCAACGCAACCACTGACCACACAACGCTTCTTGCGCACGCGCCTTTATAGCGCCTCCAGCGATCAAGCCGCCGGCCTTCAGGACACGCCCATCGGTGTGCTCACCTCGGCCCTGGTTGGTCACGCGACCCTCTGGCTCCGCCCTTGATGACGACGGGCGGGCACGCCCCTCTTCCCCGACCCGAGCACATGTTCAATGGTGGTTTTGGAGGGGAGGTAATTGGCAATCGAGGCTTGGCAATGACGAGAGGGGATGTAATTGGCAATCGAGGCTTGGCAATGACGAAAGGGGATGTGAAAGGAAATGGAGATTTTGGGGATGGGAATGAAAGGGGATCTATTCTCTTTCACTGGTGCAATGGAGTACTTCAATTAATGGGAGACACAGCCTTACCCTAAAACACAGAATAAGATATAACTATCAAACAGGGGTATTCTATTATTTGGCTGACGTGTATGCTTGTGGACTAATTATGGGATGCCCTTTCACCTTTACACAGCTCCGGAGGCAGGGGGCGCAGAATAAACAATAATAATAATAATAAAGCACACAATCAAAAAAATACAGTCCTCATATCCGCAACACTGCACCCTCCTCCTCTTAGGCACGTCCCGGGCCTACAACTTTTATTTAGTGTGACACGTAGGTGTAGTTCCCTCTACTTTTAACCTGACCCTGAGTGCGACAGTTTTAAAACATAAATAAATGTGTCCCGCTGCTCCATTGCACCCTGCCTAACAGACTTACGCCCACAGTTAACCGAATTGCGGAATTGTCTTCAAACTATACACTGATGGTGGGGAGCATTATTTACAATGACGCTATTTTTATTTACAAGACTAACCCAGGACCTGTGATTGTTCTTTCTGGGGGGGAGACAGTCTGCTCTGCATCAATGCACCATGAAAGCACCCAAAAACGCACCAATACACACCCAAGCACCAATCGGTGCAGTCACCATTGTTCATCAATGTTCAATCAAAATAAAATCAACAACCCCTAACCCTGCAGGTGATCTCTTGCTCTTCGGCTCCCTCTGCTGGTTATTATTATTTGTTCTTCCAGATGTTGTCATTCTTTCATTTTCTTACTGGCGGCCTATTTGCAATAAAGTGTGCCCAATGTGTCCTTTTTATTTTCTTTTATTTATGGCCCACAGGGCCGACTACGTGTGCTTCACCTGTGTGGCATCGGTGCCCTGTGGCCAAGGTCCGCCAGCAAGATTTCAGGCCCTCATGGCCGGTTCCAGCAGAGGGGCCATGCCCCAACCCATGGGGTCCATCAGTGGTGCTCGGCCACAGGCATGTGGTCCATAATGTGGTGCATCGATGCAGACAGCTGGTTCTGGGAATTTCGGGCGCACAATGGCCGACCCACGCACGCTCCCCTCGGCGCCCAATGGCGCACAGGTCATGTGGGAGACAAAAGAGACAATTGAGCGAGGGGTAAGGTCACAAGGGTACACATCAATAAGGCAATGCAAGGCGAAATGCGTACGGAGAGCGAAGTGAGAAAGCTCGTCCCTACCGTACGTCACCCCCCTGTCACCTACACTACCCTTGCCCTTACCCCATATTTACAAAATCTACCCATTTACAAATTCGTCACTACTGTCACGTCTTCCCCTTATTTCCCTTATACCAAATTCGGCTTCACTCCCCCACTATCCAAAATTTGCCATCACCCAATTCGTCATCAATCCTCATAAGGAGGGAGAGATGGAATTACGCACAATGTCACACCCACGTCATGATGCGTCTCACAATCCAAAACATTTGCATTAATGAAAAATAATAAAACATGGCATGGTGTGGCGTTACCTCATCTCAGGTGAGTGGATGCAGATGGTGCGAGGAGATCCTTCATCCTAACTATCCTCTAAATGATCTTAACACACTTTACACTACCCGGGGTCTTTCCCTGCCAATCCATTGGCCAACTTACACTATGGGTTCTAAAAACCAATTCCCATTGACCAAACTGTGGTGCTTCTCAATTTGGGGTCTCACTCCCCCGATTCATCTCCCGGTGCCCTCGCACAATTTCTGGGCTGTGACGTGTAGCTCTCCCAGCAGGTCTACCCACCTGCACACCTCCACCACTGTAGTTGCCACCCGAGCTTACCTAGCTCCTTACCTAACCTATCTAATTTGGGAAGGCCCCTCCTGGCTCTGTCACCCCTTGGTGCCCTCTGGCACTGGGCTACCCGGGTCCGTCCTCCGGATCCTCGGGCCCCATCCACAACTACCGGCTCCCAGAGCCCACCTGCGGCCTCACCTGGCCGACATCCTCACAGTGGTGGAGTGCCCAAACCAACTACACACACTAACAGGCTACACGCCCAGCCATTTCCACAACACTAATGCACCCATCCAAAGACCATTCTTTCACCCGCACCACAGATGCCAATATCCAACCACAATTTACCTGTACCCTCTACCTAACACTTACACTACCTGCCCCGGGTATCCGTGATGGGGGTCCACTCTTCCCCCATTCACACCTTCGCACCATCCACTCCACTCCACAATTTCCACTATACTCACTCCACGACCATCCATTCCAATACTCCATTTATTCCACACTACCATTTATTCAACACAGCCACATACACCTGTTGTTGCACACCTGTGCCCTCACACCTGGTGCCACCTGCACCCTCCTTTCTTCCTGGACCATTTGGTCAGCACAACACGCAATCACCACTACTCCCTCATACACTGCTCCATTCACCTGTTCAGTTGCACACCTGTGCAATCACACCTGTTCAATCCTCAAACACACGGCATCATCTCATCTAACTACTCCCCTCTGAAACTTGCGCTTCCCAGTCGTCCCTTTAAACTATTGCGCTCCCACGTCATTATCATCCATACTAATCTACCTGCGTCCCCACTACAGGTATCAGTCACTAACTAAACCTTAACGTTACCTAATGTCAATCTCTTCTAGATCCCTACACACAATATCCTAACCCACCCGGGCTAGTTTTCACTGCCATCAACCCCATAAACCTAGTGCTCCTTTGCCCCCCCGTTTGTGAGGGATGACAGAGTTGCCATCCCACCACATCGGGGAGGTCCTACTATCAATTTTGCTCGTCCAAATTCCAACCAATTCAAAAATTTTCCATTTACTGCCAATTCTACTCACTATTATAAATTTCGTATCAAATCACTACCATCATCATCACAGTCCGCTATATCCTAGCCTCGGTGCGTCATGACATCATTAAACTCGGTTCGTAAAGCCGAGCAATGAATTCGGGTGGTTTGGTCGCCTGCAGGTTGAATCCGTCCGGCTTTCGGTTCAAGAGAGGTGGTTTGGTTGGACCGAGGTTCCACGCACCATCTCGGCGCGGCACCTTGCGGTCCCGGGCCCGATGGCTCAATCTCCCCCGGTCGGAACCCCGTCCCCACGAGGGGGCACCGTTCCGCTTCCTCCCACTCGCCCTTGAACCGGACCGGTCGCCTCGCCCACCAAGGCCCGGACTCGACCGTGCGGGGCGGGGCCAAGCCCGAATCGGCAACGACGCTTCGAAGAGAAGCGACGCAGCATCGATCCGCGCCGGGCCTCGCACCCAACAAAGCACACCGCGCCCCGAGTGCTCGCATCGGCTATCCGTCGCCCTAACCGCTAACCCGGTTACCGTCGATGCTTCACTTGCATGCTCACACGCATACGCTACCCCTTTCACCCTCACAAAACCTGGCGTTCCAACGCCGTCCGTACATTCCACCAACGCTCTCCCTGTTACACACCACACCTCTCGCGCACACCTCGGTCCACGCCTCTCCTCCGTTACGTCCTCCGTAACACTCACCATGGGCGTGCACTCTTGCATCCACCCACTAACGCGCTCACATGGGCTCTCCCACACCCGCGCTACCACTAACTCAGGTGTGCTTCCTCGCACACCCCCAACCATTCCAAGCGTGCATTCTCGCACCCGCTCCACCACCAACTCACTCCTCGTGTCACACTCCGTACACCCCGACGTGCATTCTCACTCACACTCGGTTTCACTCCCACACTTTATAACACACCCACTCGCCGACGCACACTTTTTCCTCCCACGCGTGCCATTTCCACTCACACAGGACCCTTCACCAACGCCCGGATGCTTCCTCGATCCCAAGCGCGCGACAATTCTTTTGTCGCCAAACATCCTCCTGCAAAATCTACCCGCACAATACACAACAGCACGACTCACCTGGGGGATCCTTTTCTCCACGCGAACCTGTAAACTTCCATTTGGATTAGCGAGTACATCATCATGATTTGAGCAGGGACTTTGTACATATTCCATTTCTCCCTGCAATTCCCGGGCTACCTCCGTCATCTCTTCAATTTTAATTCCCAGCACTGCTTTTTCTTTATTCCCCTCGACGACCGCTGGCTTTAATAAAATTCCCTCTACCTCATCGGTCGCCGGCTTTTCCAAACCCCGTGTCGCGATTTCTACCCCCGTCATTGTACCCGCGCTTTCCTCCGCTTCGCTCAACCAGCGCTTCTCGACCCGCGTTACCTCCTCATGCACCACCTGGGACCCTCTCGTCCACCATGCGATCCATGGTCTCCCCACATTTTTGCATGCGGTCACCCATTCTGTTGGTTATTGCTTCAATTTGGTTTCCCAATCGCTCACTCTGAGCATCCATCCGGTTCCCCATTCCTAAAATTTGGTTTCTCATCCCCCTGTTCTCTTCCCTCTCCTCATCCGCCTTGACCATGAAGGCCTGCATCTGCTGCATGAATAGGCCCCAGTTCATTGGTGCTGCGGCCGCTGCTACGGTCACGGGCGCGGCAAAATTTGGTGCCGCTACACCCACGTGCGCGAGGACGCCACTTTGCGCGCCTGAAGCCTCGTGCGCGAGAGCGCCATTTTGTGCGCCTGATACCCCCTCAACCACATTGCCAATGTTCTCCTCCTCTCTTTCATCCACATACATTTCCCCAAGGTCCTGGGTCGATTCTACCCCGTCTATCTCTCCCACCGGCATCCCGTCGCCTTGACCAGCCATGGCGCGATTTCAAAATTCGGGTTTTGTAAAACAAAAGCAATTTCGGTACTTTGTAATTTTGAGCGCGTTAAGCGCACTTCGGGTCCAATCCCACTTCCCGACACCAATTGTTACTGATCGCAGTTTAGGATGTTGTTTGCCGAGCGAAGGCTCCGCGACCGAACAGTTGTTCCCCGACTCACCCGATTCACCCAGAACTTTGGCCGTATCGCACCGCAGCTGCCCAATCTGGAAAACTCTAAAACGACGAAATGCAAAGAGGAAAAGGAATAAGACGAGAAGACGGACAGAAGAGTAATTGGATTTATTATACACACAAGCAAAAAGAAAGCAGTCACGTTTATTTATTTACAACACATAAGACGCAGGTGACACAGTGCAAATACTAGCTTATACAGACTTAATTAACCCAGGGACAGAACAAACAAAACAAACTCACGTACACAAGAAGGGTGGAAAGACAGGAGGTGGATGGCTGGAGGGAGAGGAAGGTCCAAGGGGGTCCTGCAGCACGATCGGCGCGTTTAGCAGCCGCCGTTCCTTCGCGGCCCTGCTCAAAACCGCCGTCCAGGCCCCAAGCGGCTGTTGGGTGTTGTTGCTGCTGTGGCCGCCGCTTGCTTTGCCAGGACTCGTCTGACTCGTCTGGTCCAAACCCTCAACTCAACAACACTCTTGCACATCTCCCTGTCCAACCACTCTTTCTCTCTTGGTCCCACCACTCTTTCTCTTTCTTGGTCCAACCACTCTTTCTCTCTCTCTTGGTCCACTCACTCCTCACCACCGACTCCTCACCACCGACTCTTCACCACCGACTCTTCACCACCGACTCCACTCAACGCAACCAACGCAACCACTGACCACACAACGCTTCTTGCGCGCGCGCCTTTATAGCGCCTCCAGCGATCAAGCCGCCGGCCTTCAGGACACGCCCATCGGTGTGCTCACCTCGGCCCTGGTTGGTCACGCGACCCTCTGGCTCCGCCCTTGATGACGACGGGCGGGCACGCCCCTCTTCCCCGACCCGAGCACATGTTCAATGGTGGTTTTGGAGGGGAGGTAATTGGCAATCGAGGCTTGGCAATGACGAGAGGGGATGTAATTGGCAATCGAGGCTTGGCAATGACGAAAGGGGATGTGAAAGGAAATGGAGATTTTGGGGATGGGAATGAAAG
>NC_136270.1:32516197-32526197 GCF_964187855.1 Myxine glutinosa | reverse complement strand
ACTGCCAACGTGCCTATGGCACTGCCCGACGTGGACTTCCTCTGTGCCAATGGCCTGTTGGTCGACGTAAAGCACAGAAGGCTTGTCCAGGCTGAGACATTCAGCTCGCTCGCGTGCGCACTGCCCGCCTCGTTGAGCAGCTCATGGAGCGGCTCATCGAGCGGCTCGCCGAGTGGCTTGCTGAGCAGTTCGGTTCCGGCCAGGTTCATCTGTACGCTTCCGGCAGCGGACGAATTCACCCGCCTCCTCGCTCGTTTCCCGGCCCTCACGCGGCCCACCTTCTTGGCGGGGACCGTCAAGCACGGGGTGGAACATCACATCCCCACCGCCGGGCCACCGGTCTACGCCCGGGAACGCCGCCTCGAGCCGACGAAGCTCGCCGTAGCTAAAGCGGAGTTCGCTACGCTGGAGCGGCTCGGCATCGTGCGGTGCTCCGAGAGTGCTTGGGCGTCGCCGCTCCACATCGTGCCCAAGCCCGGCGGGGGATGGCGACCGTGTGGGGACTACCGCCGTCTCAACGACGCCACCACCCCCGACCGCTACCCCGTCCCACATATTCAGGACGTTTCCGCCCGTTTGGCGGGCATGTCCTTCTTTTCGAAGGTGGACCTCATACGCGGCTACCACCAGGTCCCCGTCAGGCCGGAGGACATCCCGAAGACGGCTGTCATCACGCCGTTCGGTCTTTTCGAATTTCTTCGGATGCCCTTCGGTTTGAAGAATGCGGCTCAGGCATTCCAGCGCCTCATGGACAGCGTCTTGCGTGACTTGGATTTCGTCTACGTCTTTCTGGATGATATCCTCGTCACAAGCGCGTCCCGCGAAGAGCACCTACAACATCACCGCACGCTCTTCGAACGTCTGGGCCAGCATGGCCTGATCGTGAACCCCGCCAAGTGCCGGTTCGGTGTCACTGAAATCGACTTTTTGGGGCACTGTGTCACCAGGCACGGGGCCGTCCCCCTACCGGCCAAGGTGGAGGCGGTGAAGGGGTTTCCGCGCCCCCGCACGATCAGGGGGCTCCAGGAGTTCCTGGGCATGGTAAACTTTTACCATCGGTTCCTGCCCCGCATCGCCCAGCTCCTGCGCCCCCTGCACGAGGCCCTCCGAGGGAAGCCGGGCAAAGGTGACGTTACCTGGACCGAGCAGATGGACGCGGCGTTCGTGGGCGCGAAGCTCGCCTTGGCTAACGCCACCATGCTCACGCACCCAGCGCCCGATGCACCGATCGCCCTCACCACCGACGCCTCGGACTACGCGGTGGGCACGGTGCACGAGCAATGGGTGCGTGGAGCTTGGCAACCGCTGGCGTTCTTCAGCCGGCAGCTTCACCCGCCCGAACACCGGTGCAGTACCTTCGACCGCGTGTTGCTTGGGCTCCACCTGGCGGTCAGGCACTTTCGCCATCTGCTCGAGGGCCGTGCGTTCACGGCCTTCGTCGACCACAAGCCACTGGTGTTCGCGATGGGCAAGGTCGCCGAGCCGTGGTCGGCCCGGGAGCAGCGTCACCTCTCGGCCGTGTCCGAATACACGACGGACATCCGGCACGTCGCGAGGAAGGACAACCCGGTGGCGGATTGCCTTTCCTGGTCCGTTGCCCACACGGTCCACCTCGGCATCGACTATGCCCGGATGGCGGCGGACCAGGCCGCCGACCCCGACGTCCAGGCCTTGCGGACCGCCGTTCCGGGCCTCCGCATCACCAAGGTGCCGTTCGACGGCACGGGCACGGCCCTCTGGTGCGACGTCTCCCTCGGGCGGCCTCGGCCCATCGTGCCCGCGGGCTGGCAGCGCCAGATTTTCGACGCCATCCACGGCCTGTCCCACCCGGGCACGAGGGCCTCCCAGAGGTTGATGGCCGACAAGTTTGTCTGGCATGGCCTCCGGAAGGCCGTCCGCGGGTGGGCCAGGACGTGCCTCGCGTGCCAGTGCGCGAAGGTGCACCGACACACCCAGGCTCCATTGGCCCCATTTGCGGTGCCGGAACGTCGGTTTGACCACGTTCACGTGGACCTGGTGGGACCTCTGCCCCCCTCGCGGGGTTTCACCCACATCCTGACCATGATGGACCGCACCACCCGGTTGTCGGAGGCCGTGCCTTTGGCGTCAACAACGGCGGCGGACGTCACGCAGGCGTTCATCGCCACCTGGGTCGCCCGGTTCGGCGCCCCCTCGGACATCTCGTCCGACCGCGGCCCCCATTTCACCTCGGAGCTCTGGGGGGCGGTCGCGCGGGGGCTCGGGGTCCAGCTGCACCGCACCACAGCCTACCACCCCCAGGCTAACGGCCTGTGCGAGCGGTTCCACCGCTCGTTGAAGGCCACGCTCCGGGCGACCCTCTGCGACGGCGGCTGGGTCGACAGGCTCCCCTGGGTGCTGCTGGGCCTCCGGACAGCGCCCAAGGATGACCTGCGCGCATCGGCGGCGGAGTTGGTCTTCGGGCAACCGCTGCGGGTGCCGGGCGAGTTCCTCCCCGACTCCACGGCACCATGGTCCGCGGCGCAGGAGACCGCTCGGAGGTTCGCCCCGGTGCCCACGGCGCACCACGGGCACCCACCTACGCACGTCGCCCCGGAGCTTCGCACCGCGGAGTACGTCTTCGTCCGGCACGACGCCCACCGGACACCACTGCAGCCCCCGTACGACGGGCCTTACCGCGTGCTGGAGACCGGGGTGAAACATTTCACCTTGGACATCGGCGGCACTCCTCACCGTGTCTCCATAGACCGCCTCAAGCCGGCCCAGCTCGACGTGGACCACCCACCGCCGGTGGCTCGGCCCCCGCGTCGGGGCCGCCCCCCGGCGGGCGGACCCCCGGCACCGCCCGGACCCACCGGCACGCCGCCCCCCGAGCCTGCACCCATCCCGGGTGCAGCCGGAGGCATCCCAGCTGGCATCCCTACACCCCGGACGCCGCCAGTCGCCAGAGGGCGCTTCGGCCGGGTCATCCCTTTGCCCCGCAAACTGGCCCTCCAGGTGCGCGGGAATTCTGGGGGGGGCGTGTGTGGCGGACACGAAAGCTCACTGGCGTGATGACATCATTCCGCGCGCCAAGTGGGTGGCAGCCACGCCCGAGGGGTAGACGTGGCCGCGGGATATACACCGGGCGCGCGGCCCGGAACGCTCCAGTGTTACAGTGGAGCTCTTGAATAAAGACTCTTACAACTTACCGCGTTGTCCGCTTCCTCCTTGCTTACAAGCAGCGCGCGTAACACCGCGCTTCAATAATATATATTTGTACCAAGTTTGACTTAGATCCCTTCAGCTGTTCTTAAGTTATCTAGGTAACAAAAACCTATCATGGACGGATGCACGCGCACACACGGAAGGACAGCCGGACGGATAACCAGAAAACATAATGTGGCCTGTGACTTCGTCGGTGGAGGCACAAAAATAATAATGAAGGAACTCTATCCAGGACGATCTACTTATGATGTATGCATAAGAGTGGGGGAGAGGTTGAGTTTGGGTCAGTGGATTGGTGATGCATGGAGTATGGGAGGGGCTGAGTTTGGGTCAGTGGATTGGTGATGCATGGAGCATGGGAGGGGCTGAGTTTGGGTCAGTGGATTGGTGATGCATGGATTATGGGAGGGGCTGAGTTTGGGTCAGTGGATTGGTGATGCATGGAGCATGGGAGGGGCTGAGTTTGGGTCAGTGGATTGGTGATGCATGGAGTATGGGAGGGGCTGAGTTTGGGTCAGTGGATTGGTGATGCATGGAGTATGGGAGGGGCTGAGTTTGGGTCATTGGATTGGTGATGCATGGAGCATGGGAGGGGCTGAGTTTGGGTCAGTGGATTGATGATGCATGGAGTGTGGGAGGGGCTGAGTTTGGATCAGTGGATTGATGATGCATGGAGTGGGGGAGGAGCTGAGTTTGGATCAGTGGATTGGTGATACATGGAGCATGGGAGGGGCTGAGTTTGGGTCAGTGGATTGGTGATGCATGGAGTATGGGAGGGGCTGAGTTTGGGTCAGTGGATTGGTGATGCATGGAGTATGGGAGGGGCTGAGTTTGGGTCAGTGGATTGGTGATGCATGGAGTATGGGAGTGGCTGAGTTTGGATCAGTGGATTGATGATGCATGGAGTGTGGGAGGGGCTGAGTTTGGATCAGTGGATTGATGATGCATGGAGTGGGGGAGGAGCTGAGTTTGGATCAGTGGATTGGTGATACATGGAGAGGGAGAGGGGCTGAGTTTGGATCAGTGGATTGATGATGCATGAAATGTAGGAGGAGCTGAGTTTGGATCAGTGGATTGATGATGCATGAAATGTAGGAGGGGCTGAGTTTGGATCAGTGGATTGATGATGCATGAAATGTAGGAGGAGGTGAGTTTGGATCAGTGGATTGATGATGCATGGAGTGTAGGAGGGGCTGAGTTTGGATCAGTGGATTGATGATGCATGGAGTGGGGGAGGAGCTGAGTTTGGATCAGTGGATTGGTGATACATGGAATGTAGGAAGGGCTGAGTTTGGATCAGTGGATTGATGATGCATGGAGTGTAGGAGGGGCTGAGTTTGGATCAGTGGATTGATGATGCATGAAATGTAGGAGGGGCTGAGTTTGGATCAGTGGATTGATGATGCATGGAGTGTAGGAGGGGCTGAGTTTGGATCAGTGGATTGATGATGCATGAAATGTAGGAGGAGCTGAGTTTGGATCAGTGGATTGATGATGCATGGAATGTAGGAGGGGCTGAGTTTGGATCAGTGGATTGATGATGCATGGAGTGGGGGAGGAGCTGAGTTTGGATCAGTGGATTGGTGATACATGGAATGTAGGAGGGGCTGAGTTTGGATCAGTGGATTGATGATGCATGGAGTGTAGGAGGGGCTGAGTTTGGATCCGTGGATTGATGATGCATGGAGTGTAGGAGGGACTGAGTTTGGATCAGTGGATTGATGATGCATGGAGTGTGGGAGGGGCACCAACCTGCCGGGTTGGTGGGGGGGAGGCAACCGTGTTGTGGGGAAGGTCACAGAGAGGACGATGTGGATGACGAGGAGATGCGGCGCTGCCAATTATTGGAACAACGTACGCAGAGTCTTTCACTCCCAGCCTGCTGACATGTGCAAACCATGAACACAACCGATGTGTGCACACCATGAACACCACCGATGTGTGCACACCATGAACACCACCTACATGTGCACACCATGAACACCACCTACATGTGCACATCATGAACTCCTCCGATGTGTGCACACCATAAACACCACCGATGTGTGCACACCATGAACACCACGTACATGTGCACATCATGAACACCTCTGATGTGTGCACTCCATGAACATCACTGATGTGTGCACACCATGAACACCTCCGATGTGTGCACACCATGAACACCTCCGATGTGTGCACACCATGAACACCTCCGATGTGTGCACACCATGAACACCTCCGATGTGTGCACACCATGAACACCTCCGATGTGTGCACACCATGAACACCTCTGATGTGTGCACTCCATAAACACCACCGATGTGTGCACACCATGAACACCACCGATGTGTGCACTCCATAAACACCACCGATGTGTGCACACCATGAACACCACCGATGTGTGCACTCCATAAACACCACCGATGTGTGCACACCATGAACACCACCGATGTGTGCACACCATGAACACCACCGATGTGTGCACTCCATAAACACCACCGATGTGTGCACACCATGAACACCACCGATGTGTGCACTCCATAAACACCACCGATGTGTGCACACCATGAACACCACCGATGTGTGCACTCCATAAACACCACCGATGTGTGCACACCATGAACACCACCGATGTGTGCACACCATGAACACCACCGATGTGTGCACACCATGAACACCACCGATGTGTGCACACCATGAACACCACCTACGTGTGCACACCATGAACACCACCGATGTGTGCACACCATGAACACCACCGATGTGTGCACACCATGAACACCACCGATGTGTGCACACCATGAACACCACCGATGTGTGCACACCATGAACACCACCTACGTGTGCACACCATACAACAATACTTACGAAATACAAATAAACAATAGTTGCCATGGTAACAATTTGGTAATTTGGACAGTTTGACCTATCAGATGTTTTACATTATGGTTTTTGGGGTTTTTTGGTCACCGCTCAATTTTGTCAATGCGTAATCATAAGTGTACCTGCGCTGAAGATGTGCACCTGATATTTCATTGGTGTCCTTGACCTGCTTTTTGGGATTGTGACCTCATTAACAAAAAACACATTTTGGATCATAACTTGAATAAATTTACTCCGATTTTCATGTTATTGAGTTTTATGGGTAGAGTGTAGATTGGGACACGTTTTCTTAATTTACACTCTAGGCCTAAATGCTGAAGGTCAAGGTCACGTGGCGGTCCGAACATTCGCCTTGTGATGGACCATTTGATTGGCCTTGCTTCACAAAGTGCTGTCAATCAGAGGTACATCAAGCTGGGTGTCCTGTCTGCTTGCATTAGCTGGTGCACGTTACATATCCCACTGTCTTTCCACAAAGTATGCGAGTTATCTCCAGCACCCTGAACAAATGGCAAATCCTTGCCGCGACTATATTACTGAAGCCAAAGTCTGAGGTGAGCATGCCAAAGTTTGAAGCCTCGGCCTCGTGTCAGGTGTGCTTGTATCTTCTTTATTTAGTATACATCATACGGACGCAGATGAACACTCGTTTTACTCTGCGTGTGTTGCTCATCATGTGCAGCGAATTTCACCTCCCTTAGTCTTGTATTTCTTGTTTTTTTAAAAAACGTTTCCATACACCGCCCTTGAAGCTCGATTTGCAAGCCACCGTCTACAATTCTGATAGAAGAGACACGCCAACAGCACTCGGAAAAGAGAGCACACCTCCGTCCGCCAGGCTGAACGGTTTATGTTTTGAATCCCACCGATAGGCCGGATCTGGATTCGTACCTGAACCAAAATCGAACTGGCTTGTTCTTGATACCGAATCAACTATCTGGCGGAGGTAGATACCGAATCAACTAACCCCCCCCCAACCCCCCCCCCCCCCCCCCCCCCCGCCAAGTTTTGTCATAACTCAACCGCAACTTTTTCAAATATAATGTAACATTTTAATGTAAAAAAATGTAAATATAAAATATCTTTTTAAAATATAATGTAACATTTTTATATAAAAAAATGTAAATAAAAAAATATCTTTTTTAAATATAATGTAACATTTTTATATAAAAATATGTAAATAAAAAAATATCTTTTTTAAATATAATGTAACATTTTTATATAAAAAAATGTAAATAAAAAAATATCTTTTTTAAATATAATGTAACATTTTTATATAAAAATATGTAAATAAAAAAATATCTTTTTTAAATAACGCTTTCATCTGATCTCTCAATGGTGAAGATTCACTTTAGAATTAAATAATTATCGTATCCGAATCCACATTCAGATCTTCACCAAAATCGTATCTATTTGTCCTTGTCACATACGCTACATCTCTGTCAAATTTTGTCCGAATCCGTCCAAAACGTTTTGAGATATCTTGCTCACAAACAAACAGAGACAGACAAACATACAGACAGGGGTGAAAAGATAACCTCCACATAGACCTTTGGTGGCGGAGGTAACAATTACTCTTTTATGGAAAATGTTTTTCCAGTTTGTTTTATCCTCAAAAATAGACCGTCGTGAACACACATTCGTCTTAAAAGATTGGTCTTTAAAACCAGGAGGGGTGGGCGGGAGGGTGAGGGGGGTGGGGGCGGACATCTATACAAACACACAAACTGACGTTTTATATGCTAGATAAGCATTCCAGAAAAATTTGGATTATTTAGCCTTCCTAACCTGACCTTTGACCTATGATGATTCCTCAGAGACGTTTCATTTGATTATTTAATTTACACTCATGCAGGTATCAGCGGGCAAGTGTGAGAAGTCAAAACGATGGCAGGTAAATCAGATTTCTCATTTTCACATGTTGTCCCCGAGAGGAAATCTCCAGTGGGATTCCCCATGGCCGTGCATGTATTATTTAAGGAAATGAGCCGCAGTCTGTTTAAAATTCATCAATGGGCGTTTGTGTACCGAGTTGGGAGAAAGCGATGCTTGCGGAGGATTCCATCAATACTTGGGGTTCTTACCGGTGTCACTCACCTCCATGTTGGTTCATTAGGAATCCACGAGTTGTTGTGTTGGAAGAGGCCAAAGGGGCAGAGTAAGTGACTTTAGCCGGTGTACCAGAGCAGCTGGTTGTTTGGCAGTGACGTCACAACGGCTTATGCAAATTCATAAATAAATAAAAAATTGAGAATTTATTTTTGGACGATCAATGTGTGTGAACGTTTTATTAACATTCCATCGGCAGCGCAGATTGTATATTTGGGGTATAAAATACCTTGGGATTTCTGAACAGGTGGAAGACTTTGATAATATTGTTACAGACGTGGCTTGGATGTTATTTACCGAGCGGTTTTATGGTATGACCACGTCTGCACAAGTTACCCGATTGTGCCCGAACGTTGACTAGTCGCGCGATGCTGGCTCAATAAGAAAAAGAAGACACCCGGCTGGATTACAATAACACAATACGACACCAATGTTTCAATTCTCAAGACCTCCGGAGGAGATTATATTCGTACGGAAAGGTCAGATTACAGGGGCTAGAGGTATAATCACAGAAAGACAGGCACTTAGACACACTCTTATATTAACCCCGGACAGACGACAGACAAACGGGACAACGGCTGACTCACACGGGGGTTGATGACAGGAAAGCGGGTATCGATGGCTCCAGGTCCTCCTGGGCTCGGGGCAGGGTACAGTACGGTCCGGTCCGGTCCAAAGATGCGGGGAGGTATCGTCGCGCTGGGGGTGGCGGTGGCTTCTCTCTCCAAGCTGAGGTGCATCTCACGTCACATCCGGCGCGGGGCCGCGTATATCCGGCGGGGAGTGACACGCCCTCGGCTCGTTGCTTCTCATTGGGTGCGTGGGGGGGTTACTGGCTCCGCCCCTGACGAGGAGCTGACAGCCAGCCCCTTCGGGGTAACGCCGTGGAGCGCATGGTCATGGCGGGTAACCGAGCCGGTGTGAGGACGCACACTCCCCGCCCCTCTGTTGTTGTAGTCGTAGTTGTAGTTGTAATTGTTGTTGTAGTTGTTGTTTGGGGAAGAAGATGGGAGGAGGTATGGGAAAGGTCCTAAACTCACTACTGATGCCATATAATCACATTCTGGTGCAACGAAGAGTCATAATTAATGGAAACGAGGCCTTAACTGACATAGATTAAGAATAACTAGGAAGATGTCCGAAAGTTGTCTACGTGTGGTGCGGTGGACCTGGGCACGACATTTAATGGGGGAATAAGGGGAAGGTCGGCTCTACTGATTGTTATTTACATGCAATGGGACTAGGGAATGGGGGATTGGGGAAAGTTGGGGAGTATTGGAGAAAATAGGGGAATATTTACAAGCGGATATGGAGGCCAAATTCCATATTCGCAACAATATCTTCCCTTTTCCAATCAAGCAATGAAAATATGAATAAAAAATAATTTTGATTTAATGAAAAATCTTTGAAGTCATGGGAGGGGAGGTATATTATAAGGGTATTATATGATTGCATTTCAAAACAGGATTTTATGAATTTCTTTTCAAACGGTTCATTTAAATTCTTTCATGTTTGATGGTAAATTGATTATGAGGGTAGTGGTGGAGGTAGTTGATTTTGAGGGTAGTGGTGGAGGTAGTTGATTTGGAGGGTAGTGGCATAGGTAGTTGATTTTGAGGGTAGTGGTGGAGGTAGTTGATTTTGAGTGTGGTGGCGGAGGTAGTTGATTTTGAGGGTAGTGGTGGAGGTAGTTGATTTTGAGGGTAGTGGTGGAGGTAGTTGATTTTGAGGGTAGTGGCGGAGGTAGTTGATTTTGAGGGTAGGGGTGGCGGTAGTTGATTTTGAGGGTAGTGGCGGAGGTAGTTGATTTTGAGGGTAGTGGCGGAGGTAGTTGATTTTG